>NC_091075.1:101843560-102146590 GCF_032405125.1 Capricornis sumatraensis | reverse complement strand
CCGGGGAATAAAGGCGGGATGAGTTAATGTTAATAGTGACTCCATCCAGAATTGAGGATTAGGGCTGAAACTTAAAGCATCTCCTGTCAGAAGTCTGTATTGGTGATCTAGGATTTAAGTGACAGGAGAAGCAGAAACAGGCTTGGCTTGACATTTTTTTTTTTTAATATTCTGTTTTATATACCATCTTTTAAGGGCAGAATTCATTTCCATTGTTAATCAGTAATCATTCACTTTGCTTTGCTGGCACTTGCGTGGGATCACGAGATGCAGAGAACTGCTGACACTTGAGAGCAATGTCTTAACAGGGAACTGGTGCTAAAACGAACAGACTGAAGCTTTGGGGTAAATGTACTTTCTTGCAACATAGGAGGATATGAAAAAGCGTGTTAGGCATGAGAGTTCTAATGTCACAGTTCTGAAGGCAAAAGTGCACTCTGTTTAGTTTTTGAGCAGGGTAAGAGGAAGCAAGGAAAATGTACAGTTAGGGTCATTTGATGTTAAAATGAGAACCTTCCATACCTTTTTACTTGCTAGAAGAAGTCGTAGTAGCATTTCGGGGGTTTCAATCAGCTGATACCACCTTAAGGGGGACTAAAAGGTATTTTTGGAACCATACTGGAAGTTGAATAATGAATTGAATGAATGGGACTTGAGCAGAAGAAACCAGAGCAGCTCTTGGGAGCCTAGCAACAGCAGCAGTTTTTATACCTTCTTTCCAGACCCCTGCCAAGGGGAAGTCAAAAGGCGGGCAGCCCTCCTAGCTGGTGTCTAGAAGGTCACCCGTTAGTAGCTTAACTACCCCTTTCCCTTCTCTGGTCTTTCCCCTCACTTCCCTCCCCGCTTGTATAAATGTCAAGATAACCCTATTTATCCCATCCACAGAGGCAACTTCTCTAAATGAAAGAAAGTCTAAATGCACACCAGAGGCAGTGCCATAGGGCTGCCGATTCTGGGTGATGTCATGCTGCCCTGGTTCCATGGTGATTCTTTCTCGATATTTTACAACTTGAATTCCTGTGAACTTGCTCTGTGCATGTTTGGGGGAAAGAACACAAAAAGAAAATATATTTAAAGGGTAAGATGCGGGTACTTACCAAACACCAGGGATTAGGAAGTTAATAAAGTGATAGTGGCTAGAGTCCTTAATATTGCATCAGTGCAGACCCCCTAACCTGTTTCACTTCCGATTTCATACCTTGTGCGAGCATCTCAGCTTATCAGCGTTCTGTTCCTCACGCACTGACCCAGCCCTTCATTCTTCAAAGGCTCTGAGCTCCTGGTGGTTCTGACTGTATAGGATTGTGCTAGCTTCCACTAACCTTAACACCACACAGCACTTCCACAGCAGTGGATTCTCCTGAGTGCTCCTCATGGTCTTTCTAGCCCCCACAGGTGGAGTAGCAGCCACTCTTCCCCTGGTTAGTCATGAAGTGTCATTCTTTTTAGGCTAATTTTTAAAATCTTTTGGCCACACCATGCCACATGCAGAATCTTAGTTTCCTGATCAGGGGTTGAACCCATGCCCCCTTTGTTGGGAGTGCTGATGGACTATCATTCTTATCCCATCCTGTAGCCTTCATTTTTGCTGTTTTTTTTTTGCTGTCATGAGGAAATCACCCTGAACCTGATAAGTTCAGCTTGCAGTAAAGTTTGTGTTTTTCTTTCTTTTTCTTTTTTTTTTAGTCTCCTGGTAGAAGTATTTCTTGCTTATTAAAACTTCTAGGTCAGGATACTGGATGCTTGGGGCTGGTGCACGGGGATGATCCAGAGATATGATATGGGGTGGGAGGTGGGAGGGGGGTTCAGGATTGGGAACTCATGTACACCCATGGCGGATTCATGTCAATGTATGGCAAAACCAATACAGTATTGTAAAGTAAAATAAAGTAAAAATAAAAATTAAAAAAGACTTCTAGGTCAGCAGACTTATAAAGAATTTTTGTTCATAAGACAAAAAGCAAAACTTTGCGAGAAGAAAAGATACCACTCCACTACTACTGTTTGGTTGCTACCTCCAGGATATTTTGGAGGTGAGAGATGGCATATATTGGTTGGTGGTTCATAGCCTACTTTATATCCTGCAGGACGGCACCCCAGATTCAGAATCTTTTAGCTCTGGCAACTATTACATCAAACTTCCAGGTGTAAGCATTGCTTCCTACTATGGGGACAGCTGTGTCTGGATAAATACCTACTTGATAAGACTTACCAGGCCCTGTGTGTCCACCCATTGCCATTTGAAATGAACTCCTGGATCAGAGGCCATGTGGTTTATTTTATTTAGATAGTCCTTTTTGCTTCTGAGGTGGCACAGTGATAAAGAATCTGCCTGCAATGCAGGAGACACATAGATGCAGGTTCTGTTCCTGGGTGGGGAAGGTTCCCCTGGAGGAGGAAATGCAACCCACTCCAGTATTGCCTGGAAAATTTAGCTCTGCTGGCTCTTGGTTGCTGCATGAGCCTTTTTCTAGTTGTCGTGAGTGGGGGCTACTCTTCTCGTGGTGTGCTGACTTCTCATCGTGGTAGATTCTCTTGTTGCAACTCCAGGGCTTTAGAGCACAGGCTCAGTAGTTGTGGCGTTTTGTTGATCCGTGGCATGTGGGATCTTCTAGGACCAGGGATCGAACCTGTGTCGTCTGCATTGACGGGCGGATTCTTTACCACTGAGCCCCAGCCAGGAGATTTGTAGGATGCAGTTGGTTATTCCTACGTAGTAGTGCTGGCAGAGGCAGATTCAGAACTGCTGTCTCTTCCAGCGAGGGTCAGCCATCACCGTGTCTGTAATCCAAGGAGCCGGGTGCCTGTGGAGAGGTGGTGCCTGTGGGGGACTCACGCCAGTGGCTTCTCGACAGTAGAGCAGTGAGGTCCGTCTTAGTGAGTCAGCATCGTGGTCCCTTGCGTAACTGCTTCTCCTGCCACCTGGTTGTGATTATTTTCATGAAATCTCTGAGCACGGACTAGGCTGGCTGGAGAGGGAGTGTGACCTGATCTGTGATGGGGGTCATCTTACCCACCCAATTATTAATAGGCTTTATATTTTTGTTTGCATTGGCACTGGCAGAATTCTGGTGAGGGACGTTTTTAGACCGTGGCCGTGTTGTGAGAGGTTCATTCAAATAGTCATTCCCTTCATGACTCTCCCTCTTAGTTTTTTCTCTGATGTTTTTCTTCAAGGCCATTGATCATGGCATATAAAAGGGAAGGATTGCAGGCTCTCTAGTCACTCTAAAAAGTGTCTGCTACAGAAATAATATATTCTATGAGTTCTCAAAATTTAAGCAAGATTTCAAGTCACATCCAATGGCTGTATTAAATTTTAGCCTATTTTTGTTTTACTTGACTGAGATCTTTTCCCCTTTTGATTTCTTGTTTTATAGTCCTTCAATCATAAAGGCCTCATTTAGAAACTTTGAAATTTTGGTTTATAGAATTCCAAAATGCCATATATCCTGTATTTGCGATGGAGTGTGTCTGTGTGTATTTACATGTACTCATTTGAGAAAGAGAAAATGTCTAAAAAACACGTATATCCTAATATCCTAGTAGCGTGCATGTTTAGTCATGACTCTTTGCAACCCCATGGACTATAGCCCACCAGGTTCCTCTGTTCGTAGGGTTTTCCAGACAAGAGTACGGGAGTGAGTTGCCATTTCTGACCCCAGAGATCTTCCCGACCCAGAGATCAAACCCCCGTTTCTTGCATCTCCTGTGTTGGCAGGTGGTGTCTTTACCACTAGCATGTCCTGGACTGTTAATGATCAACTTTGGGGCCTGGATTAGGAGAAAAGAAGAGTTAGTGTTGTGGTGGAGAGCAATGTTATTGTTTTGCTTCAAAAAATATGTTCTACTTGACATTTTATATTCTACAAAGTGTGTATTTTCATTAATATGAAACATGCCAGCATATTATTTTTATTTCTTATAATAGGAGAAATAATTTGTGGATGATTAAGGATTAATAAACAGTAATTATATATAAAGCTATTTGTGCTGCCAACAAAAGCATATACATGTCATTTTTAATTGAAGTACGAAAGTGAAAGTTGCTCAGTTGTGTCCAGCTCTCTATGACCCCTTGGACTATACAGTCCATGGACTTCTCAAGGCAAGAATACTGGAATGCTTAGCCATGCCCTCCTCCAGGGGATCTTCCCAACCCAGGGATCAGATTACCCAGATCTCCCGCCTTGCATGCAGATTGTTTACCAGCTGAGCCATAAGGGAAGCCCAAGAATACTGGAGTGGGTAGCCTATCCTTTCTCCAGGGGATCTTCCCAACCCAGGGATCAAACTGGGGTTTTCTGCATTGCAGGGAGATTCTTTACCAACTGAGCTATCAGGGAAGCCAGTTGAATTTGAATCTTCTGTAGCTCAGTTGGTAAAAAATCTGCCTGCAATGCAGGAGACCCGGTTTCAATTCCTGAGTTTGGAAGATCCACTGGAGAAGGAAATGGCAACCCACTCCACTATCCTTGCCTGGAGAATCGCATGGACAGAGGAGCCTGGGAAGCTACAGTCCATGGGGTTGCAAGAGTCAGACTCGACTTAGTGACTAAACCACAACTGTAGTTGATTTACAATGCTATGTTAGTTTTAGGTATACAGCAGAATGATACAGTTATATGTGTGTTTATATATATTTCAGGTTGTTTTCCATTATAGGTTATTATAAGATATTGAGTATAGTTCTCTGTCCTATACAGTAAATCACTGTTGCTTATTTTTTAAGTACATGTAATGTTTAAAAAAATCTTCAGTGTATGTATTTGACACTCAGGTGTTTATTGAAAGTCATTGCAGGAATTAGTTTTTTAATGTAATTATACTAAAGTTGAATCTCTTTGCTTATCTCATCAACATAAAGTTTCCATTTACAGCCATAATTGACAACAAGTACAATGTATCGTAATCTGAAATGTCTAGAATCCAGAGGTTGATTTGCAGTGAGGAACTGCAGGAGAGAGTCTTTATATATATTATTTCCCTTTGCTAATTTTAGGTTTCATGCCTGAGCATCTGATAGAAGCCTGATGCTATGACGAACTCTTAAACAGGAGTATATGGGTATATTTTCCAATTTTTAGTATTTGCAGACCATGTACATCATCTTTAAATTATTAGCTGCTGATGATTTTGTCATCCTTCAAAGGGCCCTTCAGTATCTATCTCCCTCTCTGTCTTTTTAAATGAACCTATTCCTTAAGTTGGAGAAGGAACTGGCAACCATCTCCAGTATTCTTACCTGGAGAATCCCATGGACAGAGGCGCCTGGTGGGCTATAGTCCATGGGGTTGCAAAGAGCTGGACACAACTGAGCAACTAATACACATTCCTTAAGTATATACTAAAAGTGAAGAAATTGTAAGTATACGGCTCAATGAATTTTCTGTAAATGAACATGCTGCTGCTGCTGCTGCTAAGTTGCTTCAGTCGTGTCTGACTCTGTGCGATCCCACAGACGGCAGCCCACCAGGCTCCCCCATCCCTGGGATTCTCCAGGCAAGAACACTGGAGTGGGTTGCCATTTCCTTCTCCAATGCATGAAAGTGAAAAGTGAAAGTGAAGTCACTCAGTCATGTCCGATTCTTTGCAACCCCGTGGACTTCAGCCCACCAGGCTCCTCCATCCATGTGATTTTCCAGGCAAGAGTACTGGAGTGGGTTGCCATTGCCTTCTCCCTAAGTGAACATGCTGAACCGTTAAAAAAATAAAATGGAAAGTCTAGTCAAAGGCAGGGAAAAGTACTTGCCAAACATGTATCCAGCAAAACATTTGAACCAGAGTATCTGAAGAACTCTCATAACTTAATAAGACAAAGAATCCTATCAAAAAATGGAGAAGAATTTGCACTGACATTTCACCGTGGATATAAGAATGGTCAGTACATTACACACAGAAAGATACAAGTACATAGAAGATGCTCAGTCAGCATCACTAATCATCAAGGAAATGTGGGTTAAAACCATGTAGCGATACTATTAATACTATACACTCACTAGAATGGCTAAGAATCGAGTTTCACAATGTTAACATTAATGAAGGTGTGGAGTTTACTCTCATACTTTGCTGATAAAATGGTAGTGCCACTTTAGCAAATAGTTGGTTAATTTCTATACAGTTTAAATTATTCTTTATGAGCTGTAAATTCCATTTCTAGGTATATATTTGAGAGAAGTGAAAGCATGGTCTTTGTTTGGTTTTCATGAATAATGACATTAATACCCTTTCCTCTGCTTGTTTGCCATCTACATCTTTTTTTTGTTTTAGATGTATTGACATCTGTTGCTCTTATTAAAATTAGGCTACTTGTTTACCATTGAGTAATAAAGAGTTCTTTATATATTTTGGAAATACTTGTCTTTTATCTGGTATTTGTTTCACAACTACCATCTCCCAGTTTGTGTCTTCATTTTTGAAACAGTGTCATTTGAAGCACAGAAATAAATTTGATAAAATCCAATTTCTCCAGTTAATTTCTTCCACAGTTTGTGCTTTATATCTTATTAGATTTTTTTTGCCCAACCCAAAGTCACAATAATTTAGCACTATTTTATTCTAGTTGTGGAAGTTTAAGGTTTTACATTTAGGTGTGTGATACATTTTGGGTTCAGGATTGGATGTGATGTGATACGGGTTGGTTGAGATTCTTTTGTTTTGGATTTTTGCATGTGGATGCCCAATTGTTCTAGCACTGTTTGGTGAAGGTTTTTCCTTTCACCATTCAGTCGCTTGAGATCCTTATATGTTTGCATCTGTTTCTGAAATCAATTCTTTTCCATTGATTTAGGTTTCTATTCTTTCACCAGTACCACACTGTCTTTATTACTGTGGGTTTATAATAAATCTTGTGATATCACATAATATGTGATATGAGTACTTCAGTTTTGCTTTGTTTTGAAATTGTTTTGGCTATTCTAGTTTCTTGGCTTTGCTACGTAAATTTTAGAATTCTGATGGTTCCCCCCACTCCCCAAAAAAGCTACCTAAGTTTTAATTGGCATTGCATTGAATCTGTAGATATATTTTGGAAGAAAGAGTGACTCTAAGTAATCTTTTGACGTATTTACCCTCAGCCTGGGTGGAGGTAAGAGGGAGGGATTACACACAAATCTTGAACTCTTTCCTATAGCATTTATTTTCTGTGGCTAAATAGGTAACCCTGGTTAATCTTTCAGTGTGTTATGGATTGAGTCAATGTTTTCAGGTTTTTGAAGCTAGGACCTGAGGAAGGAGGGACATACCCATACGGATTGAGAGAAGGCAAAAATGAATCCTGTGGGTATGGATTGAAATTGAAGGTATCAGTGCGAATGTATTATTTTTGAAACCAGTATGTGTATGTGCACATGTGTGTGTGTGTATGAACAAATGTGTCTATATATATTTATATGCATGTATTTCATAGTAGTTCTATCCAAGAAAAAGATAAAGAACAGTGGGCATAGCTAACTCACCATTGTGGTCTCTGATATTAATCTTATTCCCAACACAAAGGAACTGGAGTTTCTCAGAGGAATGGCTGATTACAAGAGTACATACCAGATGAATCTGTATCTTTGTATTTTTTTTTTAAGCTAGAAAATAGGAAGATGTTTTCGAAAAAAAATGGGAGCATGTTATAAGCCTGTTGGAGGTCCTACTTTCTCAGTCATCAAATTAGTATAATAACGAACTGTGAATCATTAAAAATAGCAATTTTTTATCCATAATGTTAATAAACTGATAAATAAATGAATAAATAGAGAAGGGAGGTCTCTTGCTTATAGTAGAATTCTGAATCCTAGAGGGAGACAAATCATCATTTTATAGCCCTTATAGTAAATGACAGATAAGAATCATAAAATCTAGGGGGAAATATTGGTGAGAAGCAGGTGTCTCCCCACACATTATATACAAGGTATAAAATAGGGGTAATATATATTGGTGAAATCCTGGTGAATCTAGATATGATGCCCTGAGGGATACAATGTCATCTATGTAGTATTCCAGCCAAGACTATGTAACATGAGTCTGGAGGAACCACTGGACAAACCCCACACGAAGAACATTCTGCTTAATAAAAAGGGGAGTAGCTTATGCTCTTTAAACAAAAAAAAAATCATAAAAAACGAAGGCTGAAATCATGGGCAGCTTAAGAAAGATAACCACTAAACGTAGACCTTGGCCCTGGACTAGATTATATACCAGATGCAGAGAAAAATACTATAAAATGATACCATTGGGTCAACTGAAATAAGTTGGAGTACTGATCTTAATGCAGATATTGCAGCCATGAAATTAAAAGATGCTTTCTCCTTGAAAGAAAAGCTTTAACTAACCTAGACACCATATTAAAAGCAGAGACATTAATTTACCAACAAAGGTCCATATGGTCAAAGCTGGGGTTTTTCCAGTAGTCATGTATGGATTTGAGAGTTGAACCATAAGGAAATTTGAGCACCACAGAATTGATGCTTTTGAACTGTGGTGTTGGAGAAGGCTCCTGAGAGTCCCTTGGACTGCGAGGATGTCCAACCAGTCCATCCTAAAGGAAATCGATCCCGAATATTCACTGGAAGGACTGATGCTGTACCTGAAGTTCCAGTACTTTGGCCACGTGATGCAAAGAGCTGACTCATTAGAAAAGACCCTGATGCTGGGAGACTGAAGGCAGGAGAAGGGGACGACAGAGGACAGAATGGTTGGATGGCATCACCAACTCGATGGGCATGAGTTTGAGCAAGCTCTGGGAGACGGTAAAGGACAGGGAAGCCCTGCGTGCTGCAGTCCTTGGGGTCACAAAGAGTTGGACGTGACTGAGCCACTGAACAACAGCAATGTTCAGATTACTGACGAGAACTGTACTACGGTTATGACAGAATATCTCTGTTCTCAGGAAATGCACAGTGAAGCAAAGGAGCAAAGGGCCATGAAATATATAATTCATCCTCAGTTGCTTTAGGAGGGGGGAAAAACAGCTTGAGTCTGTCTATGTGAAGAGAAAGGAAGTTCAAGAAAAGAGGACAAATGATAAAACAAGGTAACATTAACAGTTGGTGACTGAGTCTGAGTGGTTATTTTTGTATTCTTGTATTTGGAGCTTTTCTGTACACTTGAAATTATTTCCAAACAAAATATTTGAAGCACTTAAAAAATATCTGTCCTGTATTTTTAGGCTTTCCTTATTTATAAAGGGCTCAGTTCTTTGTCTGGAACAAGTTTGGAATGAACATTTTTATAATATTTTCCTACATGTTGGTGTTGCGGCTCTGCACACTAACCATTGTTGAATATGGTAATAGATGGGAAATAAATCTCACCCTGTGGACAGCCAGGGGAGGGGAACCATTTACTGTGGTGGTTGCTGTAGGTTTATGGAAGTATTGGCTACATCTCCTGAAGTCTTTGAATTGTTATCTCTTATCTGTTGAAGAAATACTCCAATGATTCTTTTATTGACACATCAGGAATCTAGCTATTTTCCTCTGATTATTTAGATTATTTTCTTTTGTAAACCCAGAAAGATTGTCTTGTTTAGCCCTAAGGGTGTTAACTATTCATTTCTTCATTCAAAAAATATTTATTGAATGCGTATGTGCT
Organism: Capricornis sumatraensis; assembly: GCF_032405125.1. NCBI lineage: Eukaryota > Metazoa > Chordata > Mammalia > Artiodactyla > Bovidae > Capricornis > Capricornis sumatraensis. The sequence goes on along the minus strand of NC_091075.1, from coordinate 102,137,008 downwards.
GGCCCCACCCCTTCCAAGCAATGAAGATGTAGCACTAAGAAAAACAAAGCTCTTGCCCTTGTGGATTTTCTGTTTTGCCAGGGAGGAAATACACAAGCAGGAATAGAAGTGAAATAAGTGAATGTTAGTGACGTTGGCGAGAGATAAATCAGGAAAGTGTATTAGGGATGCTGGGAGTGGAATTGTTACATAAGTAGAATGAATAGCAAAGAGTTCACATGGGAGACCCTTGAGCAAAGATCTGAAAATAGTGAGAATGTGAGGCGGGGGTCGGGGGGGGATACTCATCTCAGAGTAGTTTTGAGGCAGGACAGCAAGTGTGAAGCTCTGAGGCAGGAGGATGCCTACCTGTATAAGGAATAGCAAGGAGGAACTAAGTTACCTAAGTTCGTTTTTGGTATTTTAAAGATTTTGGTATTTATGAGATGAGAAGCCATTGGGAGATTTTGGGTACAGATGTTACATTAATTAATATGACTTTTGTAAGATTATCAGGATCACTCTGGCTGCTTTGATGAAAAAGGACTGAAATAGGTCAAGGGTAGTAGTTGGGAGGCCAGTTAATAAATTATGGGAAAAAAATCCCAGTGAGAGATGAGAAAGATGATAGTTACTATTATACCAAGTCTCCAGGTAGGTGCGGGGAAGGCAGTGACAAGCCACTCCAGTGTTCTTGCCTGGAGAATCCCAGGGACAGGAGAGCCTGGTGAGCTGCCGTCTATGGGGTCGCAGAGTCAGACACGACTGAAGCGACTTAGCAGCAGCAGCAGCTGGGTAGGTGATATGAAGGGTAGTCAGATTCTGGATATATTTTGTAGATAGAGCCAGTAGTTTTTGCTGATTGGTTAGAAAGAAAGTGGGAACTTGAGTGGTCATGGAGAAAAGAAGAAATTAAGCAAAGGAAGCTGATGAGTGGCCAATGAGATAGGATGAAACCAGCAATAACTAGGAGAAAAGCCAGGTAAAGAAAGTGTATCAGGGCTTGATGAATCATGCCTGTTGCTGCAGATAGGTTAAAAAAAGAGGAGATCTGACTGGTTTTTTAATTTTACAAGATATATGTCAATAATGGGTGACTTTGGAATTTTCAGTGGTGTGTTGGAGAGCAGTTTGTACTAAAGAATACTGGAAGACAGAACAAGGACAACTGTTTTCTTAACTTTCACTGATAAGGGAATCAGACATTGGTCATAACTGAGAGTGTGGGTGGGGTCAGAAGTTTTGCCACTGATGTTGTTTGATTTCTAATGATTAGAAATTGACACATATACTCCAGTGGTTTTGCTTTATTGGGCGGACAGAATTAGGAAATTGATGATGTAGGAAAGAGAAGTGGGACTTAACTAGAGCAATGTCCTTGACTAGTAGGGAGGGGCATAACAGCTAGTATTAAAGTGAAAGAGTTAGACTTCAACATGGTTTCAGAAAGTTTGGCTTCCCAGGTGGCTCAGTGGTAAAAAGAATCCACCCGCCGATGCAGGAGATGCAGGTTCAATCCCTGGGTCAGGAAGATCCCCTGGAGAAGGAAATGGCAACCCACTCCAGTATTCTTGCCTGGAGAATCCCATGGACAGAGTAGCCTGGCGGGTTACAGTCCATGGGGTCGCAGAGAGGTAGTTACACCTGAGCACACACGTGCACATGCAGAATGTTTAGGCATAGTAGAAGAGTGCAGATTCAGATAAGTGGGTAAGTGTGATTCCAGAATTATTTTGGTTGCTTATATAGGAATCATGGAGAAGGAAATGGCAACCCACTCCAGTATTCTTGCCTGGAGAATCCCATGGACAGAGGAGCTTGGTGGGCTACAGTCCACGGGTTGCAAAGAGTCGGACACGACTGAGCGACTTCACTTTCACTATATAGGAATCAATGGCAGCACTGTAGAGTGATTCAAATTACGTGGCTTTTGATTGTCTTCCTGTATGATGCTGTCTGTCAGGTGATCTGCCAAGAATCCTGAGAGGCCATAGGAGTGCTAAAGCCCTGCTTGTTACAGTTTTTTCCCCCAGATATTTAGCTTTCTGTTACTCTTTTTGTTATTTAACACCTGGAAAGAGATTCCTAAAATTTTGGAAGATATCTGAAAAAAATTATTTTCTTGTAGATCTTTAAGCCAAAGAGTATAATTGAAAGGTCCTTAGAATTTACTAATACCAGCACATTTTCATGTTATAGATATAATAAAACCAACTTACAGACATAGTTAGGCCAAGGAGGTATAGCTAATTGTCTAGTCAAGGCTAGAATGCAGGTCTCTGGTGTTTGAGTTTATGTAATTTAGTTTTGAAATTCAGTTTTTATACTTATGTGCATATACATTCAGACTCAACCTTTTGACAATAAATTTACTGTAAATTGGAGGCAACCAAAGCATGCAATAAAAACACCTAAAATGTCAGAGTCAAATGAGAACCCTGTCTAAAATGTCATCTCAATTGTGATTTATATAAAATGGATACCTGAAATTATATTGGATATTGTAATTAGTATACGCTAAAATCATATCAAAGCATTTGCTCTTGACTGAATTTTTATCAAAAGATTACAAAACAGGATTAATAGTGTACCATTTAAAATTTCTGATACTTGAAGACATCTGTAGATTATGTTAAAATACAAACATGGGCTGAGCAAAACATTGGTATTCTAGCTCACTGTTTCCGGTTCTGTCCAGCTCCCTGCTATTTTTGATTCTGTGTCTTTATCTCAATATTTGCCTGTATCCATTAATTCAAAACAGGTAAAATCAAATAATCAGCATACAAAACACATAATTTCTATGAAATAATAAGTAAAGGGCAAAAAACTGAGGTGGAAATGGCTCATAGAAATGAATAGGCATTTCATAAAAGAGGAAATATGAGTTAGCCAGTAAACCTGAGGAAATGCTTGGTATCATTAATCAACAGGGAAATACAAAGACTATAGTTAGATGGTTTTATACCCCCAAGTTAAGAGGATGGCATTACTAAATGTTGAAGAGAACGTGTGGGTCAATATGGACTACCTAGTGCTGGTGATAACTACATCAGTCCTGGGTGTTCATTGGAAGGGCTGATGCTGAAGCTGACGCTCCAATCCTTTGGCCACCTGATGCGAAGAGCTGACTCACTGGAAAAGACCCTGATGCTGGGAAAGATTGAAGGCGGGAGAAGGGGACAACAGAGGATGAGATGGTTGGATGGCATCACCGACTCGATGGACATGAGTTTGAGCAAGCTCCGGGTGTTGGTGATGGACAGGGAGGCCTGGAGCGCTGCAGTCCATGGGGTCGCAAAGAGTTGGACACGACCAAGCGACTGACCTGAACAGAACTGTGAGCTGGTGAGATTATATATTGCTAAACTCACTTTAGGGAAAAGAAAACTTGGTGACCTCATGAAAAATTCAAAATACACATATTCCTCAACTCCTATGCAAATCCTTAAGAGAAATTATGCCACATGTGGAACAAATGCATATGAGAACGTTCATAACAGTAATATTCATAATGGCAAAACAAAAACACAAAACCTGGGAAGAAGACAACATGCTATTGGAAAGAGAATGGATAACTCAATTCATTTACACTATGTGGAATTATTCTGCCTTGAGATGAAAGAACTACAGCTGTATGCAACATTATGAATTCAACTTGAAAACATAAAACCGAGTGAAAAAATGAAACACGGGGTTGAAGGATATGTTCATATGTGGTATGCTTTCTGAAACTCAAAGGAATGATATGACCCTGACGCTGGGAAAGATTGAGGGCAGGAGGAGAAGAGGGTGGCAGATGATAAGATGGTTAGATAACATCAATGGACTCAATGAATATGAGTTTGAGCAAACTCTGGGAGATGGTAAAGGACAGGGGAACCTGGTATGGTGCAGTCCATGGGATTGCAAAGAGTCGGACCTGACTTAGAGACTGAAAAACAGCAACTACAAAGCACAGAATATAGGGTAGCAATTACGGAGCACTGGAGAGTTGAGAGATGTGGGTGGAGGGAAGAGCAAATCAGTGACACATTACCAGTCACTTATATTTAGGTTCTTGAGTTGGATGGCAGGTACATGGATATTCATTCTATGCAGTTCAGTTCAGTTGCTCAGTCGGGTTCATTCTATTACTTGCTGTAAATTTAAAGCATGTTACAAACACCATGTTTTATGGAAGTCAGTAGTTAATGTATTTTTTTAAAAAGCAGTGAAGGCATATTCAGATGTTGGGATTTAGGAGACATGTCATCACTTCTGCCTACTTCCTCATTGTCACTTGAATTCCTAATGTTACTTACCATTTCACTGGAGGGATCTTATTTAAAAATCTTAAATCTCATTAAGCCTGTGTCTGCCATCTGACAAGCCACTCAGTAACAGCTTGGATGAATGACAGAATGAATGATTTGAGAAAATAATTCAGGATTTTTCTTAGAAACCACCAAAGAGGTAGATTTTTTAAAAAAATACTTTTTCATAAGAAGTGAGACCGCAAAGCTAGATTTCTGTTCCATAGGTTTTTGAATGATAATTAACTGTGTATTTGAGGGCAATATTACTGATGTTTGAGCTGTTGTACTAATATGATCACAGAGATGAACAAACATGCCAGAACACATAGTTGATCAGAAAAGGAAAATGTCATTGAAGATGAAGCTATTCTTAGGCATAACTATTTTAAGAGTTAGAAGGCCCATGCAATTAGTCCAAGCTTCTCATTTTTGAGTGAAGGAGCTTTGGAATTGAAGAAGTAATTGAGTAACAAAAGAACTTGTTGAAAGCAAAGTTAAGAAAGACCAGAATGATTCATGGTCCTGGTGTTTTCATATTGAAATACTGAATGGTAAATAAAAGAAACAGGTAAATATCCTGCAAGTGTGTGTGGGGGGGTGTGTGTGTGTGGGTGTGTGTAGTTTGTGTGTGCATGCATAGTCACTCAGTAGTGTCTGACCCTTTGCGACCCCATGGACTGTACTCCATGGGATTTCTCAGGCCAGAATATTGGAGTGGGTTGCCATTTCTTCCTCCAGGGGATCTTCCTGACTCAGGGATCAAACCCAGGGATTGAACCCATGTCTTCTGTGGCTCTTGCATTGCAGGCGGATTCTTCACCATTGAGCCTCATGGGAAGCCCTAAGTATCCTATAGAAGGCAAGCTAAATATCTTGAGGTTGGATTGTATCTATTAGGTGAGGAAGCAGTGTTTTTTATTTGGATTTAGAACAAATCAATTTAGCTGTATACCACATTTATCTTCAGATGCTTGACAAATACTCCTAGAGAAATAACATGATTTTTTTTTTCTTTTTTGCTCATATTTGATTCTCCAAAAAGAGACATTGTGATCTATGATGTACAGATGAATACTGGACTAAAGTGTCAAGAATAAGGTTCTGAACTGAGCTCTGCTGCTAAGTAACTGCTGTCATTAATGCGTTAAGTAACTTCCAGATCTTGGCTTCCTCACCAGTAAAATGAAGAAGCTGAACCAGATGGAGCTTTGAATGACTGTATTCTTCTTTGGATTTTGAAATATTTATTTGTTTGGCTGTGTTGTGTCTTCGTTGTGGCACGTGGGGTCTTTGTTGCAACAGGCTGGCCTAGTTGCCCCACAGCATGTAGAATCTTAGTTCCCCCACCAGGAATCAAACCACATCTACTGCATTGCAAGGCAGATTCTTAACCCCTGGACCACTAGGGAAGTTCCTCTTCTTTGGATTTTGAATACCAAATTTTATCTGTTATTAAGTGCTGTCATATCATTAAACTATTGGCAAGAAATAATGAGGTAAAAAGAAAATTAGTAGGAAATGAACTACTCATAATGTGAAAACATTCTGAAAATAAACTAGGTTTTCTCTTTTTTTCCTTTCATCGCAGGTATAATACTTCTCCACATCTGCTTCAGGAAGAAAGTGCCTGCCGCTCCTGTTGTTTCTACGCAGGTTCATGCCAGCCCAGAACTCAGAATCAGGTCAGTTTTAGGATTGTTTTGTCGAACAAGAAGCCAGGAAGGGCTTTGCTGCATTGTTGCATTGTAGCAAGACCACTCGGAGAAGACAGTGGCACCCACTCCAGTACTCTTGCCTGGAAAATCCCATGGACGGAGGAGCCTGATTGGCTACAGTCCATGGGGTCACTACAAGTCAGACTTCACTTTCACTTTTCACTTTCATGCGTTGGAGAAGTGAAATTCACTTCAGTGTTCTTGCCTGGAGAATCCCAGGGATGGGGGAGCCTGGTGGGCTTCCGTCTATGGGGTTGCACAGAGTCAGACACAATTGAAGTGAGTTAGCAGCAGCAGCAGCAAGACCACTGAACTGTGACTCTAAGGGCCTGGATTTTAATCCATCTTTACCGCTGATGATTAGGTGAACGAGGCAAGCCTCCTTTCCTGGATAACTTTGTTTTATGCACCAAAAAGAAAAAAAGAAAGGAAAAAAAGGAAAGAGAATGTATTAGAATCAATTATATTTCAGTTTCAATCCTGGCTTTAAAGCATTATACTTTTATTGTAGATACCTGCATAGAATAAAATTAAGCTTTGCAGCATCATTTCCTTTTTATCCTGGGAAAATCTAGTTGTAAGCATAGGCTTTGGAACTCTTCATTGTTTTGTAGCAACTCTGAGTGACTAGATTGAATAATGAGCTATATTGTGAGGCACTTGAATACTTTCACTACCTAGTTGCCAGAGTTTTAGTATTTTACTTTGCTCTGTTGTTACTGAAAAATTTTAATTTTTATCGTAGTTTGTAAACAGCAAAAATTGATTTTCTCACAGTTCTGGAGGCTGGAAGGTCAGGATCAGGTAGTCAGCGTGATTGGACGCTGGTACAGGCTCTCTTCCTGACCTGCAGGTGGTCTCTGTCTAGCTTCGTCCTCACAAGGCAGAGAGAAGGAGAACCAGTTGGAGAGCTTCCTTAACCTCTTCTTATCGTTATCGGTTTAGGGCTCCACTCTTATTATCTCATTTGACCTAAATAATCTACCAAAGACCCTGTCTCCAGGTTTGGTCGTGTTGGGAGTAAAGGCTTCAACATGTGAGTTTTGGGGGGAACACGTTTCAGTCCATAGTAGCCACCTAGTAGTAAACTTGCTGGATTGTGTGAAATCTGCATCTTCACCTTCTCTAGATATTTCCAAATTGATCTCTAAAGTGGCTTTCATAATTTACACACCCACTAGCAAGTGTGTAGGTTATGGGATATATATATATTTTTGATGGGATATTCTTTACTAGAACAACTGAAAAATCCCAAATGGGAAGATAGAGGGCATGGGGTCTTTCCAAATCGCAGCTCGTTTTCCCTGTTCCACCAATATCTGGGAAGCCTTCCATACAGCTGTTTAAACCTTGGGTTCTTCCAGTCAGTTCTTACGTTTGTAGCCATGGTGCTGTATTTTACATGGAAGGTTCCTAGTCCTTCAGTGATGTTCTTCAGCTGTAGAGAGGTTATCTTTTTGATCATGTGAGTTCTCTACTGATTGCACGTGACTCAGTTCAAATAAAATGCAGAAAGGGAATGTTATCAGACTTGTGGATGTGTCCCAGGGCACACAGAAAGACCCAGGGACAGCTGGGCTGTGCAAAGAGAACCCAGGAAGCAAATGCAGTCAGGTGTCTCTCCAGCAGTATGCCTCTCTTGCACATCCATCTCACTCTCCTTGCGTGTGGCTTTCTTCACGTTTGAACTCTCTCGTGGAAGCATGGTCACCATACTGCCCACAATTTACATCTGTTTGCATTTGTATCTTGTAATTCAAACTCCCAGAAAAAGGCTTACTCTTAAGCACCTAATCCCAGATAGTCCAGAAAAGAAATTCTGATTCCCTGGAAAAGTTGGCACTGGCTGTTTTGCGATCTTTGTTTCTCTGAAAAGGAGCTGACATGTTCTTACTAAAATGTAGATGACTGATAATATGGTACAGTAGTGCTCCTTCCAGGTGTATTTGTATTTTAATTGGATCAAATATTAACCTAAAGCTGTATTTCCAAACTCTGCACAAGTGAAGTTTTGGGTTCCAGTATATAAAGATGATTAACCCAGATGCATGAAAAGCATTAGGAACTGAAAGACAGTGCTTTAAGGTTCAGGGAGTAGAAAAGAAAAATGAGTAACTGTGTAGTTAGGGGAGGAGAGCAGATAGAGATTAATAGTCAAATATATATATATTTCTAAGGTAGCAGTGTCACAAAGATTGAATATAGCAAGTGAAAGAAAAGCCTTTTCTATTTAACTTTTTGAGAAAAGATTTGAAGGTAGAAGAAAGGACCGTTTGGTTTAGGCTCACCTCAACTACTAACTCAGAGAAGGCAATGGCACCCCACTCCAGTGCTCTTGCCTGGAAAATCCCATGGACAGAGGAGCCTGGTAGGCTGCAGTCCATGAGGTCGCTAAGAGTCAGACACGCCTGAGTGACTTCCCTTTCACTTTTCAGTTTCATGCATTGGAGAAGGAAATGGCAACTCACTCCAGTGTTCTTGCCTGGAGAATCCCAGGGACAGGGGAGCCTAGTGGGAGGCCGTCTGTGGGGTCGCACAGAGTCGGACACAACTGAAGCGACGTAGCAGCAGCAGCAGCAACTACTAACTACGATTTGGGATAAGTCACTTATTCTCTGTGTGTGTGCTTGGTTGTGCCCAACTCTTTGTGACCCCATTGACTGTAGCCCACCAGGAATTTTCCAGGCAATGTTTTTATAGCATCATTTCCTTTTTATGCTGTAAAGAATTTCTCAGATGAGAATACTGGAGCAAGTTGCCATTTCCTTCTCTAGGGGATCTTCCCAACCCAGGGATCAAACCCACATCTCTTACATCTCCTGCATTGGCAGGCAGCTTCTTTACCAGTGTGCCACCTGGGAAGCCCCATTCTTTCTGTACTTTAATTTACTGAATCCCAGCTCCTTTTCAGCTGTATGACCTTAACTCCTAGACATCAATTTCCTCATCTTAAAAATGACAATTGATGATAGTGGGACCTCAGGGTGTTCTTGTGAGGAATTGATATATGTTAAGTGTTCAGAGTAGTTTCTGGCATATCAGCAGCAGCAGTGACAATTTTTGAAATGAGTCAGTTAGATTTATGATTGCAGAAGTCCTAGCTAACTTAAAAAATCCTGTGGTCCAAGATCCTCTATTCTGACCTCATGTCTTTTTTTCAGAGTAAAGACTTAGAAACTTCGGCCATCTACTTGGGTCCTATTGAGGCTAATTTTGGTATTGTCAATAAAAGTTATTTTGAATTCACTATGTCTGTTAGTTCTCTTTTGCTACATGTATTAATTTGTTAAGATTGCCACAATAAATTAACACAGACTGAGTGGCTTAAACAGCAGAAATTCATTGTCTCAGAGTCTGGAGGCCAGAAGTCTGCAGTCCAGGTGTCAGCAGGAGTGGTCGCTTCCGAGATGAGTGAGGGAAGGATCTGTTCCAGGACTCTTTCCTTGGCCTGTAGATGGCCTCCTTTTCTCCATGTCTCTTCACATCATCTTCCCTCTATGTGTGTCTGTCTCTGTTCAGATTTCTTCGTTTTGTAAGGTTACACCGTGTTTGCTGTTGCTGTTTAGTTGCTATGGTATCCAACTTTTTGCGAGCCCATGAATTGGAGCCCACCAGGCTCCTCTGTCCATGGAATTCTCCAGGCGAGAATACTGGAGTAGGTTTCCATTTCCTTCTCCAGGGAATCTTCCCTACCCAGGGATTGAACTCAGGTCTCCTGCTTGGCAGGCAGATGCTTAATGACCTCACTTTAACTTGATTACCCCTATAAAGATTGTGTCTCCAAATAAGGTCACATTCTGAGGGGCTGAGAGTTAGGCTTCATCGTATGAGTTTTGAGCAGACACAGTCCAACCCTTAGCACTGCGTAACAGATTACCCCAAAGCTCAGTGACTTAAAACATCAAACGTTATCTCTCAGGTCTTGGGGTGAGTGTAGTTTGCTGGCCCTCTGGCTCAGGGTCTCTGGCAGAGCTGCATTCTGCACGTGTGTCTACCAGTGCTGTGGTCACATCTGAAAGCCCCAGGGGAAGATCTGCCTGCAGCTTAGTCACAGGGCTATTGCTGTGTTCAGTTCCTCATTGGTTGTCCTTCGTAAGGCCCCAGTTCCTTATGTCAGCTGTTTGCCAGCAGCCTACTGGTTCTTGTCGCATGAGCCTTTTATTTTTTTGTTTGGTTTTGTGATTTTCCCTGGTGGCTTAGACGGTAAAGCATCTGCCTACAATATGGGAGATCCGGGTTCAATCCCGGGGTCAGGAAGATCCTCTGGAGAAGGAAATGGCAACCCACTCCAGTACTCTTGCCTGGAAAATCCTATGGACTGAGAAGCCTGGTAGGCTACAGCCCATGGGGTCGCAAAGAGTCGGACACGACTGAGCGACTTCACTTTGTGATTTAAACTGGCAACCCATTTGTAATTTAACTGTAATTTAAAGTGGCAACCCATCGCTTTTCCCCTATTCTCTTTCCTAGGAGTGAGTCATTAGGTCCAGTCCACACTTAAGGAGAGAGGGCTTCCCAAGTGGTACTAGTGGGAAAGAATCTGCCTGCCAGTGCTGGAGACACAGGACACTTGGGTTCAATCCCAGGGTCGGGTAGGTCACCTGGAGAACGAAATTGGCAACCCACTCCAGTATTCTTGCCTGGGAAGTCCCATGGACAGAGGAGCCTGGTGGGCTACAGTCCATGGGGTTGCAAAGAGTCAGACTCCGGTGACTGAGTGCACACATGTGTGTGCATGCACACACACACGGACACAAACACAAACACTCAGACACACTTATACACTCTCTCTCTCTATATCTCTCTCAAGGAGTGAGGATTACACAGGGATGAGGATTCCTGGACGGGAGGTCACTGGAAGCCACTTTGAAACTCCCTGCATAGTATTGATATACAAGAATGAAGAAAGAAGAAAATATGTTAAGTGGAAAGATACATAAATTTTTTAATATTATTCAGGACACTTTAGTCTTTAAGCATAAGTTTATCCCCTTTGTGCCATATAGTTTTGTAATAAAAAAGTACGCCCTGACCCTTAAAAAAAGGAGAAATGTAACTCTTATCATTTCCTTTTTTTTTTAAGCAAAAAGGAATTAATTCTGTTTCCTTTCATAAAATTTGTTATTTTCTCATCCTATGTAGAATTCAAGGGGTACCTGTCTGTACGCTTTGCTGAGTTGTTAACCTGCTATTTCTCGTACAATATCCAAAGGCCTATCTTTATTTCCCTAAAATATTTAAGAGTAGAAAGTCATTGTTTATTAAGATTACTTTAATTTTGTTAGCTTTTCTGTGGTCACTTTCTGCAACTAGGTTATAAAGTGTGAGAAATTATCCAACATTTGTGAGAATACTTAGTATACCAAATCTGTTAAGGGAAATGCCCACTTATACAATGTAGTCCCACAGTCATATAAACTTCATTTACCAGCTAGCAGTTCTCAATATTTATATTGATGGAGAAGTAATTGAAAAGTATTATTATGGATTCATTTTTGTAATCTTTGTTTTGGAAGGCAGTATAGTTGTTTCTGGAAACGAAATTTGACCTAGTTGACTTTATCAGTACTAGTTAATATAAGGCGGGTGTGTATGTGCGTATGCATGTATTTAGCACATGGAATAATAGTATTTTAGTAAATTTAGTCTAAGAAAATGTCAAATTCATTGAGAAAGGATGGTCTTAACTCCATTAGAGTAGATTGTACTTCTAAAGCATCTGATTATGTGACTGGATTTTATGTTTTTAAATTATAATTATTTATAAGTTACTATAAATACAGATTATTTTGGTTTAGTTATTAGGAATGATGCGACTTTTAAATCTCAGTAGGCTTGGAAGTTGAAGTCCTCTCATGAGTCTGAATTCAATAGGCCTTCTATGTGATAGCCCTTTTTACTTGTTAGTGGGATGTAGTTTAATAGAAACAATACAAAATTTTCAATTTAAAACTTCCTTTTGATCACATAGAGTAGACTGGGGAATGAGCCTTCATAGTTGAACAAATGGTAATGTTCTTTGCTTAGAAAAGTTCTATTGCATTGATTATGGCAAAGAGGAAGTTTTAAACTTAAGCTCTTATGATTTTGCATTATGAGGACGTTGAGCTAAGAGTTTTGTTTATAATTTGCTGCCTTTATGTCTTAATTTTGTCTGAGAATAGATAGATTTATGACCAGATTTTGGGCTTTAGACTCAAAAAATAGTGTAGCATTTTTATAGTTTACAAAATTGTTGCCCACTATTGAAAGTCTATAGAATGTATTCTTTCTAGAAATATGTATTAAGAGAGTTTAAAAAGTTCAAGAAAGGGAACTCAAAGCATAATAAAAAGTGCGGATACACTTAATGTGAAACTTACATTATAATATTTTAAAAGTTTTTTTAATCAAGAAAAATAAGTTGCAAGGAAAGTAGCGCTACTCATTAGAGTATTGGGATTTAAAAATTTAATGTAGTTTTTCTTTAAGAAATGATACTTAAAGTTTGGGACTTAGAAATACAAATCATTTTAAGCATGCTTTAACATGTGGTGTGAAACTGTTCTCTTTTTTTTTCTTAGACTTTTGGTTTGTTGTCTATGACTACATCAGTTTCTATGACTATATCAATTGAGTTTATTTTGATCCTGAATATCCCTTATTTAGCTCCTGTTTTGAGGTCAAATTATGCATGTCTTTATTAACAGTATGACTTTAAAAAATTGTGTGAAATATTGAAAGCAGATATGAGAGCAAAACTGCAGTGTGTAGTATGTATTAAGTTTCCAAACTTGGTCATATTTCCTGGTTTAGATCTTGGCTTCATTGCTTACAGCTGTTTGCCCTAGTACAAATTTCTTAATTTCTCTTCTTGTATCCTCATCTGTTGGATGAATTTCTAGTCTTTCCTAGAGAATTCCATGAACAGAGGAGCCTGGGGCTACAGTCCATGGGGGTGCAAAGAGTTGGACACAACTAAGCGACTAACACTTTCACTTTCGTAAGGGTTAAGTGAGATAATACTAAAGTGCTTACTACTGTGCCTGGCACATAGTAAGTAAAAGCTAAATTCGTGTTAGTTGCCATTTCTTGGTACAAGCATTGGCCTTAAGTTATTTTTACTTATGTTTTTGAAGGTTAGAATACAAGCAAAATGATGTCTTGTTAATGATAATATAGAACCCTTAGTATTCAGTTGATTATGTATTTTATTAGCATATAGACTTTATTTTTGAAAAGTAGAATAGAGCTTTACATAAATGGCTGTGAGTTTCGAGCCATCACTAAAATTATTGACTTGAAAGAAGGGAGAAAAAAGGTCATGGAGGAGGTGGGTGTGCCGTTTTTGCTGGAGATCTGAAGAGAGATTTTGTAGTCACTAAATACATATATATATATACATATGTATATATATATTTTTTCCCACAAAATTGGGAACACTAGGATGTCAACTTCATTTTCATTTTCTTTTTGAACTTTAACTACCAGCCACTCTGTTCTTTGTTTTGTTTTGACCTGGGAGAAAGGAATGGGAGAAGGCTTGCCTGTTTTTTTCCTAGTCTTACAAAGGTCTTGTGTTGGTCTTGTGTTCCACCTCAGTTGTTTGTTTGTTTTAATTTTTTGCGTAATCATTTTGGGTTTTTAAATATATATTAGGATGTTTCAGTTCTTTTGCCCTCCAGATTGCTGAAATTATTTGTAACAGTGTTCTCTCTTCTTCCTTCCACCCTCCTTCCTTTCTTTTCCTTGTTTCCATCGAAATAGTTTTTGACCTTTCATTTGGCTGTTATGTTTGGTTGTAATGCATGTTTTGTAGGAAGCAAATTCTGTGTCATGTGTTCATGGTGCAAGAACTATTTCTCTCTCTATAGTATCACTAGCTTTTTCTTAAGTGTATAATTGTCTAGCCCCAACCCCCTCCTCCCCCCCAATGAATTTTTGTAGTTACTTCTGAACCAGTCAGAATCTGCACTTTATGACAGCAGAGTTAGTAGTTGGTTTATTTTTTAAAATATTTTATAATTTAAAAAATCTAAAGATTTTTGCCTTTCTCTAACAAAAGTAGATTATCTTGTGTTTTGCTGTATCTCAGTGAGCATTCAGGAAAAGGCGGGCTTCCTTTTGCGTTAAGAGGTTGTTGAAGGAATGCTTTTATAAAAGCTTTTATCCAAAGACAAACTGTATCCCCCATGAAAGAATAACTCTTAGTTTATTGTACAGAGGCCCTAATAAAGAAATTATATGCTTTTCAAATGTGGCCTTATCTTTATCTCCCCTGTTTTTTTTTAGTTTTTTTTTTTTAAGATTTTTTTCTTTTTTATGGACCATTTTTAAAAGGCTTTATTGAATTTGTTACAGTATTGCTTCTGTTTTACCTTTTGGTGGAAGGCATGTGGGATCTTAGCTCCCTGACCAGCGGTTGAACCTGTACACTCTTCGTTGGAAGGAGCCCTAACCACTGGACTGCCAAGGAGGTCCCTCCCCTGGTTTTTGAATCATACATTTTGATGTTTTTCCTTTCCTAAGCCTGCTAAAGAATGGCCTTGTTCAGGGAACTCAGTTTTATACGTCACAGGTATAATAAAACATCCCCTTCCCTGAATAATAATGAAAATAATAACATTTACTGTTTCTTAGGGGTTTTGCATATATGACATCATTTATTCTTTGTAACACACCTGTGAGTTTGCTTCTATTATTATACTAATTTTATAGGTTAGAAACAAGCAGGAGAAGTAGCTTGCCAAAGGCCGAAAGATTAGGAAATGGCACAACCAGAATTTAAATGTAGGAGTCTGACACCAGGGCTCAGACTCATCTGCTCTTCTATCCTGCCTCTCTTATACATGAAGAAAGACATCATTCAATTCTTTTCCCTAGAAGACTGTGAAGCATTCTTATAATATTCAAATTTCTATTTGAAGACAGTAGTCTGTGAATGTTCATTATATCAACCATAGCCCTCAAATATTCTATTGCTAAGAAAAGTAAGAAAATACATATCAATAAATGTTTGGAGCAGAACAATTTGTTCTGTCTTCTCAGGTGACCTTGTATAAACTTAATATTCTATTTGGGGAAAGAATCTATTGATTTTTAAGTAATTGAATCCTAGGCTTTGCTATGTCCTAACCATATTTTTGATATTTAGTATGCTAATTTTACTTAGTGATTTCCTTTGCACATTTTGTACCTACATAGAAGTCCATATTTATCTCTTTTTTTTTTTTTTAGGATTATGTCAAGAACAATTATTTAGTATCAGATACTATAGAACTCAAGTACAGGAAGGGCAGCCGGGCTTCCAGGAAACTGGAATTTTTTTGGTTATTTATTCACCATTTCTTTTTCCGGAATTGCTTATATTCTTGTTTTTGTGTCTCTCTACCAAATGGTTTATTCTGTTTTCTTAACATGCAGTGGTCAGTTGTGGGTTCAGCAAGCTCTCGGCCCCCACAGCTAATTATCCTGGTTCTCATATTCTAAATTCTAACTTGCTAAGAGAGAGGATTCATTTGTCTCACGTTATGAACAATGCCCAACACCCGTGCAGTCGTTCAAACAACCCAGCTATGTGTTCACAATAGCATTGCCTTTTCAGTGAGTGGGGAAAGGGCAGATTCTCCAAGGGCTTGTGTGTAGGAAGAAAATAAATATCTTTAGTAACTGAAGCAATCCGTCATCCACAAGAATATTTTTGAGATTTTAGTTACATTTCAAGGTTATTGATTTGAGTTAGTTCCTTGCTTTTTCTTACCTTTGTAAATGTAGGGACTTTGTGGCAAACTTATTTCCCACAGTTAATAGTTTATGAGTCTGGAATGGGGAGTTTCAAGTCTCATTTAATAGTGGAAATAGTCTATTAATTAAATGAATTAATTTTTCATGTCTTTCACAAGTCATATCTTGTAGCTTAATTTTAAAGAAGCATAGAACCGTGGCCTTAGCCATTCTTTTTTATATTTTCTTTCAGTTTATTATACTTCCTTCTGTATGATTTGCCTAAGAGCAGGACCTTTAAGAGTGGTTGAACCTTTTAAGAATAAGAAAGTATCTACCACATAATTACCAGAAAAGTGAAGAACATATATGAGATTGTGTAATATATATGCAAATAATTCACAGATTTTAATTAGAAATGTATAGTTTGATCCTTTACCCATTTGTTTACCTTGGTATATGATGTTCTGATTGTGACAGTAAACTCCCATGGTTTAAGAAAAGATTTGTACAGTACAACCATAATTTTTCATCTTTGGTAACAACAGAAAATCACATGGTTTTATGTTTAAAGTATTAATATAAAATACATTTGTTTTAATTTTTTGTTGTTGTTGTTTTGGCTACATCAGCTGGGGGATTCTTAACCATTGGACCACCAAGGAAGTCCAATGTTTATAGAGGGGAAAGAAACCATTATAATTTTGTATATCCTTCTTACAACCTGGCTGGAGTAGTAAACCAATCTAATATTTATCAGTTAGCCCTTTGTAGATCAGCGGGAAGTTTCTTACTTCTGGTCTAACAAAAATACTAGAAATCTGAAAGCAAGTGGAGACTGTCCAGTGGTTTTATGTCCCTCCTTTTAAACTGAACTTTGAGTTTTGAAAATTTCCAGTGTAGAGAAAAGCTCAGTGAATGAAGGCAGTGTACATCCAAATACCTTTAACCTTAATTCAACAATTACCAGTGTTTTGCCACTTGCATTCTCATTGTGTTTGTATATATTTCACAGAGTGAGGCATCACTGAACCATTTGAAAGTAATTTGAACCATTATGATGCTTCACACTTGTAAATACTTCAGCATGCACCTCCTAGAAATAAGGACATTCTTCTCTCTGACTACTGTATCATTATCACATATTAGAAAATAATAATCATCCCATACTGTCATGTTTAAATCTAGCCCATATCCAAATTTTCCAACCATCCCCAAGGTTTCTTTTATACTTTTTTTCAAACAACAGGTTGGTTTGATCTACACTTTCAGTTCAGTTCAGTTCAGTTCAGTCGCACAGTCGTGTCTGACTCTTTGCGACCCCATGAATCGCAGCACGCCAGGCCTCCCTGTCCATCACCAACTCCCGGAGTTCACTCAGACTCGCGTCCATCGAGTCAGTGATGCCATCCAGCCATCTCATCCTCGGTCGTCCCCTTCTTCTCCTGCCCCCAATCCCTCCCAGCATCAGAGTCTTTTCCAGTGAGTCAACTCTTCGCATGAGGTGGCCAAAGTACTGGAGTTTATGTCTTTTTGTTCTTTTAAAAATCTAGATTAGTTTCTCTTATCCTTCTCTCTGTTTTTTTTTTTTTTTTTATGATAGTGACCTTTTGAAGAGAGTCCAGAACAAATTTTTTATAGAAATCCACCTTCTGCATTTGTTTCTTCCTTGTGATACTGGAAAATACTCCTATCACAGGAGTAGGAAGCTGCACAAGATACATAAGAACAATCTCCAGGGGAATTAAATAGTGACTGGAAGTAGTTATTACTGGGTTAAAGTTAGTAAATGAGAATAATTAAGAAAGGTTTTTTTCAGGTTAATGGAGCAGAAGTTGGGAAAAGAAAGATGTTAAAGGGAATGCATATGGCACTGAGGTGAGGGTTGGTGTCAGATAGTTACTTGATAAACAGAGAGGAGAGGGTTAGGGAATCACAGTCCCCAGCTCCTAGAGGGTTAGGTGTTCAATTCTGTGTTGAGTGGTTGAACAACCTAAGAAGTCTTTTCTGCGAAGTGAGCCCAGGTCAGCTTAACTGAGGTTAGAAAAGCAAAGAGAGGTGTGTGCATCAGACCTTTTCTATGTTACAAGGGTTTCAGTGAAAGTACAGATGTCATATTAATGTGTGCTGCTTCTTACAAATTTTCGGGGGGAAAATTTGGAGCCATGATTTTATACTTAGTCCATCAGTTCAGTTCAGTCGCTTAGTCGTATCCGACTCTTTGCGACCCTGTAGAGTGCAGCACGCCAGGCTTCCCTGTCCATCACCAACTCCCGGAGTTGTCTCTATCTCTCTGTATTCTCTCTGTATTAGAATAGTTGTCTAGGTCCTGAAGTGGGAAGTACCAGGTACTGTAGTGACAAAAGTTTCAGAATTAGAAATCTTGGGTTGAAATCTTGTTTACCCCCTTGTAGCTAAGCAGCCTGGTTTGAGTCCTTTGCCTCTGACTGTTTCCTCCTTCGTGATGGTGCAGCAGCACAGGGTGCGGGAAAGAGCAGAAGCTTTGGAGCTGGGCAGACGCATTTCTCCAGCAGCCTCGATCTTCTGCTTACCACCATGTGACTTTGGGCTACTTCTCTTATTCTCGGTGTTCTCTTCAGTAGAAATGGGATTGATATATCAATTCCATGTGATTATTATTAGAATTAAGGAGATATTCATATAAAATGCTGAATGTGGAGCCTGGCATATGGTAAGTACTTACACATGTTGCTTTTCTTCACAAAGAATTGTTGCAAGGATCCTGTTAAATGGTTAAAGGAATGTGAACTATCTTTGTTCAGCATTAAGTCCTACACAAGAAACTTAGCTGGTGCCTAGGAAATAGAATGCAGACGTAGCATTTAGTTATTTTTGCTGCTTTTTACATTGATGAAATCTCTGCCATGATGATTTCCTAGGAAATATTCTGTACATGCTATAAAATAACAGTAAAGGAATCTGCTTTTTAAGAAAGTTGAATAAGTGTAAACATTTTATAATAATTTGTGCTGGTGTATATCTAAAATGATTCGCTGATCTCTCAGGGCTCTGAGCTAAAATCAGTGGGGCTATGAGTTATTTGTAGCCTGAATGCTTTGGCTTTTGATGTAGGCTTGCAGGAATTTGTTTTATTTTCAAAGTTTTTTTCTTTTTTTAATGAAAGAATAAAAATAAGCTAATTAAAGTTGTGGTTTGAAGGTAAAAAAAATAATATCTCACTCAAGAGTTAAGGACTGGTAATCTGTTAGCCAATTGGAATAGTTATTTTTGATAAGACATGGTATAAGGCAGCAACTGCTAAGAGCATCCATCATTAGCATTACAGATTGGTAAGGAGTTCAGTAAGAATCTGATTATCTTTTCATCAAAAGCCTAAGATGATTTTCCCTTCCCCCATTATTTATAAAATGGAAAGTAAAAGTAAAGTAAAGTCACTCAGTCGTGTCCGACTCTTTGTGACCCCATGGACTGTAGCCTACCAGGCTCCACCCTCCATGGGATTCTCCAGGCAAGAGTACTGGAGTGGGTTGCCATTTCCTTCTCCAGGGGATCTTCCCAACCCAGGGATCGAACCCGGGTCTGCCGCATTCCAGGCAGACGCTTTAACCTCTGAGCCACCAGGGAAGCCCTATAAAATGGAAAGAGGTGCCCAAACTGCCTTTGTGAGTACAAAGACCTCAGAGGATATTTCCCAGTGGATATAAGATAGATCAAACATTTTAGTGTTTAGATGTCATTTAATTCTTTAAGCAATATATATGGAGAGTAAGTTAAACAACTTTGTTGCAAATAATAGTTCTTGCTATACTACTGGCCATATATTTACATGCTCGTGAGCTTAGTCGTGTCCTATTCTTTGCGACCCCATGGACTGTAAGCCACCAGCCTCCTCTGTCCATGATTCTCCAGGCAACAATACTGGAGTGGGTTGCCATTTCCTTCTTCAGGGAGTCTTCCTGACCCAGGGATCAGACCAGGGTCTCCTGCATATCCTGCATTGGTAGGTGGATTCTTTACTGCTGCACCACCTGGGAAGCCCTTATTTACATAAGAAAATATGTAAATAGAAATCCAAGCAAAAGAGCCCATCTGTCAACTGACTTGACCTTTGATATTATTAACTCTATCTCTTTTTCCTCCCTACCTTCCTCACCTCCACACCCATAACAAACACACACATGTGAGTGCATGCACAGTTAAGATTTTTAAATTAAAGTTTGAAGGACAAATGTTACTTGTTACTAAAAAGCTAAATGTGGTAATTAAAACATTTTTTTGTGGGGAGGGGAGACCATGCTGGGACTTACTAAATCCTCAGTACTTCTATTTAGTTTTTCTTCCTTCTTGATTTTGTTTCTACTGCCTTAAAGAAACAGGTTAATAAAAATGTTCCAGTTCTCGGAAAAAATGATAATTTTTATAAACTGGAAAAGAGCTTTAAGAAATAAGATTTTTGCCCTGGAGGAATTAAATGGTGTAGTGAACTCTTTAATGTATATTTTTCATCTGTTGTATTTTGTATGCTTAGTACAAAATTACAAGAAATGCTTATATTTATACAATAAAATGTTTTTATTGTACAGCTTTTAAAGTGCAACATGAGAGTTACTTGAATCTGTTACTGACATCTGAAATCTACAGTATGAGTACAAAAGTGGGCTCCTAGAATCTAACTATAAATATATATTTTATAGTTTTTGATTATAATATACATATATGTTATATATGTATATGTTATATGTGTAGTTTTATATAGTATACGGTTCTATATTGATGCCTTGAACTGAGAAATGAAAAGAGTCTGTAAAACGAAAGCACTAGAAACATGATTCCATGTTTCCTTAGGTTTATTTTGCAGTGCTCACAGGTTATACTTTGATTATGAATAATACTGCCCACCCCTGATAATGTCAGCTGTTCATAAAGACCATAGAATTTCATAAAGGAATTATTCCACTAGAAGCAATTAAGAAAGCTAGTTAATTCTCAAAAGGTAGACATCTTACTATGAGACCAATCTATGTTTCGCCCTAAAATCTTAGAGAGCAAACTTTTTCTTCTCCCTTTCTTTCCATTACTGTCTCTACTTTTCCTTCCTCACTTTTCAGTACTCCACCCTTCCTCTCTTCCATTCCTTACCTTTTCTTTTCATTCGTTCCTTTTAGGGATCTTTTCCCAGAGGTTCCATCTCGTGTTCGTGTAAAATAGACACTGAATATATTGTTCAATAGCAGTTTCTTTAAGATTGGGTCCAAGAAGGTTCTTGCAGCTGTTTCATGACCAAGTTTTTTTTTTTTGTTTTTTTTACAGTGTATTCCTTATCTTTGGTTTATCTGATGTTTTCCCTTGATAAGATTCTGGTTATGCATTCCTGGATGGAATATTACATAAAGGATTGTGTCTTTCTTAACACATCTTATCTGGAGATACACAGTATCCATCTGCTGTTCACTTGTGATATAAAGTTGACCACCTGTTTCCTTGTCTGATTTCTCCACTGTGTTACTGTAGTAAACTGATAAAGCGATTGGTGAGTAGATACTTTAAGACAAATAAAATATCCTACTCTTCATCAAAACTTCATCCACTATACGTAGGATCCATTGATGAAAGCTCGCTTGAACTGATCTTGTCTATTATGGTTCTAAAATTATTTTTTTCAAACTCCAACACTCCTATTTTTATCAGCTGTTATTTAACATCCTACTGTAATAAGAGCCCTTTTATTTATCTATCTATATTGTTTTATTTATTGTTGAACTCATAGATACCTGTTTTTTCTTTTCCGACAACAATGTATTACTGTCCTTAAATATTTTGGTCCTCAAATTATCTCAGATCTCACCGGGGGAGCCTCTTTTATCATGCTATCCAGAGTCAAAACATTACACAGAAAACACTCAAAAATTCTGACTTGCTTAATGCAATTTTCTTTTCACTGGAATTATATTGCTTTCATTTGATAGCTTCGATGAAAATTGTTTTATTAATTCAGTATATTCATTTTCAGTTTATCGAGAGGCCATGAATAATTTGAAAGAATGAGTGGAGATCATGAAAGCTCTGGGATTTTTTTCATTTCATTTTAGTTTAAAGCTCACATTTAGCTTCCTTTTTCACTGAGGATAACAATGGTGGGACTCAAGACAAGAGTGAAAGCTTGTCGGCAAGAAGTGGATGAAGAGGAATGGATTGATCACAGGCAACGTTGCTGCATGGATGTACATTCATTGTTTTCCCTCTGCCCATTTCTGTGAACTTGTCTAAATGGACTAAGTGTTATCTTTTGTTTGTATTTTGTATTTCTTGTCATTTTTTTCTTTCTGTTTTGCTTTAGTTTATGATGTTTCTCATCCCTCTTATAAAATCAGAGCTTGTCCACAAAAAGATGATTTTGTTATACTATCCAGCATTATGATATTTTTATAATTAATACCTAACCCCTAAATATATGACAAGCCTCTACTTTAGTGAATTAAAAACAGCAAATGTAATTTCAAGATTGTTTACTGTGAAACAGATTCTTTTTTAGTTTTTGGAAAATAGTAGCATTCCTGATTAGAAAATAGCATATTAAGTGATTGGTTTTGTGCTGCTTGCCAAAAGCATGTAAGGCCTTTTCTCCTAATTCTTGTTAATTGAGATTAGCACACATGAAAATTATACAGTTTTGATTATTAAAATTTTAATACATATATTTTTTCTTGAGAGTCCCATTTTTAAACAAGTTTAAAGAGAGGGTTGTCCATGTGGAAATAGAAACAAAGTAAAAATAGCCAACTCAGGACTTCAAGCCTACAGCGAACTTGGCTTTTATTTCCATGCAGTATTTCTGAGTTTAGCTCGTGTTGAATGCCAGGTTCTTTCTATTGAAACAAAAGTGCCTTTCTTTGGGTTAATTTATAAGCGTTTTTAGTATGGCCAGTGAAGTTAATGGCCATACCATTAATGTTGGCTATATACCTTGAAGGTAGTACTGTATCAATTTGTATTAACCTAAAATTTTTGTTGTGATAAGCATTAGGTCTAATTAAATTCTGTATTTCAGGAATAATATTGAATTTTATATGCTTTAATATTTTTAAATTATGAGGTACATAACCTAAAATTTGCTATTTTAACTACTTTTAAGTGTACAGTTTACATTATATATATTCCAGATGTATAACCATCACCACTATCCATTTCCAGAACCTTTTGTCATCCCAAATGGAAACTTTGTACCCATTAGGCAATAATTCCCCATTCTCCTTTCTCTTGGCCCCTGGTGACCTCTATTTCTGTCTCTAAGAATGTCCGTATTCTAGATATTTTATGTAAGTGAGATCTTACAGAATTTTTCCTGTTTGTGTCTGACATTTCACTTGATGTGTTTCCAAGCTTCAGTGCATGTTGCAGCATGTAGCAGAACCGTATTCCTTTTTATGGGTCAATAGTATTCCACTGTTATGTATATTCCACTTTTTGTTTATTCATTAACCTATCGATGGCCATTTTGGCTTTTACCACCTTTTGCTGTTGTGAAATCTGCTGCTGTAAACACTGGTGTATAAGTACCTGTTAGAACCTCTGCTTTCACTTCTCTTGGATACACACACAGTGCACACACACCTACTCACCCAGGAGTGGCGTTGCTGAGTCATGTGGTAACTCTGTGGTTAAATTTTTGACGCACTGCCATACTGTCTTCCACAGTGGCTGAATTATTTTACAGTATCACTGGCACTATGCAAGAATTCTGATTTCTTACAGCTTTGCCAAAACTTGTTATTTTTTGACAGTCGCCATCCTAGTGGATGTGAAGTATTATCTCATCATGGTTTTGATGGACATTTTCTTGATGACTGTTGATTATGAGCATTTTTTTGTGTGTTATTGACTGTATGTCTTTGGTAAAATGGCTCAGTCTTTTTTATTGGGTTGTCTTCTTGATATTCTTTTTATATTCTGGTCATTAAACCTTAATCGCAGATAGGACTTGCAGATATTTTCTCCTTTCTGTGAGTTCTTCTCACTCTTTAGATGGTGCCCTTTCATTCGGAGGAAGCCCAGTTTATCTGTTTTTCTAGTTCTGGTATCATATTTGAGAAATGTAGCTAAACCCAAGGTCATGAAAAGTTGCTCTTACGTTTTTTGTAAGAATTTTATAGTTTTGGCTTTCAGATGAGGTGTGTGATCCATTCTAAGTTTATTCTTATATGTGGTATAACATATATAAGTGAAGTCTAAAAAAAATGAAGTTTTATTTGCATGTGGATTTCCAGGTTTCCCATTACCTTTTCTTTGTTTGTTTGTTTTTAAAGTTCTTTCTGTATTGAATGGTCTTGACTCCTTTGTGGAAAATCAACTGGGCATATATGTGAGGGTTTATTTTTAGGCACTCTCTGCTATTCACTGGTCTTTATGTTCATACTCATGCCTGAACAAGGTTATTTTGATTACTGTGTTAAATATTTTGTTTTTAATGTTGACTAATTTATTATTCTTAATGTGTGCCTTTTAAACTATTTCTACTATAGCTTTAGATTTTGCATTTAATAATTTCATTTAGTTGACAGTAATCCAAAAAGAACTGTAAATATCAACTTTATAATGAGTTCTCTTGAACTTAAAATACTAGAAAAATTAATATTAAAGCAAGCAATTGGGGTTTTTTAATTGATATTGCACTTTCTTTGGAAATTCGAGGGAAAAGTATAAAGACAAAAAATGAAATGTTAATTGTACTTGCTCACAGAAAGAATAAAAAAATGAGAAAGACCAATTATTCATATAATCTATTAACTGATTCTTTAATTTTTTGTTAAATGTCACTTTTATCTACTTAATGAAGTTCTTTAGGAATTTCATAAAAGAAAATACTGGTATTTTGCAAGATACATTTTTAATAAGGACCTGGTAATGACTTAATCATTAAGCTAGGTCTGAATGACTGTTTATTAGGCTTTTCTTTAATGTTACGAATATCCAACCTAATTTTAGTCCTTTCAAACTCCAAAAACGTTGAGAAAATTTGAACATCAGCTCTTATTTTCCTTCTCTGTTGAGATACAGACTTTATTTTCATCACTTTTTTCAGAGTAAATTTGAATATTGAATAATATGCTCCCCAATATTTCAACTATAGTCCTTAAAATAAATTATTTGGGATTTAGAACTGTGAACTAAAAATATTTTGTAACAAGAATACTGGGCTTTAAATTAAGGACAAGAACATCTAAGAAAGCAAACTTCACCTTTAAAAGTTTGTTACAAAGTAATTAATTCTATCCCATGAATCAGTACACTAAAAAGATACACCCTCCCTCAATAACTCAATTATTCAATTTTTTCTAATAGGTCTCACAATTTTTTAAATGTTATGTAATAGCCAATCTTGTTTTACCTGTATCCTCATATACTTTATTCTGTCCCTAAATTATGTGGAAACAAATCACAGACATCATTTAATCAGTAAATATTTTAGGTGTGTGTGTGTGTGTGTGTGTGTGTGTGTGTGTGTGTGTAGGAACAGACTGCTAATGTATAGTTTAGGGCAAATCCATTCAGTAAATAATGTTTAAATTTCTACTGTGGTTTACGATACAGTAGGGAATAGAAAAGACAAGATCTCTGTTCTAAAGGAACTTATTTATAATTTAGAACCAGTTCTTAAGCTGAAATTTATGGGCACTGAAATCCTGAAGAATTTGAGTCAAGCCTTAGAAAAACAAAATAGAACTCTTGAGCTGTATTCTGACATACTTGAGTCACATACTCAGGGAGAGGTAATACAATATCCTTTTAGTCCTTTTATCTTAAAAGGGGAAAAAATAGAACTGTACTTGATATCAGCAATAAAACATGTTAGAAATATATAAAGAGTTGGGCTTATCAGTTATAAATGACTTAAAACTTTAGATTAGGTGAATTAGAATGATGTGAAACCAATGATGCTTTTATCATATTGACTTTATAGCTCCTGTTTATTTGGACAGTCATGATTTTAAAATTCATGTCTATTTTCAGAATGTGCTGGTGAATTTTATTAATTTGGCATGTAACATACCAATTAAATTTTTTGTTTGTTCAAAATACTTTTATAGTACTGTTATTTTTCCCTGTTTTGAGTTTTGAAATGTTGATGACATATGATTTCAAATAGAGTCCCAAACTTCTGTTTTTGTACCTTTTAGTCTATTGATTTCATACTACTTTTGGTCCTTCATTACTAACGGTCTTCAGGCCATCATCCTACCTAAACTGAATGGCTGCGCTTTCCTGTCTGGGTTAGAGAGAGCTCCTTTGGAGCCCTTTTCTACTCTGCAGCCTCTGCAACCTGACTCCTCTTTGTAGAATGACGAACTAATTTTCTTACTCTCCTTTTGGAAATTCTTCATGTCTCCCTCCTGTCTTTAGGTGAGGCCCAGAGTATAGGATATCACGCATTCCTCTACTCAACTCTATTCAGTCCCTTTAAGTGTCCTCTCCTTCACTCTTTACATGTAGATATGTATACCCTCATCCATTCTTGCTTCTGCAGCAACTTCTCATCTCCCTCTCTGTTTTTTTGAAATCTGACATGTGCTAGGTATACAGGTAGGGTCTTGTTATTTGCCTTTTTAAAGCACTTTTACTGGGACTTCCATGGTGGTTCAGTGGTTGGCACTTCCCCTTCCAGTGCAGGGGGTGCAGGTTCAGTCCCTGGTTGGGGAGCTGGGATCCTACATGCCTCATCATATGAGAGAGAGAGTGTCTTATTTGTCCTCTGTGTCTATGGGGCCTGGTAACTGGGACATAATAGGCACAGACTGATAATTTATTGAATGAATGAATGTGTACCTGTTGCTGTGATATAAATTGCCCTAAAACTTAAAAAAAATTTTTTTAAAATTATCTTATAGCTTCTGTAGGTCAGGCATTCAGGAGTGTTTAGCTGGTACGTTCTGGGTTAGAATCTCTCCTGAGGCTGTAGTCATCAAGATGTTGGTCAGAACTATTGGAAGACTTGACTGGGGCCCCAGGATTCTTCCATTATAGCTGACTCATATAGGTGTTAACAGAAGGCCTGTCAACAGGAAGCATCTGTTCCTGTTGACATGGACCTCCCCATAGGGCTACTTGAGTATCCTCCTGACATGGAAGTCAGCTTCCTTCAGAGCATGTGATCCAAGAGGGGGAATAAGGAAGAAGCCCACAGTGCCTTTCATCACATAATCACATTCAGTCACTGCCATTACAGTCTGTCCTTAACTCACAGTTAAGAAGAGGCTCTATCTTTGAAAGGAGTATCAAAGAACTTGTGGGTATAGTTTATAACTGACCACTACAGAATGGAACTGTCATTTATGATTCTCCCTTGTTCAGTCTTGTTCAGTCGTGTCTGACTCTTTGCAACTCCACAGATTGTACCCTGCCAGGCTCCTCGGTCCATGAGATTCTCCAGGCAAGTATACTGGAGTGGTTCGCCATTTCTTCCTCCAGGAGATCTTCCCAATGCAGGGATCGAACCTGTGTCTCCTGCAGCTCCTACATTGGCAGGTGGATTCTTGAGTCACTTGGGATTCTCCCTTGAAGGTGATCAAAATAGGTCATTTTCCCTCCTTATGAAATACATTTGTTCAGATGGAAATAAATTTTAAAAGTATTCCCTTAGAGCTTCCTTGGTGGCCCTGCAGTAGAGAATCCGCCTGCCTGTGCAGAAGACAAGGGTTCAGTCCCTGATGCGGGAGGTTCCCGCATGTCGCGGAGCAACTCAGCTCAGGAACTACCACCCATTGGTCTGTGTGCAGAGCCTGGGAGCCACAACAACTGAGTCCATGCACTGCAAGGACTGAAGCCCCCACACCCTAGAAGCCATGCTCTGCAACAAGAGAAGTCACTGCAGTGGGAAGCCTGCGTGCCCCTTAAAGCAGCAAAGACCCAGCACAACCAAAAATAAAAAAGAATATTCCCTTAAAATAGTTTACTTATTTTTGATGATACAAAGTAACTAGATTATAAATTAATATGACTACTGAAATGAGCTAATTGTTTTCAAATATTCATATTTTTATTGTAACTCTTTCACTTAGATTCTGGAAGTAAAGTCATCTAAGTTTTATGTTGTGTGTCAAATGAATGTGCCATGGGATTCATTACTTTAAGGCAAGCCATAGTTACATATGGTTAAGAAAATGAGAATTTTTAAACTTGTAGCTGAAAACAGTTTAAATTAATTGTACAAAAATTAGTCTTTTTAGCCTAATATATGTATATAACTTGGTCATTCAAGAAAAATTCGAGTCTGTAATATGAATCAGACATTTTACTAGGCTGGGTATGTATCGGTGAGTAGAATAGACGTTTTTCCACTTGGTGTTTATCTGTTGGAGAGCAGGTAATAGATAAATAGACATCTGTGGAGGAAATAAAGCGAAGTGATGGAGAATTATGGGGAGACAGATACTGCCACACTGTTAGGAAAAGGTTGTCAGGGGAAGTGACCGTGAAGCTGAAAACTGAAGGAGTTTTCCCTGCCAGGAGCTCACAGGCAAAGGGATCGCCCTGCGGTGTGAACAGTTGGTGTGGAAAGGATGCCTGGGGATGCCGGGCGAGAGTGGAATGAAGTTTGAGAGGCAGAAAGAGATCATGCTATCTAGTTTAAGAGACTATAATGAGGAGTATGGATTTTATTCAGCATATTGAAAACCGTGGAAGGATTTTGAAATTACAGTTTTTACTAACAACAACAGAAAATCCCCAAACTTTTTGCCTGCAGAAAGCAAAGTCAGTAGAGGAAGTGGGAGAACGGAAAGGAGGTCGTTATAGTAGTCCACATGAATGAAGATGGAGGTGTGTTCTACAGTGATGGGAGAAAGTGGTGGGAGAGACGAGGACAGGTTTGAGGTCTAGTTTGTAGGTAGAACCAGTGGGACTTGGTATGAAGTGTGAGGGACAAGGGGAGTAAGGACAATACTCAGATTTTTTTTTTTTTTTTTTTGGCTTGAGCAAAACCTGAGCTCAGTGAGGAGGAAAATTGAGTTTATTTTTGATAATGTTAATTTTGCGATGTCTGTAAGTCATCTAGTGGACATGTCAGATGGCAGACGGTTATGCAATCCTGGAGCTCAGAGGTTTGAGATGAGATATACAGATGGTATTCAAAGTTGTGGAATGAATGAGATCATTTCTAGGGAGGGAATGCCCTAGGAACTCTAGCTTTCAGAATTTGCATGTGTGGGCAACATTCTTGCTTTGCTTTGTAAAAAAAAACAAAAGATAAAACTGCAGCACAGAAAGTTTGGTTTATTTCTAGCATGTATTAAAGAGTGTGTGCTTTTTTCCCTTTCAATTTGATGGTAGTATGGTATATGATCATGACATCTGGTCCCATCACTTCATGGTAAATAGATGGGGAAACAGTGGAAACAATGAGAGACTTTATTGGGGGGGGTTCCAAAATCACTGCAGATGGTGATTGCAGCCATGAAATTAAAAGACGCTTGCTCCTTGGAAGAAAAGCTGTGACCAACCTAGACAGCATATTAAAAAGCAGAGACATTACTTTACCGACAAAGATCCCTGTAGTCAAAGCTGTGGTTTTACCAGTAGTCATGTATTGATGTGAGAGTTGGACTATAAAGAAAGTTGAGTGCCTAAAGGAATTGATGCTTTGAACTGTGGTGTTGGAGAAGACTCTTGAGAGTTCCCTGGACAGCAAGGAGATTCCATCAGTCAATCCTAAAGGAAATCAGTCCTGAATATTCGTTGGAAGGATTGATGTTGAAGCTGAAACTCGAATACTTTGGCCACCTGATGTGAAGAACTGACTCATTGGAAAAGATCCTGATGCTGAGAAAGATTGAAGGTGGGAGGAGAAGGGGATGACAGAGAATGAGATCGTTAGATGGTTGGATGGCATCACTCAATGGACGGACATGAGTTTGAGTAGCCTCCGGGAGCTGGTGGTAGACAGGGAGGCCTGGCGTGCTGCAGTCCATGGGGTCGGAAAGAGCTGGACATGACTGAGCAACTGAACTGAATGGTATATGAGAAAAAAGTCTAAAGCTCCACCCCACCACTTGTTGAATGAATAACTAGCCACCTACTAGTTGTATGACTTTGGAATTCTACCTCTCTGAGTCTCAGTTTTTTATCTGCTAAAAAGAATAAGAGGAGAGTTGTTTTGAAGATTAAATGAATTAAGTTTTCCAAAGTGCCCAGGACAGTGTCTGATGCTTAGTAAATACACAATATTCCTTATTTTCCCTTTCCTTGCTCTTAATTCGTTGGTGTGTGTATCTTTGAGCAGGCAAGCCACTCTGAAACAGCTGTTATCTTCAGTGCTCTTACCCCATTCTCATCAGTGTTATGGAGAAAGATAGATATAGACATATAACACAGAAACATAGGAGTGTCTAGCATGGTGTCTTAAACTCTTCTATGTTAAATGTTCATACACCGTTTTTGTTCTGCTTTTCTTAAACTGTTATAACTCTGCTGCTTTCAAAGAAGATTATCTGTTAAATAATGAAACACTGAGATAAAGGTTTGTTTTGAAATATGTTTGAACTCTAATGAGCAGGAGAATGAATTCAGTTCAGTTCAGTCGCTCAGTCATGTCCGACTCTTTGCGACCCCATGAACCGCAGCACACCAGGCCTCCCTGTCCATCACCAACTCCCGGAGTCCACCCAAACCTGTGTCTATTGAGTCCGTGATGCCATCCAGCCATCTCATCCTCTGTCGTCCCCTTCTGCTCCTGCCCTCAATCTTTCCCAGCATCAGGGTCTTTTCGAATGAGTCAGCTCTTCACTTCAGGTGGCCAAAGTATTGGAGTTTCAGCTTCAACATCAGTCCTTCCAATGAATACCCAGGACTGATCTCCTTTAGGATGGACTGGTTGGATCTCCTTGTCTTTGCATCAGGTGGCCAAAGTATTGGAGTTTCAGCTTCAGCATCAGTCCTTCTAAGGAATACCCAGGACCGATCTCCTTTAGGATGGACTGGTTGGATCTCCTTGCAGTCCAAGGGACTCTCAAGAGTCTTCTCCAACACCACTCTTATGTATTAAAGCTTTGTAATTATTAACACAGAATTCTTAATTGTGTATTAAATTGTTCATTGTCAGATATAAAATTGGATAATCTAATACTTTGAAGGCAAAGATAGAGTGTTAAATTCAAATCTGTGCAGTCTGCCTCTAATTCATTGGCACAGTATTACAGAAGAACCTCAAGTACCCTGTGATAAACTGGAAAATCCCATTGAGTAGATTTATCACAACCCAGTTACCTTTCATTTATGAATTTATATCATTGTGGAATGATACACTATATTCCATTAATTCTAAAAAATGTTTTTTTCTCATTTGTAGAATTTTGAAACTAGAGTCATCTTACAGTAGATATAATAGGAAATTATATTTTCCTATTAGGAAATTTTTTTTTTTTTGTAATTGGCAGTTTATTTTCTTGGTGGTACATAAGATAACAATTGTCTTATAATTGATGGAAAAGCTATGACCAACCTAGACAGCATATTAAAAAGCAGAGACATTTCTCTGCCAACAAAGGTCCATCTAGTCAGAACTATGGTTTTTCCAGTAGTCATGTGTGGATGTGAGAGTTGGACTATAAAGAAAGCTGATTGCCAAAGAATTGATGCTTTTGAACTGTGGTGTTGGAGAAGACTCTTGAGAGTCCCCTGGGCTGCAAGGAAATCCAACCAGTCAATTCTAAAGGAAGTCAGTCCTGAATGTTCATTGGAAGGACTGATTCTGAAGCTGAAACTCCCAAATAATCTCGCCACCTGATGTGAAGAACTGACTCATTGGAAAAGACCCCAATGCTGGGAAAGATGGAAGGCAGGAGGAGAAGGGAATGACAGAGGATGAGATGGTTGGATGGTGTCACTAACGCAATGGATATGAGTTTGAGTAAGCTCTGGGAGTTGGTGATGGACAGGGAAGCCTGGTGTGCTGCAGTCCATGGGGTCGCAAAGAGTTGGACATGACTGAGTTACTGAAATGTACTGAACTGTGATTGATGATAGCTTGATTTTGATATTTTGTATTTAACTGCAAGTCTCTAGCCTAGAATAAGTTTGATAATCATTAATGCTTATATAAAGTAAGAATCACTTTTTTAAGATCAGATCATGTTTTTTACATTTATTTTCTACTTAATATTGTTAAGTATAACACACCAGCTCAGCAAACTTTCTGTAAAAGGCCACCATGTAAATATGTTAGGCCTTGTGGGCCAAAAATCTGTTGAAGTTATTCAACTCTGCTGTTCCACAGAAGGAGCCTTAGACAATACATGTGAACATAGTTATGTTGAAATGAACCTTTATTTACAAAATAAATTTGGCTCACATTTGACCCATGAGCTGTAGTTTGCCAATCCACAGTTGAACATTATAATGATCAAAATCACTTCTCAAACATTCATTCCCCAAAATACTTTTTCTGGGTCATCTTTGACTCTTTGCATGTGTATTCTATACCAAATTTTCTTTTTGTTCCTATCAGTTGCTTGATCTCTTGTGTCTGTGTCTAAATCAGGGTCATCACACTAGTTCATGAACCAGTAGATATTTTGTCTTTGTCCATGTCTTTGGTTCAGATTTGTTACCCACTTGTAACAAATGATTTGCCAGTTTGTTTTTTGTTACTCCATGCAATAAGCTAAGATCAGTGAAGAGTTATTTACGAATTAATGAGTCAGAGATTTTTAAATACTGTGCCTGAGAATAGAGTTGGTACCAGAAAGTCAGCTGCATTTGGATCCATGCTAATCAAGTTGAATCTGAGAGTTTGTAATGAAGTTGAATATGAGAGGCAGAATGATAAAGTCACTAGGAACACTAACTCTGGAGCCAGACAGCCCGATTAACTCTAAGCTCTACTACCCCTTACTACTCTTGCGACCTTGGGCTAGTTATAGTTATATAACCTCTCTGCGCCTCAATCTCGTCTTCTGTAAAATGTGGACAGTAGTATTTATAGAGTTTGAATATTCAGTGAGTACCTAAAATTTAACTCATAAATAAGATATGAATTGGATTTTAAGCATAGGATATATGATCTTTAGAAATAATTCCATTACTGTCGAATGTAATTAAGTCAGAATGCTGAGGCTGCTGCTGCTGCTGCTGCTAAGTCACTTCAGTCGTGTCCGACTCTGTGCGACCCCGTAGACAGCAGCCCACCAGGCTCCTCCATCCATGGGATTTTCCAGGCAAGAGTACTGGAGTTGGGGTGCCATTGCCTTCTCCAGTAAGTCAGAATACTTGCCATTTAAAATGACAAATTAAAAGGAGCCCATAATGAGTAATATTTTCTCCTTTCTATCAAGAATATAGTCAAATTATCAGTGTTTTCTGTGTGTTTACCTAGATGGCAACATCTGGTATCTGGCTCTTAGGGAATGTTAATTAAATAAATGAGAATTTGTATTTTTTTTCAAGGTGCTAATTTTCCAATTATAAGATCCATCTTTTGTCTGATTTGGAGAAAGTGGTCTCTTGCTTGTTGAAAAACGTGTTTTATATTGTACTATAATCTAAAATCTGTGAATTTTTCTTAAGGCATTTCTGTAAGCCATTATTTCCCTCACCTTTAATGCCTCCTAGGGATATTTCTGCTAAGAGAATGCTGTAACGGTATATAAATATATTTAATTTTTGTTTGATCTCAGAATAGGCTGGATTAATAACTGATATTAAAATGGTGATGAGAAAAAGATTGACTAGTTCATTACATGGCAGTCTTGGCTTCTATTTTCCTTATGTTATAACTTGTGAGATATAAATTTATTTCAGTCTTCAGTAATAAGAAGACATCTTTTCCATAATATTTCTTTGCTTACCCTTTTTTTTTTTGTATAACTGCAATAAGGATTTTTTTAAAACTATTTACTCTTTATTTGACTGTGCCAGGTCTTCATTGAGGTTTGTGGGACCTTTAGTTGCAGCATATAGTATCTAATTTCCTAACCAGGGATTGAACCCAGGTGCCCTGTATTTGGGAACGCAGAGTCTTAGCCACTAGACCATGAGGGGAGTCCCTGCCAGTTTTAACCCTCTGAAACTGCTGATACTCTACCCTTTCTGACATAACAAAAATGGCATTTTATTTGATTCAGCCTAATAGAAAGAAGGATTTTTTTTTCCTGAAAATATTTTACTCTTTGTAGTTTCATTTGATTTCAGCAATTTGTCACTTTCATTCATTTAACTACATAATAAACTTTTTCATCTTTAACTTTTGATAATAGCCACCTTCCAGGAGCCTTTGTGAACTGTAAATGGTTGGTTAGAAGCTATCTGTTGAGCTTTTAATGTTCTGGCACCATGTAAAAGGCTTTTCATGCATTATCTCTAATCCTAACAATAGACCTGAGAGAGGAATTAATAATATAAATGGCAGGGCTAGGATTTGAGTTCTTTTTAATGACCTAGTCTTGGAAGTTACATAATATTACTTCCAGCATCCTATTTGTCGGTAGTTCCCCATCAGAAGAAAGGGAAATGGGCTCTTCTTTTTGAAAGTATCTTAAGAATTTGTTGGCATTTTAGTTTTTAATTTTTAAAAAATATTTATTTATTCGGCTGTGCTGGGTCTCAGTTGAGGTTTGTGGGATCTAGTTCACTGACCAGGGATCGAACCCAGGCCCCCTACATTGGGTCCTCAGAGTCTTAGCCACTGGACCACCAGGAAGTCCCATAAATTGTTGACATTTTAAAGTCACTGGAAGATTCTGGAGACTTTTAGATGTGTTTTCTGTCATGATGAAAAATTTATTTTGCCCTTTAAAAATGTTTTTACTCTTTGATGTCAGTGTAGGTGATTTACAATTAATGGTCATTCCTGAGTTCTTTGTCTTCCAGAGTGTAACTTGAGACATGGTCTATTAATTATACACAATGGAGGCACTTAGTCTTGACTGTTCTTACTGGTACAAGGATTTTAATCTTCCAGTTTTTTCCTATTTAATAACTTTTTATTTTATTGGCTTTACAAAATATATAACTATTTTATAAGCTGTCTTTATTGTTGAGCCTGTGAAAGAACTAATTACCATGCCTCTTATTTACACTGAAAATTATTATTATTATTTTTGCTAGATTTATCTTTTGATTAAATGTAGGTGTCAGTTAGTTTACACACTAGTCACAGGCAGTCTGCAGGACTGACTGCCCTAAAGAAGATTAGAAACCTCATACAGAACTAAGCCTGAAATACAGGAAATGTTCAGGACAACACAGGTACATTTCCTGTGTTAGGAAGAGTCCCTGGAGAAGGACATGGCAACCCACTCCAGTATCTTGCCTGGAGAACCCCATGGACAGAGGAGCCTGACGGCCTGCGGTCCTTGGGGTCACAAAAGCGTTGGACTTGATTGAGCGATGAAACGACAGCACTGAAACATCTGTGATAGAATCTCTAGTGTGTGTATGAAAGAAGATGCCAGATTTTCTAGAGAGCTTGAAGATGTTGAGTGTGGAAAAAGGGCTGACAACTCTGATATAAAACACACCTGTGTATTTATGGCTAATCCGGAGAGCTGAATGGGGTACTCCAAGGTAACGTGAATTGCAGTATATCTTCATGTGATGTGTTGTATTTGACAGGGGAAATACTTGCATTGAGGGTTTTATGTTCATCTTCAGATTTCACCTGTCAACTTGTGTGCACAAAAATCACAGAAGTCCTCTCTCTGATTTAATGCTTTATAGTGAGTCAGTGATAAAAACTAGAACTAAAACCCAAGAGTACAGTGACCTAGACCATACTTGATGATCTTATCTTCCTTAGTAAGCTCTCACTCTTTGGCCTAAATTTCTAGAGACTGTTTCTTTATGAGTTTCTTGTTTTTCTTTAACCTACCATACTGTTTTTTTAACATTTTTATTTTTCTAATTATCACACAGTAAACTATATCTTTCTTTGGTATATAGTTCTATGAACTTTGTTAGATAAGCAGATTAGGATAACCTGTACTGTAGTATAGACATAGAACACTTTTATCACCCTTAAAACTTCCTTATTCTTCTTATACACATTGTCTCCAACTCTCGTGCCTGGCAGATGCTAATGTCTTCATCAATAAAGTTTTCTCTTTTTAAAAGTACCCCATAAATGGAATCATGCAGTACGTGACCTTTTGAGCCTGTTCTTTCATTCAGCATAATGCCTTTGTTCAACCTATTGTGTGTATCAAGGGTTTATTCCCTTTTACTGTTGAGTTACATGTGTGTGCCACAGTTTGTATATCCATTAACTCATGGAAGGACATTTCGGGTGTTTCCATTTTTCTTGCAATAACAAATAGAGTTTCTGTAAACTTTTGTGTATGGGCTTCCCCGGTGGCTAAGTGGTAAAGAACTCATCTGTCAATGCAGGAGACTCAGGTTTGATCCCTGGGTTGGGCAGATCCCCTGGAGAAGGAAATGGCAACCCAGTTAAGTATTCTTTCCTGGGAAAGCCCATGGACACAGGAGCCTGCTGGGCTCCATAGTGTTGCAAAAAAGTCTGACACCGGTTAGTGACTAAAGAACAACAGCAGACTTTTGTGTATAGTTTTTGTGTCATCATAAGTTATTTCTCAAGTATACACCTTGGCAAAGTTTTTTCTGTAAAGGGCTAGACAGGCTATATTTTAGGCCATATGATCTCTGTTGTGACTACTCTGCTCTTGTACGATGAAAATAGCCATATACAATACATAAATTTTTGAATAGATGTGGCTGTGTTCCAATAAGACTTTATTTACAAAACCAGAATGGGCACATGGCCATACTTTTCCAACCCCTGTTTAGTGGCAAATGTCTAAGAGCCAGATTTCCAGGTACATGATAAGCATACTTGATAAGAAACTTCCAGCTTATTGATTTTTCAAATATTTAGTTTAATAATATTTGAATTATGGAATTTTAATGAACTCAGACTTTAGTGTTCACACATCAGACCTACGTAATTTATGGTAAGACAGGCTTTGGTTTTGTCTTATACTGAGGATGTATTTTGCCTCCTACTTTTTATTTGTATTCATGTGAGGTTTTTACATGGATGAATCTTGTCTTCCTAGATAAAGTACAACCTGAATTTCAGTAATTTTTATTTGACTTATGGAAGATATGATGAGACATTGCAAGCAGATTGTTTCTCTCAGGGATGTATTAAGAACAGAGAATCATAGTGAGAGCTGCTAGATTTTTAAATCAAACAGTTTATTTTTTTTTCCTAAAAATTGAGTGTGACTGCATAGACAGCTATCACACCATGACATCTAGTCTCTTTATATGTGTTTGTTCATTTTTTCATTATTAAAGCCAGACTGTTTATCCACAATGGAAGCTCATCTGGGAGATCATTGTCTTTATTTTGTGTAAGCTCCAGATGACAAATTAGGTATTAAATCTTAGGTTTATGCTCATGTCCCTGGAGTCCTAAGGGACAACATTCTCCAGTTGCTATTGGAACGCTGTTGTTTCTGTTTGTTTTGTCTGTGGGATGCAGAATTAGCTTTTTGCTAGTAGTATTTTTTTGTGATTCCCATGGCCACAGAGCAGGAGTGTGAGGTTCAAAGGAAGGCAAAGAATCTCGGATATATCAGTAACTAATGAAACTGGAGATGGTGAATAAAACAAAGGAGGTGCATCTTTCTGGTTATGGTTTGCAATTAGTTATGCTCTTCTGAAAAAGCAGTGAAGCCCTAGGACAATATCAGAGAGGTAGAAGAACATTTTGTACTGATCGCTGTCCTCCTACTTGTCTTGATGAGATGGTTGGAATATTATATCTGTGAGTGGGAAGTGATACTGTTTATGTATGCTTTATTATAAAGTATGGCTAATGACTGCCATATTGGACATCACAGGCTTAATTTCTTCCATGTTCGCTAGATTAGAATCCCTATAAAAGAGGTGTTGAATATGCAACTTCTTGGGAGTCTAATATTCTCACTTCGCTTCCGACTTTTTGCAGTCAAGCAGTAGTTACGCTCTCTGGCTCTTCGGTCATTAAATTTTAATACAAGTATGATTATCTCTAAGTATGTAACTTCTTTGTAAGCTGAGGAGAGTTAAAGGCATTTCCACGATTTGGTCCTATTTTCTTCCAGAATGCAGTTATCCAGAGCAGGACTGTCCTGTGCTGTTAGGCTTATCCTGGGAGCGTAAGATGAAACTCCGCTGAGTGCTGCCCTGTGAGATTTCCTGTGTCACGTTGTCCTGTCTCAGCAACACCCTGATGGTTTGCAGCCACCTCTGCCCAAGAGTTTTTAAAAAGTACATTTCCTAGACCTGAACATTATTTACTAACAAGATAAAAAGGTTAAGAGTGCCTTCCATAAAATCTGACCTTATTTCTATGGCAGTGGTTCTCGACCCTGGGTGCCTGTTAGAATCAACTGGAGAACCTGTGAAAGCAGTACTTGGGCTCCAGCCCCAAAGATTTCAACTCAAATGGTTGGGTCCTGGGCATCAGAGACCTTTTTCAAGGTCCCTAGTTAACTCCTGTGTCCAACCAGGGTTGAAAATCCCTCTTGTGTAAGAAAATTAGTGGACCTGGGCTAGCCATGTCGAGTAAAATATTCTGAATTAAGAGACTAATTCATAATCTTTTCCGCCCTCTTTCTAGTTGGAACCCAGATTTCAAGTCTTGAGTAAAAATACCAACAGGGGAAAGGGCCCTATTGTGTTCACACATTCAGAACCTTTCGTTCAAGGAATCCCCTAAAGGTCAGTGTATGGGAAGAGAAATTAGTGGGCTTTTATTTTTAATCTATACTACCATTGAGTTTATTGGTAGATTAAGATTGAAAATTACTTGTGAGTAGAAATACCATTTTTAATTGACTAGATTTTAAGTGCTACCATTATAAATTAATTAATATAATATCATGTTTAAGAAGTACATATATATATCTTCTCATTTATTTTTAATAGGCTATTAAAGGAGCATACATATTATATACTTATCTTTGTGCTTATACTCATATAACATAGCTTTGCAAAAATATTCAAGAAATTAAGCACAATGATTGATTCTGGGAAGGCCAACTGAGGCCCAGTGGTGGGATATTTATTATTTTTACTCTGTCTTCTTCTTTGCATTATTTATTTTAACCCTAGTAATACATTAAATTTCACAAAATCTTTTTCGGTAGATAAAAATGCTTTTTTAAAAAAAGTTTTGCAAGTATGCTTATAGTTTTTTCTATTTGGAAAGTTAAAAATAACATCACAGTCATTTAACTTGAAGATTTCTGCTTATTATCTGGTACATTACCTCTTGTTTTAGATGTGTTATTTAAGTGTATATCTGCTCTTTCCTCTGTGCCCACCTGCTGGGTTTCTGTTTTGCCTTACATTTTCTCATGGCGCTTTCATATGCTGTATATAAAAGAATGGGCCCTACCTAGATGATGACACTATCATTCTTCCAGTACCTCAGGCTGGAAATCTTAATTCTTCTTTGTCTTTTTCATTTGATCCTGAAAGACATCTCATTCCCAGATTGCTAACCCTGCGCTGGTGACATTTCCCATCCAATCGCCCCTCACTCCCACTTCCACTGGCACTGCTTTATCACTGAGGGATCATTAAAGTAGCCATTGCACACTTCACTCTAGGCTTAGAAGTATTCTCTCAACATACATTACTCTCTTGCTTAATGGGCATTTTTTGTTAACCCAGACTGAATGGCCTTTTATGATCTGTCCTTGTCTACCTATTCTACGCAAACCTCACTTCCGGCTTTTCCCCTGTGCTCCAGCTCTGCTAACCTACTGGAGGGAGACAGCAGCATGTCTGTGCCCTCTCTTGAGTACGCATATGATCTGTTGAGTATGCACATGGTCTGTATATGGCCAAAAATAAGGGTAGGCCTATTTGTCAGCTGAATGAACTCCTATTCAGTTTCCAAGATTAAGTTCAAACGTCATCATCTCTATTGATTGTTAAATGTTCCTTTGTGTTCTCATAGCATCTTGTTTACTTATTGTTTATTATGGTAGCTATCACATTCCTCTGTAGTACCTTTTAGCTTAACTATGAACCCTTAGAAGGTGATCTGTTTGACTTTATGTTACTAACACTTAACAGAGTTGCTGGATGTGTTAGAGGAAGTATAGAAATGAACAAGGAAATGAAAATTAACACATACAAAATTTCATACTATTTATAATCACTGGAACTCACTAATCAATGTTTTAATAACTTAGTAAACTATACTTTACATTTGGAGATCAGCCCTGGGATTTCTTTGGAAGGAATGATGCTAAAGCTGAAACTTCAGTACTTTGGCCACCTCATGTGAAGAGTTGACTCGTTGTAAAAGACTGATGCTGGGAGGGATTGGGGGCAGGAGGAGAAGGGGACGACAGAGGATGAGATGGCTGGAAGGCATCACGGACTCGATGGACGTGAGTCTGAGTGAACTCTGGGAGTTGGTGATGGACAGGGAGGCCTGGCGTGCTGCAATTCATGGGGTCGCAAAGAGTCAGACATGACTGAGTGACTGAACTGAACTGAACTGAACTGAAACTGAAACTTTCCATTGAAGACAAGTTATTTACTAAGCTGAATGACTGAGCCTCGAGAAAGATATTTGCCTTTAAAAGAGCTGACATTTTTAAAGTACCTTTAGATGATTCGAAAGAGTACTTTTTATGCAGATAGATTTATACTAAGTACAAGGCATTTTGACAGTTAATTATGTAAATCAGAAACCAAGTCAGCCTTTATTAACATAGCCAGAGCTTGTGTTCTTGAAAGTAATAATGCTATATTTGCTTAACATTTATTTCTGTTGTTTCAACATTTACTTACTTTCACTGCATATTCATTTGGATATTGGTACCCATTGATTGGCCTTTTATCATTTCTTAACTTGAATATAAGTATCATAGTAGAAAATCTGGAGAAGGCAATGGCACCCCACTCCAGTACTCTTGCCTGGAAAATCCCATGGACGGAGGAGCCTGGTGGGCTGCAGTCCATGGGGTCACTGAGAGTCTGACATGACTGAGCGACTTCCCTTTCACTTTTCACTTTCATGCATTGGAGAAGGAAATGGCAACCCACTCCAGTGTTCTTGCCTGGAGAATCCCAGGGACTGGGGAGCGTCATGGGCTGCCGTCTATGGGGTCGCACAGAGTCAGACACGACTGAAGTGACTTAGCAGCAGCAGCAGTAGAAAATCACTGTAGTTTACAATGTCGTATTCCTTATAGATACTTTAATATGTATTAAAATTGATTCTGTGCTAATTTTTTTTAAACAACAGTTACCAGTTTTTATAGATCTACTCTTAATGCATGTCTTAATTTATCTACAGTAGATAAAGGATTTCCACATAAAGATAACTGAGTAAAAGCATTTGTATTCTCTTTTCCTTCCTAATGCTAACTAAAAGGATGAAGACTAGGGAAGAATTCTTGTAACTTGAGTGAAGTGAGGAGAAAACTAAGCCTCAGACTGCAAGAAGAGCTGTAACCTTTAGAACAAACGGAGAAGTGTGCAGACGTCTTAAACAGAGCTCTCCCAAAGTAGGTGGCATAGAGGTCTCAGAGTGGCAAGCCAGGTGAGGCTGCAGAAAAAGACACAGATGCACTTTTTATGCAGAAAAGAGTAGGAAAACCTAGCTGAGTGGAGGAGATAGTGTACAGAACTGTCGCCTTGGTATCAGTGGATTCAGAGCAGCTGGAGAAGTAAACACTGAATCTCAGTGCAGACAATCAACAGCTTAACACTGCCCCCTCCCCCCACCCCCACTTTAACCTCGCAGCTTCATTAGGATTCTCCAACCATGCTAAGCACGTTCTCCCCTCCAGCCTTTGATTTTGCTTGTCCTTCAGCCTGGAAAATTCTTCCCCTAGAAATTCTTACGGATTACTCCCTCATTTATTCACGTTTCTATTCTGCTGTGAACTCAGAAAGGCATTTTGAGTTGACTGTGCATACTCAAGCAAGCAACCTCGGAGCATTTTATTTTCAAAGCTTGCTGCTTTTTTCCTTGCAGCCATTACCACCAGACTTGTGTATTGATTTATTTAGTTTTTCTTTCCTTCATGCGAATCTGAGCTCCCAAAGGACACATACTTATCACAATGCCTGTATTCCACCTCTCTATTCCAAACACCTAGAACACTGCCAGGCACATAATTGTTGCTTAATAGGTGAGCACACAGTTCTTCCCATACGCAGCAGAATATACCCTGTACAAACTGGCAAATCCCATGTGGAGAGACTTAAAGGACGTCATTAGCCATTAGCAATAATTCCTCTTTATTTTGATCCTGATTCATATAAAATAATTGTAAAAATAATGACATTTATAAAGTCATTGAACCTTTGACCACTGGATGCTTGATACTAAAGAATGTATGGTAGTACTGTGAATCAGTCATGATTTAGTTGCAGAGAACAGAATTCATTTTAGCCATTTTAAGCAGGAACAGACTTATTAAGGGTGTATGTGTGTGCTTAGCCGTGTCCAAACTCATTGTGACCCCAGGGACTATAACCTACCAAGCTCCTCGGTTTATGGAGAGATAGAAAGGGCTGAAGAAACAGATTTTAAGCTCACAGTTGGCCTTTTACAAACATCTCCCGTGCAATACCATGGAGCTGGACCATCAAGGGAGCTGCTAGTTTCTCTGTAGATCAGGATGCGATTGTAAGGGTTAGTAAACTCTGGCCAACAGGCAAAATCTGGCTTCAAGAATTTATCTGTGTCCTTTCAGTTAAGAAGAGTTTTTGCAGTTTTTAAATGGTTGAACCAGTCAAAAGAAGAATAATAGGTTTTAAAAAAATTATTATTGAGGTATAATTGATGTCCAACACTTTATAATTTACGGTGTACCACTAATGATTCAGTATTTGTATATACTGCAAAGCCCATCATTACAATAAGTCTTTTTAACATCCATCACCACACATAGTTATATTTTTGTTCTTATGATGGTAACTTTAAAGATTTACTTTGTTAACAACTTTCAAATATATAATACAGTCTTATTAACTACAGTTGCCATGCTGGTCCTTATATCCTCATGACTTAACTCATGTTATAGCTGGAAATTTGTACATTTTGACTTCCTTCACCAATTTGCCCACTCCCTACCCCTCACCTCTGGCAACCAACACTGTTCTTTGTACCTAGGAGCTTGATTTTTTGTTTTTTTAGATTCCACTTATAAGTAGGATCAAATGGCACTTATCTTTCTCTGTCTGACTTATTTCACTTAGCATTTGCCCATAAGGCTCACCCATGAAGTCGCAAATGGCAAATTTCCTTCTTTTTATGGCTGAATATTTCATTGAGTTCTTATACACATTTTCTTCATTCGTCAGTGGACACTTTGATTGTTTCCATATCTTGGTTGTATATAATGCTGAGGTGAACATGGGGGGTGTATATGTCTTTAGTTGGTGTTTAGTTAGTGTTTTAATCTTCTTCAGATAAATACGCAGAAGTAGAGTTGCTAGATCATATGATAGCTCTATTTTTAATTGTTTGAGGAACCTCCATTCTGTTTCTCACTGGCTACACCATCTTAGCAGAGAAGACAGTGGGCCCCCTCATGGACAGAGGAGATTGGTGGGCTGCAGTCCATGAGGTCGCTAAGAGTCAGACACGATTGAGCGACTTCACTTTCACTTTTCACTTTCATGCATTGGAGAAGGAAATGGCAACCCACTCCAGTGTTCTTGCCTGGAGAATCCCAGGGATGGGGGAGCCTGGTAGGAGGCCATCTATGGGATCGCAGAGAGTTGGACATGACTGAAGCGACTTAGCAGCAGCACACCATCTTACATTCTGACCAGCAGTACACAAGATTGGAATAGTGTTTTGTGTCACCTGAAAATTTTACAAAATTTCAGTTCCATACATAAACTTATTAGGATGCAGCCATACTTTTTAATTTACCTGTTGTCTGTGGTTGCTTTCACACTACACTGGCAACAGAAACCACTTGGCAAAAGATTTGTTATCCAGCCCTTAAAGGAAAAGTTTGCCAAACTCTGCTCTAGAACACACACAGTATTATGGGCAGCCAGAT
The DNA here is from genome assembly GCF_032405125.1 of Capricornis sumatraensis. Taxonomy (NCBI): domain Eukaryota; kingdom Metazoa; phylum Chordata; class Mammalia; order Artiodactyla; family Bovidae; genus Capricornis; species Capricornis sumatraensis. The sequence continues at coordinate 102,093,295 of NC_091075.1, read as the reverse complement.
GTATGTGTTGCATCCTGCCTCCCAGCAACCAGAAGGTAATGACTGAATCTTGAAATCTCTGTAGCTTCACAATGTGAATGTCAGCAAGAGTGTGGTTTCTGCTTCACTTCTGCCTTTCAGAATCTTGGGCGAGTAGGTTTGATTGGCTGAACCTATGTTGCAGCAAGAACCTATTTGCAAAGGAGTCTGTGGAAACCCTGCTCTTTGTTTCCCAGCCCCTGTGATAAAACATTCTGCCTCATTCAGTTCTCAGTGCCTTTATAGAAGTTGCAACCATCTTGCTTCAGTAAAAGCAGACTAATAGACTTTTAATCCATGTGTGTGTTAGTCACTCAGTCGTGTCCAAAACTTTGCGATCCCATTGACTGTAGCCTGCCAGGCTCCTTTGTCCATGAAGTTCTCCAGGCAAAAATCCTGGAGTGAATTGGCACTTCCTTCTCCAGGGTATCTTCCCGACCCAGAGGTCTAACCCAGGTCTCCTGCATTGCAGGCAGATGCTTTACCGTCTGAGCTACTAGGGAAACTTTTAGTCTATTAGTCTTTTTTCTTTTTGGCATTATATTGATTCATACTTAATGCAGGTCTGTGATGTTCAACACTGTGTCATTTATTATTTTCTTAGACAAAAAGCCTGTAGAATTTTTAGTATTGATACATTTATATTTTATGAGGAACATATATATAAGCTTCAAGCAAAATATTCATATCAGAATAAAAATTTACTCTTAGCAATCTCACAAGAAATAGATTTTGCCTTCAAAACAGCAGAGTAGCTAAATCAGGCCAATCAGATAAGGATTCAGGGAGACGTTTCCTGTGAGACTGTTTTGGTGAAAGAATATTTTTAATTTAGATCCTTAGTCATGATATTGTAACTCTTTGAGGTTAAGTCTAAATATTTTCAGGGGTAGGCTTTGGGAAAAAATAAATAAATAGAAGCAGTAAGTTGGAGTTTAAAAAGAAAAAGAGATATAATAAAGTAAATAAAAGTATAAACTCCTAAAGTGCTAGTGAGGCCTGAGCATGGTAGTCTGCTGATAAATGTTTAGCAACTGTCTCTTCAAGAAAAGACCCCACGGAGCCCCCATTTTTAGTGTTTGGTGACTTCTTTGGTAAAATGTTCTCACCATGGCTGGTTTTAGGGTATTACAGTTTGACACTGACTCTCTACAATTTCTGAAAATTTGGCCATCACCATCAAGCTTTCACGAGCTGGCATAAGCTAGATCCATCTAAGCTGAGCCTAATAACAGGATTAAGGAACAGAGGAGGCAGAAATAGTTGACATGAACATTTATAGTGAATATGCAGGGAAATCATTCCATGACACCTAAATTTCTCCTCAAGTCAAAAGTCATCATCTTTTAAGGATAATGTAACAGTATATTATTTTAATCATAGAAGAATAAGATGAATAGTTTCTGATGTTGGAGTAGATTTTTTTCTGAGGTTATCGTCTTATTTTTCTTTAATGGAAAGAATTGCTCAGAACACATTAAACTACATAATACATTGTTGTATTTAGTTGCTAGTTGTATATTTTTATTTGTAATTTACTTCGATGCATTCTTCTAGGAAGTTATTTCTTTACTATTTCTGAATATGATTCCATATTTGGCGTTATGTGTTTGAGTGCCTGGTATAAGGACTGGGAAGGACTTGAACTAAAGAGAACAGGAAACTCAAATGAAAAATGTGATTAGGTGTATGTAACATTTCCCTGGTCTGTCAGATGTGCGATTCTAAGAACTCTCAGCCAAGATATTACTCATGAACCATATTTCTTGTTGCCAGCTGGTTACACCCTTGGTGGGAGATACACAGAGTAAACATGGATTTTGTGTGTGCATGTTTTTTTAACTTCTTGTGGACAAAAATACTTGTGTTAATTTTGTCCAAATGTTTTTAGAGAGAACAAATAGTACTATCATTGCTAGGAACAGTTAGAAAATAAAGTCACAGTTGCTTTCATAAATAAAATTATTTCATCAAGGCAAAGAGACAGCTTCCACTTAATAAGAAGAGCTTTTGTCTTCAATGTATGTGTCTCAAATTCAAATTTCACCTGATGCTTGTTATTGGATCTTTTTGGCAAGTTGCTTTAACCTCTCTGGATGTCAGTTTCTTAACCTATAAGTTAGGCATTGTACCACTTGTGGTAGGAAATAAATGAATACATTTCGGTGAGGATAACTAGCATCGTACTTGGCTGTGGATCTTAACTCTATTTCCTAGACAAAAACTGACGCAGAGGCAGGAAATGGGAGTTCCTTAGGGATTAACCGCAGCCCCAGTTGCTAATTGCCAAGGCTGTCCCTCTAGACTCTTAAAATGATTCAAGGGCAGAATGGCTGGTATTTGCCGCTTGGAAAAACGGATTATAAATCATGTGTAGAAAAGTTTTTGTGTGAAGAATTAACACGCAGACAACAAAGCTGCAAAAACCTGATTGGCTAGAGTAGCCTATGGATGAGCAGGGAAGTCCATTCATTTATTTTTTTCTGTTGTTGAAAATCTTTAAAAAAAAAAGTGCTTAGTCCTTCCTGATCCTCTTCCTCCCTACAGCCCTGCCACTCTGCAGCTTGATTAGGGTTCCCTGCTGTACTTTCTTTCCCCCGGTATCTTATCAATACTTCCCTGGTATCCCATGCCACACCTGTATCACACCAGGGACTCTAAGCTCTGTGAAATCAGATATCCTAAAAGAGCTGTCATTTCACAACAAATTAAATACTACATGTGCTAGTTGTTGATATAAACTGCTGTATCCCAGGGATTCACCCAGAGCAACAGTAGCTATTTTACACTTTACCCTTGATTCGGAATATTATAGGGCAGAAGGCATCATCCTGAATCATAACTCCATAGAGATAAAGGTAGATTATGTCAAAGTTATAATGACTGAAAGATACTAATTGAAGGTTGCCTTTTTTTTTTTTTTTAATTAAAGCCAAATCTAAGTTATCAAATACTACAGAACCACCTTGATATTCCCAATGTGATTTTCTGTTGATGGAAACCATGCGTAAGCTTCTCTGAGGACTGGAAGAAGCTCAGATTTATTTTGTTACTAAAAACTGCACAGTTGATCTGGACGTAATAAAGAAACCAGTTTTATCTCCCTACCCCATCCCCTTTTTTTCCCCTAATAGTGGATCTGAGGGAAGTTGACTGGTTTCGCTTTTCCCTCTCTGGAGTTAGCTGCTATTTCCTTATAGTTCATCATATAATATGTGGTAAGTTATCATCACTGGCCACCCTAGGGCCAGCCTCTTCCTCAAGAGGATGGAGGACTCTATCCAGGCTTTATTTTGTTTTGACCGTTCAAACAGTCACAGATAGTAAAACAAATAAAAACCAAAGAACCCAGAAAACTTTCAGCCGAATATTCCTACAGATACCAGCTTTTTGTTTTTTTTCTTGTTGCTTGGGGAGGAGATGAAGTTTCCTTTAAGGAAATTTTTTAATGTCAGAGGAATAAAAAAACTAAATTGAGGAATAGCTAAGAATCACTTTAGGGAAAAAACATAAAATATGGTTTCATTGAGAGTCATTCAATGAAGATATGAAATAGTTGTTATTTAAGTAATTTCAGTTACAAATACATAGTTATTATATAATTAACTGATTTGTTGGACTTATTTTAAATTCAAAACTAAAGGGCTGTATTTTTAGTGAGGGACAGACAAAAACCCTGTTGAAACAATAGTCTTATTCATTCATATATATTCTTGTAAAATATTTGTCTTGTGTGTATTTCTAGTATTCAAGAACTGGTATGTTGTATATATATCATCCTATTTCTTAGTTCCTTTCACTTATCATTATGTTTTTAAGATGCACTCATGTGAAATATATACTTCTAACTGAATATGAATGATTCTATGTCTTTGTCAATCCTGTTCTTTTTAAAAAAATTTCTTCTAATGAAGTCTTTCTTTGTTATTTTTTTTGCCACACCGTGCAGGATGTGAGGGCATGTGGGATCTTAGTTCCCCAACCAGGGATTCAGCCCAGGCCCTCTGCATTTGGAGCACAGAATCTTAACCAGTGGACCACCAGGGAAGTCCCCAACCCTGTTCTGCTTATTCAGTTTGTTGGTGATGGGCAGTGATAGGAACCTCCAGAGAGCCTTCAAGTCCCCAGGCATCACACATACAGTTCAAGTTCTCACCCTCAAGAGTTTCTTTGGTGTGTGTGCTGAGTAGCCGAATGCAGTGCTGAACAGCTTACGCCCTTAGCTCCTCCACCTCTGTGTTTCCCCATCAGTCAGATACGTGCGTCCTGTCCACATCTCCAGAGACACGAGGCATTTTCCAGCTTTCTGCCTGTTGCTAATCTAATAGACATAAAGTAGCATTTCCGTATTTTAGTCCACATTTCTTTTACTGAGTAAATTAAAATATCTCTTGATATGTTTGGCCTTCCAGTATGCTTGCTCATATTTTTTTTAATTTGGATAGTTATGTTTTTCTCATTGATTTGGGAATTCCTTGTAAATTCTAAATTTTAATCCTTTCCATTTTAGACATTTGAAATATCTTCTCCCGTTGTATTACCTATCTTCTGCTTGATTCACAGTGCTCTTTACTCAGCCGAATCATTTTATTTTTATGTAACCACATTCATTTTATTTTTGCATATCGCATACAGCTTTGAATTTATGCTTAAGAAATTTATACGAATTCATAAAGATATCCTCATATATTTTCTTCTCTTTGTAATTTTACCCACATTTTGTGTATGGCTATAGGTATGAGTCTCGTTTATTTTATGCTGTTTGTCACTTTCCGAATACTATAATACTATCTACTTAACTATCACACCCTTTCCTGGGACCTTTATCATGTATTAGGTTCCCAGTACATTTACGGGTCTCTCTCTCATCTCTAACTTAGTTTTTTGTTACTAGGTCAGTAAGAACTAGTTTTATCACCAAGGTTGGTGAAGGACTGTCTTTGAAAGCTTCTCAGGTGGCTTAGTGGTAAAGAATCCACCTGCCAGTGCAGGAGCTGCAGGAGATGCGGGTTTGATCCCTGGGTTTGGAAGATCCCCTGGAGAAGGATATGGCAGCCCATTCCAGTATTCTTACCAGAATAATCCCAAGGACAGAGGAGCCTGGCAGGCTACAGTCCACGGAGTCACAAAGAGGTGGACACTACGGAAGTGACTGAGTACACACACACACACACACACACACACACACACATGTCTTTGAAATTTGAAATTATATGATTTAATTTTCAAGCTTCATGAAGTTTCAGCAAGTTTCATTGTTACCTCTTATCTTCCTTAAATATATTTATGTTATGTTTAACTAGTAGCCATTATGATCCTTGAAACAAATATGTTGGAAATTCTTGATCAGTTTCTTTAAATATTATTGTATTCAAATTAAAAATCCATTTAAAAGTATAATTAAATTGTTTCATGGTCTCTTCTTCCTTCATTTTGTTTAAAGTGTTCAATTTTGCTTTTTAGTAGCAATCTAGATATGAAATGAAATGAGTTGTTATCCTGTCTGAAGTTTGAGTATATTAAAAAATTAATCATTCAAAAATTAAAGATAAGTGAAATTTTAAAAGACCTAGATAAATAATAGCAAGTTTCATTGTAGGGATAATTACTTTGAAGAACCAGTCCAAATATTTCAAGTACTCAAGCCTGGTGTAGCTCTCAGTATTTTTGAATGAATTAATATATATTCTACTAGAAGCATAGATTATGCATAAACAAAAATTAATTAAAATGTCTTGGAATGACTCAGTTTTGACCATAGGATAACTTTCCTGATGTAATTTCAAAAAGAAAAGTAAATCTGAAAAATAATCTATATTTCCTTGAATCTCAAGTCTGTGCCTGCTGCTATTCCCTACCTAGCATATTTTGCTTAGTACAAATTGTAATTTTTAGAATGTTATATGGACTTTCTTCCCCAGTGGTTCAAGTCCCATCTGCCTGCAGTATAGGAGATGCAGGAGACTCAGTTAGATCCTTAGGTTGGGAAGATCCCCTGGAGGAGGAAATGGCAAGCCAGTGCAGTATGGGATCCCATGGACGGAAGAGCCTGACGGCCTGTAGCCCATGGGGTCACAGCAGTCAGACACGACTGAGCAATTAAAAGTACACATGCACATATTCTTTGCCGGGGGAAGGTGGTTAGAAAAATGAAACTTTATACCCTTCATTTATAGAAAGTTTTATTTCTTATAGCTGATATTTTCTGTTTTAGCAATTGGATTCAAAAGCCTAGACAATTGAGATAAGGTAGCTAGTATTTATGTATTTAATTTTAACCTCCAATGCTAAATCTTTTAGTAGATATCTCAACCAGGAGATTTTAGTTGTATGCCTTTTACCCCTGTTCTCCATCTCTAGTTGAGATGTTAATTGTGAAGTATAAAAGGAACAGAATGAGAATAGCCAGGTGTGTTTGATCCTCCAGTCCGAAAAGAAGCATCATTGCTTTTTTTTTTAGATTGTTCCCCCAAAATATTTAGAGCTAGACTTTATTATAGAATGTTAAAAAAAAAATCAGTTCAGTTGCTCAGTCGTGTCCGACTCTTTGCGACCCCATGAATTGCAGCACGCCAGGCCTCCCTGTCCATCACCAACTCCCAGAGTTCACTCAAACTCACATCCATCCAGTCGGTGATGCCATCCAGCCATCTCATCCTCTGTTGTCCCCTTCACCTCCTGCCCCCAATCCCTCCCCCTCCTGCCCCAATCCCTCCCAGCATCACAGTCTTTTCCAATGAGCCAACTCTTTGCATGAGGTGGCCAAAGTATTGGAGTTTCAGCTTAGCATCAGTCCTTCCAAAGAACACCCAGGACTGATCTTCAGAATGGACTGGTTGGATCTCCTTGCAGTCCAAGGGACTCAGAAGCGTCTTCTCCAGCACCACAGTTCAAAAGCATCAATTCTTCGGCTCTCAGCTTTCTTCAAAGTCCAACTCTCACATCCATACATGACCACTGGAAAAACCATAGCCTTGACTAGACGGACCTTTCTTGGCAAAGTAATGTCTCTGCTTTTGAATATGCTATCTAGGTTGGTCATAACTTTCCTTCCAAGGAGTAAGCGTCTTTTAATTTCATGTTTGCAGTCACCATCTGCAGTGATTTTGGAGCCCAGAAAAATAAAGTCTGACACTGTTTCCACTGTTTGCCCATCTATTTTCCATGAAGTGATGGGACCAGATGCCATGATCTTCGTTTTCTGAATGTTGAGCTTTAAGCCAACTTTTTCACTCTCCTCTTTCACTTTCATCAAGAGGCTTTTTAGTTCCTCTTCACTTTCTGCCATAAGGGTGGTGTCATTTGCATATTTGAGGTTATTGATATTTCTCCTGGCAATCTTGATTCCAGCTTGTGTTTCTTCCAGCCCAGCGTTTCTCATGATGTACTCTGCATATAAGTTAAATAAGCAAATATAAACATAAGAAATAACTTTCTCCCTAGCATCAGGGAGTCCTTTTTTTGTATTTTATTACATGGCATTCCTTCTAAGAGGAGGATAAGACTGTAAGAAAAATGTGGTAAACTGGGTTGCACTGTGCAATTATTCACTTTAGTAAGTTACTTCCCAAGAATAACTGTGTATTTTATATATGATTGTTAATGTTTCAGATGGATTTATAAATTCTGTTAAATAGAAAACTAATAAGAATAGCATTTCTCCTCTCATTCTTCCCCAAGGGCATTTTTTAAAATAGGCTACATGTGATCAACAGTGAAATGATGTAATTAGGACATGGCTATTTGTGGTACTCATTCTTAGGTTTTACTGTGGTGGAAGAATAGAGAAATGTAGCTTTCTTATTCTTTTCTTCCTTTCTTTTCAGTTTCTTAAATCTTCAACCCTCATCCCTAAACTCTGTAGTGAGAATGCACGTGTACCCCTTAACCATGGGACATTTTTATATTTCTCTTGGAGAAGATCTAATGCCAAAAATTATAAGGAAACAATAATACTCTGATGAGCAGAGGGTTATATCTGGTAACAAGTACTGTTTTTAGTCCTTAAGATTTTTGTCATCTAAGATTTATTTGATGTTTTAATGTGTGTTTCTTTAAAAATTTCATAGGTTTCTTAGTTGTCATTCATATACCTCCATTAAGTGAATAAAGAGTATTTAAAATAATGATGATAGCAGAGTTTCTGGAAAAGTTAACAAATAAGGTGTCAGCAAGATTTCCTGCTTTGCTCCATCAATCCAGCTATTCTCCAGCTAGTCATAACACATTTATTATGTTTCAGGTACCACAGCGAATACTAGAAAGTTGAACATAAATAACATAGGTCAGTGACCTTACACTAGGTTGATTCACTTTCAAGGAATGGTGGAGGAGCTTCCTGTTCACTGGAAATACCCCCCGTAAATCCTAAGATGTTTTTACTATATGGAGTAGGTTGAAAAATAGCCTTAGATGGGCTTAGACTAGGTCGTTGGCTATCGATTGTTAGCATAACCCTTGTGGAAAGTCTCGATGGTAGCTATTGTGTGCTGAGTCACTCAGCCGTGTCTGACTCTCTGTGACCGCATGGACTGTAGCCCACTAGCTTCTCTGTCCATGGAATTTTCCAGGCAAGAACACTGGAGTGGGTTGCCATTTCCTACTTAAGGGGATCTTCCTAACCCAGGGATCTTCCCGACCCACACCTCCTGCCTTCACAGGCAGATTCTTTACCGCTGTGCTATGGGGGAAGCCCTTTGTGGATATCGAGTACATGTTTTTCTAGGTGACAGGGGTGAGTATTTGTGGAATTGGGATAGGGCAGAAATATATGCTCACAGGGTAAATGAGCAGACATTCTTAAAAGGAGCAAAGAGCAGACAGAAAATTATAATTTCAATTTCCTTCATTTACTGATAAGATTACGCAGTCTTTGACATGTTTGTAGTCATTCATTTCCCTTTTGTGTGAAATACCTGTTTGTCTTTTGTCTATTTTTCTTTGGATGATCTGCCTTTCTTTCATTGATTTGTAACCCTTCTTTACATATTTTGGATCTATTGCTTTTTTGTTATTTATAGATGCAAATATTTTGTTCCCTATTTGTGGCTTGTGTTTTCTGTTAATCTTTCATGTACAGAAGTGTTTAATTTTGAGAAGAACATGTATGTTTGTGTATAACATGTGTGAACATGTGTGTTTTTTTAAAAGACATTCTTCCTTATCCTGAAGTCATAAAGATATTTTCCAACATTTTCTTCAGATTAATGTTTTTAATTGTGTTGGTGGAAAGGACATGGTGAATATAAACTACTGAAAGCAGAGCTAGGTGGCTGGAGCAGAGAAAGATTGAGGTGGGGTGCGGGGTGCCTGCCTTGAAAAATATTTCTTTGAATCAATGATCAAGTTGCTTCTGTAGAGTTAGGTTTATATTGTTTTGGAATTAAACACTGTCCTGAACTATTCATGATAGATTACCGGGCAATAAAAAACATCTGAGTAGGCCATTTCAGGAGGAGCAAAGACCAGGTGGGAAAACCATCAAGGGTTTGAAATTGCATGGCCTATTCAGGGAATAGCAGTTAGGTGATGTGGTGTGAGCCAGGGCTGAAAGGAGGCATAGTGCAGAAAACAGAGCTTTGGAACTGGATGCACAGCAGACTCCGAGGAGTCTTTTATACCTTGCAAAGGGTTTTGACTCTTGTCTCCTTGTAGGCAATTGTGTCACTTTTGTGGAAGGTTGTATACTGATCTGTTTGGAATTTTGGAAAAAAATATAGCTACACCAAGGAGGGATTAAAAACTGGAATTGATACCCACACAGCAACTTGCACATAGTAGGCAGACACTTAAAATAAATGTCAACAATAGCATCATTCTGAAACTGTGCAGAATTTTTTTCCCTGTAATCAGCTGCAGAGTCTTTGGTGCATTCTTTTGATTCTTAGTGGTAAATTTTCAGTCTTTTTGAAGGGATCTGATATTTAGTAATCTACAGAAGTTACATGGAGGAAGTTTGGAAACTAAGGCAAATGAGCAAGCTGGGCCATGGGGTAATTCCATTTTTGGTAAAGCATGTATTTGATGACACTGAGTTTTAGATGTAGCTTATAAAACGCCTTGAAAGCAGTCTGTAAAGAGGAATTTTTTAAAGTATTTTGAACCATGTCAGCATAATTATGTGGTCATAGCCCTCTAAGATAACTAATTGGTAGGGCAAAATTTATCTGAATATGTAAATGTTGTTGTTTTCATAAAAATGAAAGTATAAGAATTGGCAGTTTAAACCCTCATGACCATTATTATTTTTGTTGATATCTGCATTTTATTACTTTTTAAAATTTGTGATGTTTTGCTAATATAATTCTGCATCAGCTTTCGCACTCGTCATTTTCCTCTCATTGCCTTTAGAACACAGCATGTCTTCTAGTTCATTCCGTGGTGATTTGCTCCTGGTACTGGGGACCTGCTGCTGCTTTTGGATATTCCTCATCCTCGGCTTGTTGTTGATGCCCAATTCCCTGTGGAGGATTCACTTATTGCCTTTTGTTTTGTCATCCTCTGTTTACCAACCAAACCTGCTCGTAGTGAATTTTTTTCTCTTCTGTTTCTGCATTCACATTCATAGTTCTTACTTTCTAAATTTATAGTAGTTTCTCCTGAATATTTTTTTTTTTAATGCTCCCAACAAAAATGGTCAGATGGTAATGGTTTACTATTTTTTCTTTTTATTTCTTGTTTCTGTTGGCCACGCTTCGTGGCATGTTGGGTCTAAACCAGGGATCGAACCCACGCCCCCTGCAGTGGAAGCTCAGAATCTTAACCACTGGACTGCCAGGGAAGTCCCCTCAAGTAATAAAATGGATTTTAAACAAACCATAAAGAACAAAGTGGTCTTGTAAGCCTTCTTGTTTTAGAGTAAATAGATAAGGAATGTAGAGAAAATTCTCCTCTTTGGCCTATTTTAAATTATTTTGGTTATTATTATTTTCGGTTTGAGCTGCCTCTAATTCATTCCTCATCTAAACTTTATTCATCACTTTTTACTCATTTGTTAATCATATATTGCTTGTTTTGCCAGGCACCATGTTAGACATGGAGGAAAGAAGTTGCATAGAAATATGATCTTTGCCTTCCATAGTCTTATATTAGTTGTCTGGTGTTGGAAAAAGGCAAAATGACAGTTACATAGCAAGGTGAGAAGTGCTATGATAGAGATATGCACAGTATTGTATGTATCTCTCTTATTAAACTGAGATTAGGGAGTGCTTTCTAGACGAGGGACAGCTGAGATTTGAAGGATGATTTCTTGTAGAAGTGCTAGGGGGGCAGGTCTCCCCACCCCCATCCCCACCCTAGGAGGAGGTGCAGGGTCTGTGAAGGCACAGCAGGGAGACCTGCAGGAGGCAATGTCTGGGTGGAATAAGGAGGGGGGTTGGGTCTTGGGGCCAGGTAATGAAGAGCCTAGAAAGTTGACCTTTCCCTTAAAGCTGTGGGAACTGCTGCTCCATTCATTTGTTCATTTCTAACTCTATTCTAAACCCTCAAGTAGTTGTTAAGGATTTGGAGAGCATAGCCTGCTTTTAGGAAGTTCATAATTTATTGAGAGATACTGTAATTAAGGAGAAAGCAGTGATCTTTATTTAAGCAACTTGGTTACTTTTCAATTAAGAACAAATGGTTGGCTGTCAGTGTAATTTTTTTCTGGAGATTTTCAAGAACATCAAGGTTTATGAACTCTAAAGACTTTCTATACAATGAGAACTCAGACACATAAATTGTAAAAAAATTTTTAAATTTTCTGTGTACTATGTAATTTTTTGTGAGGGATAGTAAAGCTAGCATTTCTGGAATTCAGAATGTCTGTACATAAAATAAAGTACTACCATATAGTCAGCGTGTATGTAAGTTTTTGTGAGGAATAGTAAAGCTAGCATGTCTAGAATTCAGTATGCACATAAAATATAATACTACCATATACTCGGTGTGTATATATATGTAAGTCTTTTTTAACTTTTACTTACCTGTCATCTACTACGAACTGGGGATACAAAGTTAAATAATATCTGGTTCCTACCATTGAAGACATTCTAAGTTAACGGGAGTAAATAACCACTAATTGGTCTACACTTGTTACAGTAGAATAGCACTAATAGCTGTTGCTTGCTGAACACTCGTGCCAGACCTTACCCTAAAGTGTTTTCTGGGCAGTACCTCGTTTGGTGAATTACACTGCAACACTGCTCTGGGTGGGTTCTGTTAGTCACTCTCTTCTCACATGTGAGGAATCTGATGCACAGGGATGGTGAACGACCTGCTGAAGTTACACAACTAGTGAATGGTGCAACTAGGATTTGAATCTTGGACAGCAAGGGGATCCAACCAGTTAATCCTAAAGGAAATCAACCCTGCATATTCATTAGTAGGTCTAATGCTGAAGCTGCTCGATACTTTGGCCACCTGATGCGAAGAGCCGGCTCATCAGAAAAGACCCTGATGTTGGGAAATACTGAGGGCAAAGGAGAAGGGGGTGGCAGAGGATGAGATGTTTAGATAAGCATCACTGACTCAATGGACATGAATCTGAGCAAACTCCAAGAGACAGTGAAGGACGGGGGATGCAGTGTACTGCAGTCCATGGGGTCGTAAAGAATCGTACACGACTTGGTGACTGAACAGCAAAAAGGATTTGAATCGAGGCGATCAGTTGCAAAGCCTTCTTAACCAGTATGCTATACTGTCTTTCTTAATGACAGACTATAATAACTAAAGAACCATGGTAGGATAAAGCCACAAATTCTGCTTGGAGGCTTGGGAAAGAAGGGAGGCTTCCCATGTAGCTCAGTGGTAAAAGCATCTGCTTGCCAATGCAAGAGACACAGGAGACAAGGAGACTCGGATTCGATTCTGGGTTGGGAAGATATCCTGGAGCAGGAAATGGCAACCCACTCCAGTATTCTTGCCTGGAAAATTCCATGAACAGAGGAGCCTGGCAGGCTACAGTCCATGGGGTGGCAGAGTCAGACATGACTGAGCACACACATACTCCCACTCTCGGAGAAGGTGACCTTAAAGCTTATCTGCTAGGAAAAGTGGAAGAGGGGCCGTCCTTGGCCGAAAGAAGGTGACACACACATACATAGAGGGCTGAAGAAGCAGAATTTAGCGTGAAGCCGGTGGCTTAGTGAAAGAGAAGTCTGGAAATATAAATGGGGCCAGAGTGTTTAAGAATTTAGATATCAGATTAAGATACTTTGGCTTATTTTTAGACAATAGGGGATCAGCAGAGGTTGTAAATCAGAGAAGTGGTATGATACCTGCTTTGTTTTTCAGAGGAAAACTGAGAGCTGTAGGGAAAATGCACTCCAGATAGGGATACCAGCTGTAGGGTAGATGGAGACTAATTCTATCCATCGTTTCGGAGAACCAGACTTTGTTGTTTTTGATTTTCTTTGTTCTTATGTTTTCAGTTTCATTGATTTGTTGCTAAAATTTATTTCTTTCCTTTTGCTTCCTTTAAGCTTAAATTGCTTATTTTTCTAGTTTCCTAAGATAAAAGGTTAGGCTACTTTTACATATTTATTCTCTTAAAATGGGCTTCCTATGTGCTGCTAGTGGTAGATAACCTGCCTGCTAAGGCAAGAGACACAAGAGACACAGTTCAATCTTGGGTCAGGAAGATCCTTTGGAGTAGGAAATGGCAACCCACTCCAGTATTCTTGCCTGGAGAATCCCAAGGACAGAGGAGCCTAGAGGGTACAATCCATGGGATTGTAAAAGAATTGGACACCACTGAGTGACCGAGCATATTCTCTTATATGTTTTCAGTGCTTCAAATTTCCCTCCAAGAACATCTTCCACTGCATTTTATGCATTTTGACAAGTTATATTTTCATTCATTTTAAAATGTTTTAAAATTTCTCCTGACACTTCCTTGACTCATGTTATTTAGATGCATGTTGTTTATTTTCTTCCAGCTGTCTTTTGTTACTGACTTCTAGTTTAATTCCATTGTGATCTGAAAGCATATTTTGCGTGATTTCTTTTCTTCTGAATTTGCTAAGGTGTGTTTTCAGCCCAGTATGTGATTTGCCTTGGTGAATATTCCATGTGAGCTGGAGAAGAATGTGCCTTCTGCTGGTGTTGGATGGAGTGTTTTGAAAATATAAACTCTAGTTCTAGTCAGTTGGTAGTACTGTTCAGTAAGCTATGTCTGTATTGATTTCCTGCACATTTGATCTGTCAGTTGTTGTATGAGACCTGTTGAAGTCTCCAGCTCCAAAAGTGAATTTGTTTTTTTCTCCCTTCAGTTCTGTCCATGTTTGCCTCCTGTGGGATTTCCGTGTTAGGCTTATACATGTTAAGGATTGTAAAGTCTTCTTAGAGAATTGACCCTTTTGTCAATATGTAACTATCCTTGAAATTTTTCTTGTAAAGACTGCATTGTCTAAAATTAATATAGTTAACCCAGCTTTCTTTTACGTGAAGTAACATGGTATACCTTTCTCCATCTCTTTAGTTTCAATATATCTGGTTATTTATTCAATATATTTGAAGCAGCTTTCTTGTGGACACCATAAAGTTGAGATAAGTTTTTAAATTTGCCTAACATTCTGTCTTTTAATTGGTGTGTTTAATCTAGTCACCTTTAGAGTGAGTTTCGATATAGTAAGATTAATATCTGTCCTGTGTGTAGCTTTCATATTTGTTCCATTTGTTATTTGGTTCCTTCTGCCTTCTCTGGTTTTAACTGAGTATTTTACATGGTTTCTTTTTAACTCTTTTCAGTTTTAGTGGTTGCCCTAGAGTGTACGTTTTTGACTAATATTCATCTGCCCTCCAGCTTCCCGCATAGCTTAGTCAGTAAAGAACTCGCCTGTGGTGCAGGGGTCTTCCCGCAGTGAAGGAGACACAGGTTTGATCCCTGGGTTGGGAAGATCCCTGAGAAGGAGATGGCAACCCACTCCAGTGTTCTTGCCTGGGAAATTCCATGAAGAGAGGAACCTGGTGGGCTATAGTCCATGGGGTTGCAGACACGACTTAGCAACTAAACCACCATACTATGGATATCTTACAGGAGTATTCCCAATTCTTATGACATTAATGTTACTCATCTTACTAATTCATAAACTATAATCACCTCATGCATTATTACTGTCATCACTTTTAAAACAATCTTTTAGATCAGTTAAGGATCATAAAAAATATTTTTTTACCATAATTTATTCCTTCTCTGATACCTTTCTCTTTATTACGTAAATAGAAACATACCCTGGAGATATTCCAGGCCACCTCAATGAAGCAAATATTGCAATAAAGTAAGTCACACCAATTTTTTGGTTCCCCAGTGCATATAATAGTTATAGTTACACTATACTGTAGTCTGTGAAGTGTGCAATAACATGTCCAAAAAATGTACACACCTTGATTTAAAAATACTTTTTCCTGAAAGACGCTAACCATCATCTGATAACACAGGGTTGCCACAAACCTTCGCTTTGCAAAAAGTTAACTCAATTTGTGAAGCGTAATAAAGCATAGTATGCCTGTACAATTTTTCAGTCTATATTAATTTTTTTCTCCCTGAACAACTTTTAATATTTCTGGCATGGCATATCATGGTACAATACATATGACATTTTTTGATTGTCTGAGAAATTTTTTATTCTTCCTTCACTTTTGAGGGTAATTTTGTTGCAGGAAGGGGGACCCCTTCCAGGGCCCGAAACTGGGCTCTTGTCTAACACTCAGAAATGAATTGTCCGAGGAGACATGCACTGACAAAGCAAGAGATTTTATTGGGAAAGGGCACCTGGGTGGAGAGCAGTAGGGTAAGGGAACCCAGGAGAACTGCTCTGCCACATGGCTTGCAGTATCAGGTTTTATGGTGATGGGATTAGTTTCCGGGTTGTCCTTAGCAGATCATTCTGAGTCAGAGTCCTTCCTGGTGGTGCACGCCTTTTCAGCCAAGATGGATGCCAGAGAGAAGGATTCTGGGAGGTGGTCAGATATGTGGTGTCTCCGTTTGACCTTTCCTGAATTCTTCCAGTTGGGCTTGGCTTATTAGTTCCGTATTCCTTAGCAGGACCTCCTGTCGTAAAACAACTTATGCAAATGGTTACTATAGTGCCTGGCCAGGGTGGGCGGTTTCAATCAGTATGCTTCCCCTAACAATTTCATTGGATATAGAATTCTGGACTGGTTGGTTTTTGTTCCAACACATTAAATATTTCCCTCCATTATCGTCTTGCTTGCACATTTTGGATGAGAGGTCCACCGTAATATTTGTCCTGGTTCTTTTAGGTAAGTTTTTCCTATTCTCCCTCACCCCCTAATCCCACTCCCTTTCAAGAGTGTCTCCTTGTCTTTGACCTTGTATGGTCTGAATTTGATCTGCCTAAATGTGGTATTTGAGGTATTTAACCTTCCTTGATATTCTCTGAGTTTTCTGTATCTGTGGTTTGGTGTCTGTCATTAATTTTGAAAAGTTCTTAGACGTTATTAGTTTGAATATGCATGCCTCTGTTCCCTTTGTTCTCCTTCCGGAAGCTTTTCTCTTTCTTCTCCTTCTGGAATCTTCTAATTGATTTATATTCAGGCTTACTAATTCTTTCCATGGCCTTATTTGGTCTACTGTTGAGCTCATCAAAGCATTCTTCGTAATTGTTATGGTGCCTTTGATTTGTTGCACTTCCCTTTGATTTTTTTTTTTTGTACAGCACAGTTGGTGGTTGTAAAGTGTGGAAGAGGGAACAGTTTTGTAACCTGATGATTAAATCTCAGTGGGTTTGTAACTCTGGGCTGTGACCTCCACAAGTATTTCTCCCAGGCTGTTTCTTCCTTTAACCCCCTTAGGTAAGACTGGAAGGCTAGGGGTGGTGGAACTGGGGGAGGAGGAGAGTGAGATATGCCCTTCCCTCAAGTGAGACAAGGCTAAGATAGTGTTTGACCCTGGGAAGTAGGGCTTTCTTCTGAAGTTGCTCTGGAACATTTCAAAGAGATTGCTCTTCCCCTCCCTCTGCCAGAGCCTGGAGGGCATCTTTCCCAGCTCATCTCTGTGAAAGAGTCTGGAGGGGTCAGGAGTTATGGGGAGGGCCTGAAGACTGTGGCCCTCGATAGCCCACTGTTAACCCCTAGCAGTTCTTCACAGTCAAGGGCTCCAGGGATTTCTGTTCCAGATAAGCATATTCCACCTGCGACTTTCCGGATTGACTTGTCTCCCGAGATTGAGGGTTAGTTTGCTCTGTAGTAGTCCCAGTTCTCTGAGGGTTCTCGGGAAAAATCCTTGGTTTCCGGTTTCTTCAGCTGTTCCTTCTGTAAGTACAGGAGTGATGACTTCGAAACTCCTTACCTTTAGGTGTTGAAACCCTGATTTTGTCAAAATTTAAGTTCTTTTTTCCTCCTAACTTTTGGGAACTAAACTATGCCATAGTATAGATATACCAGAAGATGCCTGTTCATCTACTAAAGGTCTAGGCTATTTCTGATTTTTTGTTACAAACAATTATAAAATATATAATGCAATAAATCGTCTTGTACTGTGAGTACTGTTATCTACTCTTTTGCTCACCAGACTCCTCTATCCATGGGATTTCCCAGGCAAGAATACTGGAGTGCCTTGCAGGGGCTCTTCCTGACTCAGGGTCTAACCTGTCTCCTGCGTTGCAGACAGATCTTTTACCACTGAGCCACCAGGGAAGCTCATGTTGGGTATTGGTCTTAAGTAATTGTATTTTGCCATATAAATGAGATGGCTGATGTTGTCATGTCTCATACTTGGGCCTAAACTCTGATATGGCTGTTCTTGAGAGGCAAAAACAGTGTTTCAGTAGGTAGAATTTTAAAATTCTAATTCAGGACAGTATTAATGGTTCTTTTTCAATGTATGGGTTTAGAATACCAGGTTATATATACAGTTTGCTGGGAGCCTGTCAGAATTTTGTCTTCTTTTTTCAAAAGTGTAGGAAGTTTTGCCTTCACAGTGCAAAAACACAATTTTTTTTTTTTCTCCAGAAAGTTTAAGAAAAAACCTGTGGAATTATAATTCTTGAGTTTGGGTGGACTCTGGGAGTTGGTGATGGACAGGGAGGCCTGGCGTGCTGCAATTCATGGAGTTGCAAAGAATCGGACACGACTGAACGACTGAACTGAGCTGAATGAAACTTTAAGATTTTCCCTAAGTCCTGTGAGCTGTTTATTTCTTCTCTTGTGAAATTAAGGAGTTTACTCAGAAAAAACACTTTTCAGTTTTTAGCTGAGCTACTCAAAGGCCATTAGTAACTTGTCAAATACATTTTTGCAAGTTGAAGCTATTTACTTTTTCTACCCTTTCATAATTTAAAAATGATAAACTGTTTAAAAGTTTAAACAGTTCTTCAAGCAATTCCAAAAGATTTTCAAGCATTAACACAAGAGATTAGAATAAAAAATACTGTCTGGGCTCATGCAGTAATTATCTGATTGCTATTTAAATAACCCTCTGTTGGCAGCACATTTTTCTCTTGTGAAACTAAATAAAGTTTGCATTAGAAAACTAGTTCTTATGCACAATAATCTTTGTAAATATTTTGAAAATCCCTAATAACTAACCCCCAAATAATCATTTTTATGATTTGTTCTTAATAGTACTACATTTTGCCTGTCTCATCTTTATTGCTTTATGAACCTCTTTTTGAGCATTTAAGAAATAAATTTTTCCTTTATTTTTTATTTATAGTTTTGTACATCTCTAATAAAACATAGTACTATAAGGGCCTGTATTGTTTCCCTTCCTTTTGTTGTTTTCCTTAAATAACTAAAATGTAAATGAAAAGGAATTAAATGTTTCATGATCAAGCTGAAGGAAGAAATTTAAAAATTGTTGAACATAGTGTGCTTGACACCTCATAGAAATGATGCTATTTTATGTATGCATTTCAGAAAGCCTATGAGGAAAGATTTCACAGGTCAGAGAAACCCAAGATTCAAGGGAATTAAGAATCTTTCACCTCAAGTTAACTAACTTACATGGACATGTGGGTACAGATTTGACCAAAAAGTACCCGTTCTTCTCTTCTCTTTCACTGCTGAAGAGTACTTTAAACAAGATAGTTCTGTATCTGAATTATACCTTAACTTAAAAAACACTGAAGTACAGACAAAGCTATGAGTCAGCAATCTAATATGATAGGCTTAAGTGTTTCTTGGTAAATTAGGAGAAAAGAGGAATCTGATTTTTTTCCCCCAAACTGAGATTATCTGAGTAGTCAAGAAAAACCAGTAAATCCCTTTAGCTGACTGACTCTGACAGAGATTAAATAACAGTGGTACAATAGCTTGATTACATCTAGCTAGTTTCTGTCTTTGTGTGATTATTTGTGTGTTTAGTGATACTTATTAATGTATCTTCAGAAAAGTCAAAAAGATTTCTTTTACACCCTAGTTGCCTCTTGGTGCAAAATAAATATTCTAGAGTCAGAGTTGCCAAAATTCTGTAATTTGAAATAGGCACATGAATACCAGTAAGCAGAAAGGGCTGGATCAGGAGGTCAGAGTCTTAGGTTCTCACTCAGTTCTTTTTCATTGTGCGTTTTGAGCAAGTTGTTCTTGTCTTGGGGCGGGGTGGGGGGGGAGGGTCTCATTCACAAGCAGAATTAATCCCCTCCTTGGTTCACTTGCTTAAATTGGAATGACGACCAAAGGAAATGGTCAGAAAGTGCTTTAATGCTGTATAAATAAGGAATGATGCTTGACTTTTTAATGACATAGACGCCTTTGAAAGCTGGAGACTCTTAAAAATGTTTTTTTGAAGTGTTAAAGGATCATGAATCCCCTAAATCCTATCCACACACTTTAGATTATAAACTGCAGCTACAGGTTAAAGAAACAGAACAGATCTATGCATAATCTGAAATGTTACCTAACATTTACGTAGTGGGCTACTGGAATGTATTTGTTGAAATATAATTTACATTTGGAGAACTTAACACATTTTTCTGAGAATGAAATGTGTCGAGCAAGTTTGAACCAGACTGACTTTCACTTGTCATTTTGTAGTTCAGAGGGCCTCCTCAGCCCTGTGCCAGTGGTCTGAGCACTTTCCCCACGACTGGACAGCTTAGTGGTGTTGAGTGCTCCTTGAGTAGAGGGCCCTTAGCACAGACCAGCCTTGAGTAGAGTGTCTTCCTGCTCCTTACCTGTGATGAGTCACAGGTGACCTCCTGGTGTCGTGCAGCTAGGCTGCATAAACATTTGCCCACAGCCAAATGTGGAATCCACTCAAAATTCTCAAGGACAAACATGTTTACTAGTTCTTCTTATGGTTTAAAAAAAGTCAATAGATGTTTGGTAAATGAAGCAGTGATTTTGCCTTTCTTAAGAAATGCCATACTGGCTTATATGGCAAAATTGCAAATTTTCAAGTTATTCCTGCTTTTCTACAAATTAAAAAGCAAATTGCATTTTACCCAAGTTTGGTATATCCATAATGTCCTCCCAGCCCTCCTGATTCCTTTTGTAAGATAATCTTGTTTTTTGTGTCTGAGGTTAGCTAATAGCTGGCACAGTTCATGGTTGTTGAAAAGGGCTGATGATGCTTTCTGAAAGCTTAGTGTTATTGATTTTGGTGTGTGTTCTAACCCAGTGGTTGGTTTATTTATTTCTTAACTGCAGCTCTAGCCAGGGATACATTTTATATTGTGATTCAATACACATGAATGCACCCTTACCTAAAATAAATTCTATGAAATAATTATTGCTCTTTCTACATGTATTCCAGTATATTCTATTTCATTAAAAATATTTTTATTGAAGTATAATCAATTTGCAATATTACATTCTCTTTTGTTAATTGATTGTCATAATCTGTTAAAGGAATTAACCTGACCTGGCAAAGGGTTTCAAGGTATAGTCTAAAGAAACAGTTTAAAGTTACATGTCAGTTTTCACTTATGATTTATAATATATTTAGAGGTATCATTTCATTTCATTTGCATATTTCAAACTACCACGTAAACTCCTCAGTGAGTATCCCAAGTGTAATCCTTCATCTACAAAAATGTTAAATGATTAAAAATAGAAAGCTTTGTGGATTTGTTTGTTTGTTTCAGTTAATTGGGAGGGTGTGGATGAATTTTAAGTTCTTTTCATCTTTTTCCAAATACTCAACTATTAAGCCACATATTAATTATAAAATTTATGATCCTTTTATTTGTTGAACTTAATATGACTGCCTTAATTGGAAATGTTTATTGCTCATCCAGCAACAATTAATTTTTTACATTTAATGCTTTATAGTTTATCCAAACTGGGGCCAAGTTCACAAAGAACATTTGAGTGGCACAATTTGTAATTTGTCATTTAGAGAGATTTATCAAAATTAGCTCTGCCTCTATTTTTTCTGTTTAAAAAGTAGGAAAAATATTTTAGACAGAATTTTTTTGTTTTCCTTTTTAAGAAGCTCTGCCACGCATGCTGAACTTGGTCAAGATGATGATATTTTGACGATTTGTGTATGAACATCTCCCTGCAGATTTAGAAGAGTTTATCACCACCCAGCCAAGATGAACATGGTGAAGAGGATCATGGGGCGGCCGAGGCAGGAGGAATGCAGCCCGCAAGACAACGCCCTAGGACTGATGCACCTCCGCCGGCTCTTCACAGAGCTGTGCCACCCTCCTCGGCACATGACCCAGAAGGAACAAGAAGAGAAGCTGTACATGATGCTGCCAGTGTTTAACAGGGTGAGTCCAGGCTGCCAGGCACCTGGCTTTAGGATGGGGTGGTACTGCAGGAATCTTGAGATTACAATAAGTCATGTTGTTGTTGTTGAGTTGCTAAGTCATGTCCACCTCTTTGCAACCCTATAGACTTCAGCACGCCAGGCTCCCCTGTTTGCCACTATCTCTCGAGGTTGCTCAAAGTCAGGTCTGTTGAGTCAGTAATCCTACCTAACCATCTCATCCTCTGCTGCCCTCTTCTCTTCTTGCCTTCAATCTTTCCCAGCATCAAGGTCTTTTCGAATGAGTTGGCTCTTCTCATCAGGTAGCCAAAGTATTGGAACTTTGGATTCAGCACCAGTCCTTCCAGTGAATGTTCAGGGTTGATTTCCTTTAGGATTGACTAGTTTGATCTCCTTGCAGCCCAAGGGACTCTCAAGAGTCTCCTCCAGCACCACAATTTGAAGGCATCAGTTCTTTGAATTGACAATAAGTCATAGGTAGGGAAATAAATGATAGAATGAGTTCATTTTTGAGAAGCTTGATGATATTCATTCTTTCCTTTCAGTTTGCTATAAGGCGATTTGATGTGAGATCTGGTCAGAATGAAGTCCTTTTATTTCTAATAGATCAAAGGAAGATTCTGAACATTTTGTAAAATGTTCCTCTAATGGTTGATCCTTGGGAGAGAGATAGGTTGTAAATGACCACTTATGTTATTTCTGTTATCTTTTGAAGTGATGGTTTATGGCATCAAATGGTGCAGTTGCCGCAGTGCTTTAGATACTTTGAAGAGTCAACACAGTTTACTTTGTTGTTTGGATTTTCTAGAAGAGTTCTTGTGATAGGATAGTTAGTCCAAATAGAACTAATGTTTTAATGTGTTTTGTCTAGTTGATCACATGTAGCAGTCTTAGTGGGGACTTTTAGAATAATTTAAAAGTTTTTATCAAAAATGTATATGAACATAGTGTAAAAAGTTAGATACTTCCTCAGGCTTATGGAGTCCTCTCCACTGCTGGTTGTTGCTGCCACCTTTAGCTCTTTCAGCTTTTGCATAGCATACTGTTACAGCTATTTCTTGATTATTCAGTTTTAATTGACTTCTTGTTGAGAAATAGAATAATTAGCTTTTTTTTTACCTCTGCATCCCTCCAAACCATGCACACATGCTTTCACTCATCCATGCTACCCTGCTCCTTTTTCTTCCCATACAAGTATAGCATTCATTTAAGGAAGATTCAGTGTTTATCCTCTGTTGACCCTGGTGTAAATATTATTCATAGATGAACCTTATAACAAACCACCACTATTTTCCATTCTTGTTTTCGTCAGACTTTGTAAAGTAACTGTCTCAGTTTCTGCCTTTCTTCGTGTCTCTTTTTCTTCCCCGTCTCTCTTTTACTCTCCTGTGATCTGTCTTTGTCCTCCTCATGTCTTTCTCTACTTCCCTCTCTGTCTCTTTCTCCCCATCTCTGCCTGTCTCTCCCTGTCTCTCTCTCTCTCTTCCCACGTCTCTCTCCTGTTTCTCTCTGTTCCTCTCTTGGCCTCCCCTGCCCCCTATTTCTCCCCTCCCTTGTCTTTCTTTTTTCCTGTGTCCATGACTCACTGTCTCCCCTCACAGTCTCACTGATCTCTTTATTGTTTGTTCTCTGTGTCTGTTAGTCTTTCTGTGTGAAATTTTCTAGATTATTTTTCTCATTATTTTGAAATTTTATGGAGGCTCCACGTGAATTTGCAAGCTTGTACTTTTTATTTCTGGGAAAATATTTTGAAATATTTCTTTAATATTCTTCCCTTTGTTTTATATGTTCCCCTTTTCTGCAACTCTATCAATCAAGTATTAACTTTTTGGGATTAACCTTGTGCTATCATATTTTAATTTCTTTGAACAGTTTTTTGAAATTGTGCAATATCTCCTTATCCTTCAGAAAATATTAAAGCTTTTTCAAATTTTCTCATGCCTCTTTCCTCGTTATTTGCTCCAAATTACTGTTTTTCTTTGTTTATATTACTTTCTTTCATATTGGAGTAATCTTCAGATGTCTGATGATAATTGTCTTATACATTGATATTTAAAATGAGGTGTTGAAACACTGATTGAAAAGTATTTGTGCAATGGTGAGACTTTTCCAGTGGTAAGATGATCTGGCTGGATAAAATGTGGAGACCCGTTAGCCTAGGATATGTTGATATTCCAGGAAGGCGTAGTTTTCAGTCTCCTGCCTGAAGCGTTATTTTGCTGTTATTCAGTCCCTAAGTCATGTGCGACTCTCTTGTGACTTCATGGACTGCAGCACTTTAGCTTCCTCTGTCCTCTACTCTCTCCTGGAGTTTGCTCAAATTCATGTGCATTGAGTCAGTGATGCTATAACTGTCTCATCCTTTGCCACCCACTTCTCCTTTTGCCTTCACTATTTCCCAGCATCAGCGTCTTTTCCGAAGGGTGGGCTCTTCTCATCAAGTGGCCAAAGTATTGGAGCTTCAGCTTTAGCATCAGTCCTTCCAATGAATATTCCAGGTTGATTTCTTTCAGGTGTGACTGATGTGATTTCTTTCCAGAGTATATACCTGCTGGTGTTTCCTTAAAGCTAAATTGAAGAACAAGACTGACGTTTCATGCTCAGTAGATAGACTTTCACTTAGTCTCCAGTTTGTAGCTATCAGTATTCTTGGTTGTTCCTCTCTGGGGTTTAGACTTTCATGTCTCCTGGCCTTGGGAGGGGCTGTCACCTTCAGTTTCTCAGCTGTAAATAAGAATATCCACCTTGTGGGGTTGGTGTGAGGATTAAGTAAGAAAATATACTTAACGCACTTAACAATTGTTTGTCCTAGGGAACTTTTGTGTCTGTTATTGTTTTTATGACATTACAAGATGAAGGAAAGATTATAAACTATTTATGCTGAAATGATTTCATATTGAATATATGCTGAAATACATTCAGTTTATGTGTTATTCATACCAAACTAAAGGCTAATTTGACAGCAGAGAGGAAGGACAGACTCTACACATTCTGTGTTAATTTGTTTGATTGTCTCTTCGTGTATTTTGTTACTGTGCGTTACTGAGTCATTCCGTGAATATGTGTCAGACAAATAGAAGTTGTGCTATACACCATACTCTGCACTGGAGTTCTGAGATAAGATAAAGTCCAGCTTTGTGAATCAGAAGTATCATGAGGAAGATAAAC
This sequence comes from Capricornis sumatraensis, assembly GCF_032405125.1. Lineage (NCBI taxonomy): Eukaryota > Metazoa > Chordata > Mammalia > Artiodactyla > Bovidae > Capricornis > Capricornis sumatraensis. The sequence goes on along the minus strand of NC_091075.1, from coordinate 102,068,451 downwards.
ATGACATGTAATTCTGCTGGAGAAGAGATGAACACATAAACAGATAATGGAATAACAAAGAAATATAGTATTAGAAACAAAGAAGAATCTTATGGCACCCCTGAAAGGAGAGTTACCTGAAAGTCTATGGGGCAGTCAGGGCAGGGAAATGTCTTTTGAGAATGTGATGTGATTCTTGAATCCTTATAAGGTAGGCATTAGCCAGATCAGAACTAACTAGGCTAAATTAACCAAGAAGGTAGTTAGAGTAAGAAATTCAAGCCTGAATCAAAGTAAATTCCACAAACATGCTGATGTGTGCGAGCATCTGTAAGTGGTCTAAGAAGTTGATTTTATGTCAAGGAGGGGTAAAAAAAATGACTATCAAGATTGACAGGAGCTACATCATGACAGGTTTTATGGCATATTAAGAGCTGCCTCATGCAAAGAGTTGACTCATTGGAAAAGACTCTGATGCCGGGAGGGATTGGGGGCAGGAGAAGAAGGGGACGACAGAGGATGAGGTGGCTGGATGGCATCACCGGCTCGATGGACATGAGTTTGAGTGAACTCCGGGAGTTGGTGATGGACAAGGAGGCCTGGCGTGCTGCGATTCATGGGGTCGCAAAGAGTCAGACATGACTGAGCGACTGAACTGAACTGAAAGAGCTAATACTTTTTCTTGGAGGTGTGCAGAGCCAATGAGGTATTCTCAGCAATAGAATAAAGGAAGAAGAAAGGGCCAAAGTGAGGCTATCTCTTATGTTTCTAATTTGAGAAACTGGGTGGATGTTTTCCTAGGAGCTGAGAAACAGAGGTGTAAGTGATAGACTCAGTTTGGGGCCTTGAGTCCACACTGTGAGCTTCCCAGGTGGAGGTATTCAGTAGGCAGTTAGAAGCTCAGATGAGGGGATGTGGCTAGGTACTTACTTTGGGGACCACTTCAGAGATGTGTTCGTTGGAACCCTAGAAGGGGACCAAACGCTACTCATGCCGCCCCCTACGCCAGGAGCAGTAGGCGAGGATGAACCATGGAGAATATGGTTGTTTAATGAAAGAAGGGGGACCCATAAAGGACACAGCACAGGAACTGGTCAGTAGCAGTACAAACAGAATCAAGAGAGGGTGATTATGGAACTCAAGAGATAATAGTTGCGAGAGAAAACATTCATCTCTGTGCAATAGAGAGACCAGCAAATGGAGACCTAAACATGTGCTTGAGGTTTGCCAGTTGGAAAGTTACTAGAATGGCAGCATCAGAAAGGAGTATGTTGAGCAGTGAATGGGAGATGAGAAGAGACTATGGATTCAGCTTGTGGAAATGTGAAAGAAAATGAGGATGGAAGAGATCGATGGAGGTGACTCCTGCAACAGGGAGTTTGTGTTTGTATATTTCTGGTGTTTTGCTGTGTTGTTAAAAGTGGGATAGATCCAGGCATGATCATAAAGAGAAGGGAAGAAACAAGCATAGGGGGAAATCCAATGTTTAAGAGAGTGAAGTTTAGTGAAGAGAGTCAAATTACAGGTGGGTGAGTGAGTCTTGACAGTGATAAAGAATCCGCCTGCAATGCAGGAGATGCGGGTTGGATCCCTGGGTTGGGAAGATCCCCTGGAGGAGGAAATGGCAACCCATTCCAGTATTCTCCCTGGGAAATCCCATGGGCAGAGGAACCTGGTGGGCTACAGTCTACAAAGAGTCAGACATGACTTAGCGACTGAGCAAGTACACGTGAGCTTTGAACAAGAGAGACACTGTGTGCTGTAGGAAAGCCTATAGTTTTGTTGGGTATGAACACAGATTTGTAGTGAAGGTGGTGGAAAGTTGAATAAGATTTTGCTCCATGACCTCTGTTTCCTATAGTTTTCAATAGAAGATGTCTGTGAACACTTTGGAGTCAGTAGGTTGGATAGGGGACTTTTAGGAAATTGTGATAGTTTGGAATATTAATGAAAAGGAATTGAGAAAGATAGTTGAAAAGGGACAACAGAAGACTTAGGGCCCAGTGAAGGTTGGAGATAGTACCTTTGTACTGGATCTTACCCGTGCAGACGTGTGATTTTTCTCGTTCACTTAAAAAGCAGCATGTGTGTGGAAGCAGAGAAGACAGATAGCTGTGTGTGCTCTGTTGGGGCTGAGCTTTTGCTGGGTTGATAAAGCAGAAGGTCAGGAGTAGAGGGACAGAGAACAGTAAGAGATCTAACTCACATATCACTCTTGAAATTGGGTGGGATGAAACAGGAACAGAGCGTGATCATTTTTTTGCTCTCCGAGATAAAAGGCTGAGTAATGGAAAGAGATGATGATAGAGTAGGAACACAAGGAGAGGTGGGAAAGGTTTAAATTTTAGATAGCCATTTTGAAAATGAGAGAACTGATTACAGAAAAGCTATTGTTTTAAAACCCTGTTGAGGTAGCAGTCATTAATTTTTATTACAGCCAGTTCTGGGAAGTTGGCTTTATTTTGAATGCTTTTGTTTTTGTTTTGTATCATTGTCACAAGGTACTTACTATTGCCTACCAAGGAGTCTGAGGTCATTTCCTTCTCTCAGACTTAAGAACATTGACAAGGTGATGATAATGTTATGAGTAGTTAGCACAATTGTTATTCTTAGCTGTTAACATAAATTTGTAAGTCATATCGTGGATGTGTGTCCCATGCATTTCATCAGTTAAGCTTCCACAGTCAATTAAGTGAGTCTTAGACTAGAATAATCTAAATAACTTGACCTTTTTTTTTTTTTCAAGATTGAGATTCTTTAGTGGTTATTCTTTTTTGCTTAGACTGTTTGTCTTAGTTTTCTTGGTTCTGCGCTGCCAAGAAAAAGAAAGTCTCTCTTCTTTCAAGCCAGAAGTTTTTAGTTGGTTAATTAAAAGCATATATATATGTATGGGATTTCCCTGGTGGTGCAATGGCTAAGACTCTGAACTCCCAATGTAGGGCATGCGGGTTTGGTTTCTGGCCAAGGAACTGTATCTCATGTGCCACAACTAAGACCTGTTTTGGTCAAATAAATTAAAAATAAATATTTTTAAAAATTAGGTCAAAAGCACATATATATGCCCTGCCTTAAAGCTGTAATACAGTGAGTGATTTAAATATCATAAAGGTTCATTCAGCTTTTTTTTTTCCTTCTTTTTATTGTACTTCACTTGATTGCATTTTTTTACAAATTGAAGGTCTGTAGTAACCCTGCATAGCCAGATGCCACTTAGCATTTTTATAAATTATTTTTTTATTGAAGGACACAACTGAGTGACTGAACTGAACTGAACTCATAGATGATTTACAGTGCTCTTCATTTCAGGTGTATAGCTAATTCAGTTATATGTTTGTGTATAGGCATAATTTTCTTCAGAGTCTTTGTACCAAATATAAATAGAGAGAAAGTTATTTTTGTACCATTGTGACCAATTTAAAAAATACATATAAGTTGTATTTGTATGTTCTATTGAGTTCATGGCTTATCATTTACAAACTAAAATTGTCCTTAGATATTATATCTGTTAAATTCAGAAATCGATAACCATGTTTATTTAAATAATGTTTGGCCATTTGTACATGAACACCCTCCACTAGTAAGAAACAGCTTGGATGAATGAATAGCTCAGTAAGGCTCCAGACTTCCTACCATGATGGCCAAAAATGAACTGTGTTGTTGATTTTTGAGACTTTGCTGGATTCATGCTAAATGGCAAATAAACCACATTACAGTTAGGCACGGACATTTATCTGCAGAATCGTTTCCAAAGTGTGTTCCCTAGTGTTATTTCAGTGTGTGATTTTGGCCTTTAAGAGACCCACAGTTGAGAAGTGGCATGTGTTGAGTCCTTTTCCTGGGCCAGGACTCATGCTGGGTTCTTCAGCTGCCTCCTGTAGTCATCATCACAGTCCGGCAAAGACACTGCTGGCCTCCTCCCTCTCACAGATTCTCTCAAACTGAAGGATTATGGTGAAGTCTGAGAATAGCTGGGTAATATTTAATCAGCATTCTCAAAGATAATTAACCTTTAGTCCCAAGAACAAAAGCTTACAGAGAAAATATTTTGTTTAAACTTATTAAAAAATGAATAGCCTTTTAGTCATCTAAAAATGAACTACCATTGTTAACTACTTTGGTATGTGTTATCAGACTTCATTGTGTGTATTATAATCTTTTCCCTGGATCTTCTTTTAGAAACTCCCCTTGTTTTTGAATTTGCTTCTGAATTATATTCAAGAAACATCTAAGTTGAATCCAGTGTCTGTTTCTTATCCTTCACAACTAACCTTTTCTGCCTGCATTGCTGGAGACCCAGGTTCTATTTCTGGGTGATCTCCTGGAGAAGGGAATTGGCTACCCATTCCTGTATTCTTGCCTGGAGAATTCCATGGACAGAAGAGCCTGATGGGCTATTCATGAGGTCCTGAAGAGATGAAAACGACTAGTCACGCTCATGCACAATAAAACTTTATTGAATAGCTTCATTCAGTAACAAATACATGCTGAGCCTCTGCTTTCTGCATTCCATTAGAAAACACCATTCATTTGTTCTCCCCAAGTATACCAAAAATATTTAGTTGAGAAGCAGCTAGGAAATTTTCTGAAGTTTATTTAGATGGATGTTAAAAATGACCCTTCTAAAAACAAGTCAAGCCATGGTAATTCCCTCTTAAGATGAACACTGTGCAAAGTTGTAGTGCTAGGGTTCCTGTGAAGTTAAATTAAGACAGTACAGTTCTGAGTGACTAAGAGCACAGCTTGGGATCAGACAGGTCTAGTTTTGAATTCTCTTGCTTCCACCTCCTGCTGTCTCCCCTCCTTATCTGCAAAAGGGGAATAATGTGCAGGATTTAATGAGATTTGAATGTCATTATCTGTCAAGTACTTGAATAGTGCTGTGCACACTGTAAAGGCTCATTTTATGATAATTATTGTTATTTTTTTTTAATTTGCCAGAAGTTTTGTTCCTTGTATTGTTGTTTTCACCTGGGTATGAATGTCTGTTCTATAGACCATCCCTCTGAGGTGGATGTACTGCCGACCAGTTCTGTCTCTCAGCTCTCCGCTTTGATAGATGAGGGAACTAAGAACAGGAAAATTTTGACCAGAGACCTCGAGGGCATAAAGATAATTTCAGCTGTGAGCTTCCCTCTCTGTGGCACACAGGTGCATGATTGAAGCATTGTCTGTTTCCCACTATTTGTGGAAGGTGGTGAATATGTACCCAGTATTTTAAGATTTGATTGTTAAAGTCAGTCACCAAAAAAATCTCTTTACTACCTGACACTTTCAGTATTAACGAAAAATAAAGCTCAACATTCAGAAAACGAAGATCATGGCATCTGGTCCCATCACTTCATGGGAAATAGATGGGGAAACAGTGTCAGACTTTATTTTTTGGGCTCCAAAATCACTGCAGATAGTGATTGCAGCCATGAAATTGAAAGATGCTTAGTCCTAGGAAGTAAAGCTATGACCAACCTAGACAGCATGTTAAAAAGCAGAGACATTACTTGCCAACAAAGGTCCATCTAGTCAAGCCTATGGTTTTTCCAGTGGTCACATATGGATGTGAGAGTTGGACTATAAAGGAAACTGAATGCCAAAGAATTGATGGCTTTGGAACTGTGGTGTTCGTGAAGACTCTTGAGAGTCCCTTGGACTGCAACCAGTCCATCCTAAAGGAGGCCAGTCCTGGGTTTTCATTGGAAGGACTTAGGCTGAAGCTGAAACTCCAATCCTTTGGCCACCTGATGCGAAGAACTGACTCATTTGAAAAGACCCTTATGGTGGGAAAGATTGAAGGTGGGAGGAGAAGGGGACGACAGAGGGTGAGATGGTTGGATGACATCACCTACTCAATGGACATGAGTTTGAGTGAACTCCGGGAGTTGGTGATGGACAGGGAGGCCTGGCATGTTGAGGTCCATGGGGTCACATACTGTCGGACACGACTGAGCGGCTGAACTGAGCTGAATATATATATGTCAATCTCAGTCTCCCAAGTCATCCCACTGTATTTCCCCACTTGGTATTTATACATTTGTTTGTTCTCTGCATCTGTGTCTCAGAGAGCTTTTATAACAACCTTGTCTCCCTCCAGGCATTCCCTTTCAAGCGCCCCCTGTTTACTTCCTTTATAACACGTCACTATCCAACATAATTTTCAATTGTGAGTAACTTACCATTCATCTCCTGTACTAATGTGTAGGTTCCATGAGCACTTGCCTTGTTCATCTTTATATCCACAAGTCTTTGTTTACCCTTTCATTAGTGGCTCTGAGTATTGCCTGTCGTATATAGGAGACCAGTAAATATTTATGAGTGAACAAATGAAAGAGTGAATTAATCGGTAGTGTAGGATCACTGGACTAAAGATAGTTTATGTCAAAGAAGCAACCATTTTTCTTTTCAGATGAGGAAATATGACATGGTCCTTTCTGCATAATATTGACTTTGGTTTGGTCAGTTCAAGCAAGATAGCTTTTGAAAGAAAAAATTTCCTTGTGGAAATAACAGCAGTAAATAGCAGGATTTGTATGAAAAGTTAGTTATGTTTTTTAACAGTATATTATTCACTTAGCATGAAAACTGCTTGAATATCATTTGCTTATACTGTCCCAGAAATGAACTATTTTATGAAGTTGCATTAATTACTCTTAGGAATAAAATAGTGCTTATTAATTCTTAACAGCAAAATATACATCAATTTATTTTGAATAGTTTGAATAGTTATCTACTTCAAATCAGTTTGACAAAAACTTAAGTTTGCTTAAGCATTGCCTGAGCAAAATATATGGTTATTTTATAAACATCTTTAGTAGGCAGTTACATATTCATCTCTGGGTACAGGTAGGATGGCTATTCAAGCTTGTGTTGTTAGGCTTCTCAATTTCTAATCTATCTCCAATTTTTTAAAGAACATGGGTCTTATTTAACAGGCATCAGAGAGTTACTATAAGCACATACTATCAGAATTCCAGCAGAAAAACAATTTATTAAGGAGATCCTGAAGAGAATAGTTTATTTATTCTTTGAAATAATTTAAAATTTTGTGTCAAGTTAACAAACAGACTACCTGCATAAAAGTACACCCTGTAGAATTGATTTATTATTGTTTGTTAGGTACTTCCTGCTCTATTTGAGTGTGATTGTAAGAAACATGATATTTATTGTAATAATGTAAGAAACATTTCTATTACAAGGATATTATAAGTTATATTCTTAGGATCCTTGGAAGGAAATTTTTGTAGTATGAAAAGTAGAAGTACTTTCTTAAGTATGTGTTTTTCTTACCCAAGGACCTTGTGGACCATATAATTCACTAGGTTTTTTTTCCTGTGTATTTGATCCCAACTTCATGACTAAAATGTGGCAAACATAGAGGTCTTTTTCCAGTCCATGTGCCTAACCTTGATTTTTTAAAAAATTTGCATTTTTTTTCCCTTACTTTTTGTTTATTGTGCTCAGTCAGTAAGACGTGTCCAACTCTTTGGGACAGCATGGACTGTAGCCCACTAGACTCCTTTGTCCATGGGATTTCCCAGGCAAGAATATTGGAGTGGGTTGCCGTTTTCTCCGCCAGGGGATCTTCCAGACCCAGGGATTGAAGCCACATCTCCTGTGTCTCCTGCACTGACAGGCGGATTCTTTACCACTGAGCCATCTGGGAAGCTTTTGTTTATAATTTGTGTCCTTCCATGCTACCTAAAGAGTTTCTAGAATTTGGTTGTACAGGCAGGCAGCATGTAAACAACCATATTTAGGGAACATCCCTTTAAAAGGCAGGGTGCTGGCTTAGCAAGGAATACAATGCTGAGTGAGATATATTTCCTCCGTTTTAGTGACATTTGAAGAGAAAATAAGAATACAAAATATTGTTTAAGTTTTTAATAGAGAGCTATCATTATAGTGTTAGGAGACACAGAATTCCCTTTTAACTACAAAGATATTTTTTAAAAATAATATTCCAGACGCATCCAGTTATATAGCTATTATAGTACTCTTTCTTTACGTATTACAGTCTGTTCAGGTTTTGTTTTCTTATTGTCTTTGCTGAACCTTACCAGTTTAAGAGTGATTTTTTTTTTTAATAATTTTATTTATTTTTGGCTGTGCTGAGTCTCTGTTCTGCGTGAGCTTTTCTCTAGTTGTGGCGAGAGGGGCTGTTCATTGTTGGGTGTGTTGGCTTCTCATTGCAGTGTCTTCTTTCGTTGTGGAACATGTGCTCAAGGGCCTTAGACTTCAGTAGTTCTGACTCCCAGGCTCCAGAGCACAGGCTCAGTAGTTGTGGTGTGCTTACTTGCTCAGAGGCATGTGGGATTGTCCCAGATCAGGGATTGAACCCGTGTCTCCTGCATTGGCAGGCAGATTCTAATCCACTCAGCCACCGGGGAAGCCCTGGTTTATTCTTAAGTACATTTATTGTAGTTTTTTTTTTTTAAGTATATTTAATGACCTCATTCATATTCTTTATTCGAATCTTTTGGCTGTCCTGTTTTGGGAATTATTGAGGTTAGAATTTAGAAAGTCTGATATACAAGTTTAGTGAATTCTTTATTTTAGCCTAGGACTTAGCACTAGATAAGTCCCTGCTTTTTACCCTCTGATATGTCTCTTTTTTTGCCATCAAAGGAATTTACCACTTTTCTCTAATTTCTTAATCTAGATTTCTTTGGAGAAATTATATTTTCTTAAGTTTATTAGTAAGATTAATTCAAATTTGATAGATAAGTGATTTTTGGCTTTTAGATTTATTTATTTACTCATTCATTCCACAAATTATTTTACATGCATAAGGAAATGTGGCTAGGTGTGATTTATTGAAAGGGTTGTATTTTTTAACCTTACTCAGATCCGAAATAACTGTGCAAGCATATACTTTTTTTAAACTTGATTTTTCAAGTCACACCACACTTTTAAAAGCACTTTTAAAAATAGAAGAAAAAAGTTGACAGGGCTGTGTTAAAAATGTCTTTGTCATCCACAGGTTTTTGGAAATGCTCCGCCAAATACAATGACAGAAAAATTTTCTGATCTGCTGCAGTTCACAACACAAGTCTCACGACTGATGGTGACAGAAATTCGAAGGAGAGCATCAAACAAATCTACAGGTATTTGTCACAGAAACCACCAAAAACGGATTTATTTGAAGGGACAGTTTGGTAAAAGTGCTATTAAAACCAAGCAGAAAACTGACCCAATGCTAAGCTCAGAGGTATTAATACCGTTTCCCGTTCCCTTTCTTACATTCACAGGCTTCTGTTGGTATTAGCACCTGCTACTCTTAAGTGGAGTGGGTCTGCTTCCCATGGACCACTACCACCTCAGCCCTCACCCTTTTAACACACTCTGTTTCCTTCTGAACAAGATCCAAATTCCTAGCATGACATTCAGCACACACTCAGGGTCTGTAGATACACACACACACACATATACTCTGGAAATACACACACACACACACACACACACTCTGGAAATACACACACGGTGTGCACATGTGCACTTGCCTTGCCTACCCTTTTTTATTTCTTGTTATCTTTTTCTGTTATATTTCCGTATATTTCAACCAAACTGAGTTGCTTGTAGTCCTGTGTGTGCTCTTTTTTTCTATCCCTGTGATGCATCACCAAGGAAGAAGCATCTCCCCCATCCACCTATCTTAGTACATCTAAATCTCAGCTTGGATTAAGTCACACTTCCTAGACAGAATGTTTCTTGATTCCCTTAATCAAAGAAACAATTCTCTCTTCTTATCTATTTAGCTTCCCAAGTGATGTTTATGTATGTATCTTTCTAGTAGACCATCTTTCTTCTTTCCAGTAGACCGTAGCCTGCAGTCTTTACCACAGGCCTTTACACAGTAGGCCTTTTGTAATCGCTGCCAGAATAACTGTTCTTGCTCATAATTAGGTAATTTTAAATTTCATAAAGTATTATTCCTTTTAATCAGAATTAAAATATGCTGTTTTGGTTGTGATTACTATTAGTCATTTTGTAAAGCAGCAATTTGCTTGAAGGATTTTACCTTAATTTTTACCTCGTTGTTTTGGTTTTGTAGCAATTGTTTGAGTGATTGCTTTCCTACTGAAGCATTAGACCAAGAAATCAGTAATTTAAGTTTTGCTTCTACTATCTGTTTGGAACATCACTTACCTTTTCCATCCATCGAATTACTATTTTTCCAATAATAACAGTACTGTCTTTGCTATATAATACTATTTTAAAATTTGGTTTCTATTTTTAGTTTGAAAAGTATACAGATGCATGGTTTTAAGGGTCAAATAGTTTATAGATTTATTAAAAAAAGTATCTCCCTTCCACCATCCTGGTTCATCCTCATTTTTCACTCTTAAGATGCAGTGACTTTTTACATCTCTTAACTGCTTTTGATATTTACTTCTGTCTGTAACGTGCTTACAATGGGTGCCCTTGATTTTTCATATTTAGATTCTATCTTCTGACTTCCCACAAGAGCAGTGGGACTTTTAAGCTCACCACCAGTACCGCACAGATGCACACTTCTGTATCCTCATATCAGTCTATCACAATTTGATTAGCTCGGTATTCATTATAATATTGTGTCTGAAAACACTATGCAAAGTTGAGCCATATGGTATTCTCTGATTATACTGCCTTTCTTGAAAATTTCTCCACCTCTATCACTAGTTTATAATTGCCCTTTTTTAAAAAAAAACAAACTAGGCTTTCTACATTTTCATTAATACATTCTTCCTCCCCTACTCCTGTGTTTTTCTGAATTTCCCCTTAATATGACTGAGGTGTCTAATGTTTTGTCAATTTCATCTTCTTGTAAATAGCTCTTCCAGAACCTTCTGCCTGCTTTGATCTGTGGTAGTTGCTCTTTTGGCCAGCTGGATGGCTGTCATTTTTACATCTTAACTCACATCATCCTGGGATGTCTTTCCACTTCTTTGAGATAGAGATTTGGTTTCCCGAATCTGTCTTTTTTTCTCAAATTAACTTCCTCATTTTTGGTAACATATCTTTTCCAGCAGCTTCCTGAGAAAAGATGCATTACAGTTATCATTTTTGATTTTGGGTTTTTTTGTTTGTTTTTAGAAATCTGTGAGTGAAACTTTGTTTGACTCTTGCTGTGTAAGATGAATTCCTTCCTCTTATCCAAGGAAGGCGATAAATTTAGGGTGACAAGCTTTCAGGTACCAGGGCTTCGAACAGACCTTATCACATCACATAGGATGGCTTTGTTGCAGAAAGGGGGAAACTCATAGAACCAGGCTTCAACAGGACAAAAGAAGTCACAGGTCCATCACCCTCATCACCTCACAGAGAAGTGTGCGTGGGATATTCCACCTGCCCAGAGCATAAATGCAGTCTTAACGGTGAAGATGCAAACTGTGATCTAAACTTTGAGTTCTGGATGTGAGTCCTTCCTTATTCGATGTTTGTAGGAGTTGTGTGAGAATGCTAGCTGTTTAGTTCCAAGATGTTTGGGGGCCCAGAGGAGATTACAAGCCCTCCTGCAGAGAATAGAAGCTGCGAGGGTCCTAGGATGTTGAGCTTGGGTGCAGCACCTCTGGGAGCATGGGCAGTGGTAGGTCTTAGCTCCAGGCAGCCCAGGGTGATGCCTCAAGGTCATTTTGGAAAAACCTCATGGCTCGCATGACATTTATCCCCCTTTCAGTGGATACGTCAGGTTCTGGATTCAAAATCATTTTATCTCAGAATTTAAAAATCATTTCTCCATAATATTCTAGATTCCTGTCCTGTTGAGAAATCTGAAGCTATCTAGATTCTCAGTTCTTTCTCTATGGCCTTTATTTTGTTTTTGTTTTGATTCTGTTTTTTATAGAAATATTTAAAATCCTATCATTGACCCTGCTGTTCTAAAATTTCATGATAACATGCCTTGGAGTGGACTTATTTTTGTACATTATGCTGAGTACACTGGACCTGGGAATACATATCCTTTAATTTTGAGAAAGTTTCATGAATCATTACATAATAATATCCTCCCTTCTCTTTTTTCTTTCTTGTCAGATGAACCCCTAAGTCTCTTCATTTTCTTATCTTTCCTCACTTGTTTTCTGTCTCTTTTTTAACTCTGTTTGCTAAAAGAGCTTTTCCATTTTGCCATCTATTCCTTCTATGAATTTGGTTTTTTGTGACGTGATACTTTTAATTTCTGAGAGGTTCCCCCTTCCCCCACCTTTATTGTGCTGTTTTTCTCTTAGCTCTCTGAGAGGTTTTTTTGTTGTTGTTTATTTTTTTAAGGTTTTTTTTTCTTCCTCACTAGTCTGTTTCTTTTTTGTTGTTGTTTAGCTATTTTTGTCTCGGTCTTTTAAAGAATGTCCTCACATGTCTCACCCTTGGCCCTCGGCTGCTGTATTAGAATGGAACCTTGGAAAGCTGCCAGGTAGCTTGTGGGTGGAGCCTGCAGCTGCGGCCTCAACCCAGGGTCATCTTGCTAAGCCATTCTCTAGACCATCTTTCCCTTGAGCTAGACAGTCCCTGGGAAAGTATGTCCAGTCTTTACTTAGACAGTATATGTCTGACTCTGAACACTTGAGAAGCTAAGTAGGAGAAAGGTCTGAGGACCCTCAGCTTTTAGTACATGAGCTTTCTACTGTATCTGTGATGCACCCACAACTGTGCTTGCTGCACCCCAGTCCAGACACCCTCTGTTTTTCCTTGTAGTGACTAAGTCTCCAGTCCAGTACCCACACAGCGAGGATCTGGGCTCTGGCTGCTCTTACGCATACTATTACTTCACCAATCCTTCTGTCCCCCATGCACTTTTGCTTCTCAAGGTGCTCAGTGCCACCAGTTCTTTAGCCTCTGGAAAGTTCTGTTGTAGTAAATTGCTTTTGTATTTTCCTTGCTATTGCTTTACAACAGGAATTTTTCTTCACAGTTCTAGAGGCTGACAGTTTGGGATCATGGTGCTAGCATAATTGGTTTCTGATGAGATCTCTTTTGCTGGCTTGCATATGGCTTCTTTCCCCACGTGGCCTCACCAACAGAAGAGAGAGAGTTCTCTGATGTCTCTTCTTATAAGGGCATTAATCCCATCGTGAGGGCCCCACCCTCCCAAAGACTGAACCAGTTACCTCCCAAATGCTCCATCTCCAAATTCCATCACATTAGGGGGTTAAGGCTTCAAATAAGAATTCTGAGGAGACACAATTCAGCTTATAGCAGCAAGGTTTCAGGATGGAAAAGAGATCAGTGCGTGTGCTCAACCTTTCATCTTAACAGGAGTGGAGTCTTTGGAGCAATAGCCATTAAAGTACTTTTAGATTGAGAACCAAAATCTCTTATTAATCAGAAGCAGTATGTTACATGAATTGATGCATAGCTTTTAAGGTGAGGCAGTTTTAATTATATCTGTACTCCTTGAAGCAAGTCTAGTGAGATGATTAAAATAGTTTAAGGTAACCTTTCTGTCTGTTCGCTTCTTCCACCCAAAATGGAGTTGCATACTTTTTTTTTTATCTGTATCGATTTCAGTTGCTCCTATGGAAGTGAAAAGTCTGTCTAAAATATAAGGTTTGTGTTTCGTATGCCTTTTTGGCTATTTTAATTAGGTAGTGTGAAGGGAAATTTCTTAGTCACGTGTTGACTCCAGTCATTGCCATTTCTTTCTGGTGTGATGTTTCTAGATTAGAAAAAAAAAAAAAACTCCAAACCTTATTTATACTCTTGTCTGTTGCTGTCTTTATGAATACTTAATCTGCATGTCTGTGGAAAAACATTTTTCTGCATTGGAGATTTGTTATTCCTAAATCTCTTTACAATTTTATATCTGTAGGGCTATTTTTTAGAAATAATGAAAAATATCTTAAATGGACGAGAACATGTCTCATTGTTAATTACAGTAGTCATTACACAACCTTTTTTTCTTTTTGAACTCTATTTTGAAATACTTTGGGACTCACCAAAAGTTGCAAAATAGTACATAGAGCCCCTTTCTCCCTTCCTTTGTCCACATCCTCCACTGGCGACATCTTGTTTGCAGGTATTTTATGGTATATTTTTTTCATACTGTGTAATTCCTTGTCATTTTTAGTTTTAAACTCTTGAAATTAATTTCAAATTAATTTCAAAAATTAACTTTGAAAATTAATTTTGAAATTAATTCAGAATCAGTGAGATTCAGTGCAGCTTTGTAAGTTTTACCTGCAGAAGAGAAACCTTTTCAAATTACCCTTTCTCGATTGATCCTTTGTCCTCTGTCTCCATACCAGTTAGTACTTACTCAGTCATCTTAAATGCTTCCTTTAGAGCTTCCATCATCATGTTTATTTAGCTATTTAACTTTATTGTCTGTTGTGTTCACACCTTTATCACCTAAAAAGAATGCACGTCATAGACTTGTTCAGCCAGTCAGTCGTGTCCGACTGTGCCACACTATGGACTGCAGCACACCAGGCTTACCTGTCCATCATCATCTCCCGGAGCCTGCTCAAACTCATGTTCATAGAGTCAGTGATGCCATCCAGCCAACTTGTCCTCTGTCGTTCCCTTCTCCTCCTGCATTCAATCTTTCCCAGCATCAGGGTCTTTTCCAGTGATTCGACTCTTTGCATCAGGTTGCCAGAGTATTGGAGCTGCAGCTTCAGTCCCTGCAATGACTTTTCAGGATTGATTTCCTTTAGGATTGACTGGTTTGATCTCCTTGCAGTCCAAGGGACTTTCAAGAGTCTTCACCAACACCACAGTTCAAAAGCATCAGTTCTTCAGTGCGCAGCCTTCTTTGTGGTCCAACTTTCACATCCATACGGGACAACTGGAAAAACCATAGCTTTGACTAGATGGACCTTTGTTGGCAAAGTAATATCTCAGCTTTTTAATATGCTGTCTAGGTTGGTCATAGTTTTTCTTCCAAGGAGCAAGCATCTTTTAATTTCATGGTTGCAGTCACCATCTGCAGTGATTTTGGAGCCCAAGAAAATAAAGTCTGTTGCTGTTTCCATTGTTTCCCCATCTATTTGCCATGAAGTGATGGGACCAGATGCCATGATCTAGGTGCTCAATAAATTTTTTACTAACTTTGCCATAGGATTTCTCTGCTCTCCCTCCCTCCCCGTCATGCTTTGAAAATTGGAGGAGTGTTAGAAAAGCCAGCTAACGAGAGAAAAGCATAGTTTTGGAGTATCTCCTAAGTTAGCCTTGAAGTAAGAACTCTTGCTATTGGAATCTTTCTTCTTTTCTTTCATTTTCAGCCTTGAACATTGGAAGTTTGATCAATATTGTTATCCAAAGTACTTTCCTGGAGATTTTTTTGATCTTTTCCTAGGAAAGAAATTCTAGATTTTGAGGTGCTAGGTGCATCCTGAATAATTTTCTTCTTGCATATCCTGTTCTGGTTCTCTGATTGATTGATCAGTTGATTTTTATTGGTAAAAACACATAACACGAGATGTGCCCTCTTCAAAAAATTTTACATGTACAATACAGTTAATTGTAAATATAGTGTTGTACAGCAGGTCCCAAGAACTTTTTCATCTTCAGTAAGTAGCTGTAACTTCATACACATTTATCAGCAACTTCACTTCCTCATCCCAGCCTTTGGCAACACCATTTGACTTTCTGCCTCTGTGAGTTCAGCTGCTTTCAATACCTCACGTATCCTTTTATAGGAAGTTATCATCGAAAGTAATTTTGTTAAGATATACATGCACGTAATTTTTGTCCAAAAAAAGGCAGATAGAGTGAACCCTCTGTTCTTCTTTTGAAGATCGGGTCTATTTCTTGTGCATCAGAGCAAGTTAATTTTTCCAGGACTCTGAACTTGGTGTGAAATACTTATTTTGTTTGTTACCTAATCACCTTTCACATATCAAGTCTTTTTACCAGATCACTTCCTACATGCAGTATAGATATATCAGGAGGAACCATGCTTATCAGCAATTCTGTTGTTTAGACCTGTCCATCAGAAGTTAGTAAAAGGTGAAAGTTTTAGGTAGATCAACATGCAGAATGAGTACGTGGGCTGATTTGTAATACATTAGTCCTCTTCTCTTGGTCTCTTAATTTTGACTTAGTTATTGCCTTCCTGTAGTTTTGTTAAAAATATGTAGTAACTCTCATCTAATTTGAGAAAATATATACTTTTGTGGCCACACTGTGTACAGGGCATGGCTTAAGACTTTCCTCTGTCTCTTCTAGTTCAGCCTACGCAGCTACTTAATTCTTAAGGTGCTTAACATCACGTGGTCGATTTACATCACTGGAACAGAAAATTCCCACCTGTGTAAAAATGGCATCTTCAGCTCATTATTAAGGACTTTGCTGCATGCGAGGTGCCACTGTCACTCCCAGTGGTGCAGTCCCCACCGGGCAGTAGCCCAGTGATCGAGAAGCCAGGGATGCCGACCTCAGTTGGCACCTTGTCCAGCATCTTGTGGCATGATTAGTATAATGTAGTGAATCCCAAAGTAGACAACCTAGCCTTTTTTTTTAAACAGAAAAACAGAGTGTCCCGCTCTCCTCCAAGGATTTCAAAGCCACAACACCTTCAGGTAATTTCATTTCCAAGATGTGGTTACGTATTATCAAATGGAAAGATGCATGGAAGCTATGAGTTCGAATACTGTTTTCTTACTAACATGAAAGTGGGTTCCTTTTTTTTTTTTCCAGAATGGGGGATGGTGGAAAGGGGTTTTTAGGGCTTGGTTACATTATTAGTGAGAGAAGTGTAATAGTACTATTGATGTGCCTCACATTATCATCCTGAAGCAAAAAATTGCAAATAACTATGCTTTAAATGGACTTTAAAGGAACAAATTACTGCATTACACTTACTACTAACGTATTTTGTGTTCTGCTTGTTCTGAATGCTGTCTGATTGAGTTTACTTTTATTCTCTCAGTGTAGACTGGGAACTTATATTTCCTTGAAAAGTGTCTGCGTTCTATTCTTACTTAATCTAATAATGAGCTCTATTAACTCCATCTCTGTAATTTTTAGCCTAACTGTATGCATTGAAATGCAGGATGAAAGCTAAAGTTTAAATCTAATGATTGGCAACTCTCAAGATGGGCTAATATTAACATGTTCTTTCCATTAACTCTTATAATCTTAAGTCAGCATTTAAATTTGCATTTGTTAAGAATTAGAGCAATTCATAGTTCATAATAGTAGTAGTAATGTTAGCCAATCGGTCGTGTCCAACTCTGTGACCCCGTGGACTGTAGCCCGCCAGGCTCCTCTGTCCATGGGATTCTCCAGGCAAGAATACTGGAGTGGGTTGCCATTCCCTTTCCAGGGGATCGGCCCAACGTGGATATTGAACCCAGGACTCCTGCATTGCAGGTAGATTCTTTACCATCTGAGCTACAGGGAAGCCCCATAGTTCGTTATACAGCATTTCGTTGACTAAGAGTGTTTTTCTTTCAGAATTTTAAGAAATTCCGTGGTTTACAGATGTTTAATTAATTTAATTTACAGACGTTTCTAGTCTACATAGTTATTTTAAAGAGAACACTAAATATTATATACTTTTACAGTGAGCTTCTTGACACATTTAAAATAAAAACTGAGAGATCCCATTAAGTTGTTTTGAATAGCAATATACTGAAATTCTGCAGTTCATGGGGTCTCAAAGAGTCGGATATAACTTAGTGACTGAATAACAAATAACTGAAATTAATAGGTAAGAGTAAATTAGTTCTTCTGAGTACATTTGTTATGTGAAGATAGTTTATTTGTCAACGAGAGTCTCCAGTCTCACCCTATCATTCAGCCACAACCACTATCCAGACCTCTTTGTGCTCAGTTGCTAGTCAGTCATGTCCCACTCTTTGTGACCCCATGGACTAGCCCACCAGGCTCCTCTGTCCATGGAATTCTCCAGCAAGAACACTGGAGTGGGTTGCCATTTCCTACTCCAGGGGATCTTCTCAACCCAGGGATTGAACCCACACCTGCAGTGTTTGCTGCATTGGCAGGTGGACCCTTTACTATTGAGCCACCTAGGAAGTCCCCAGACCTTTTTGTACACTCCTATAATTCAAATCCAGATAACACCATTATATGCTATTGCTGATGTAACTCATCTTCACCATCTTTTTCTCAAAAAGAGCAGTTATTATTAAAGCGGTAAAATTGTTAAATGGATGCCATTAATAATTAGACTGCCTTGATCCTTTTCAAGGTTTATTTTCCTAATTTGTATCTCATTCAGTCAATTCAGCAATCTACCAAACTGTTGTAATCTTTAATAACAACATTTTTGTAAATACATTGTCTTTTTGTATGTTCTTTGTCAATGAAAATGAAGGAAACCCCCCACACACTTATAAATGCCAATAATCAGATATATGGAACTGTTTCAAACCAGGAAACATTTTTGGTATTTTGTGTCTCAAAATAAGCATCGGCATTCATTGTTGGTAATTGGCAGCTTACTGAAGAGCAGTGAAAATACATTTGTCCAATCATTGTTAATAGTGTTAAGTAATATAAGTGGAATCCAGAGTCACTCAAAATGTGTCTTGTCTATAGGTTTCTAGATTCTGTACCAGGAAGATAACTTCCTTTTTCAATGTAGGTTTAGTTCTTCAAAATCTTTTTTCTCTCTGTGAAAGACATAGGTAGTGTTGACAAGTTGGTTTGGTAATCAGTGTTTTTTTTTTTTTTTTTATGAACTAGAAATCTATTACATTGGTTTAACTGTGAAATAATCAATTTGAACACTGCAAGTATTTTTTTAAGATATTGAGTTATGAAATAGAATTGCACAATTTAAAACCAAAGTTGCCTAGTTTTGAAGAAGCCTAGGAAATGAAAGCATAGCATGCCAGCTTTTGATTGAGAATTTTAGCCAACTGGGAAGGAGCGGTCTTCCTTACATGAGCATTTAATTCTTATCAGGGAAAGACTCCTCCTGTTACATGTAATAACAGATGCCTGGGTCCATTGTAGGCTTGCAGGAAAACTTTGCAGGTTAGTTTTTACCAATGACCTTAAACTCTGATAGCTCAGTTGGTAAAGAATCCACATGCAATGCAAGAGACCCTGGTTTGATTCCTGGGTCAGGAAGATCCGCTGGAGAAGGGATAGGCTACCCACTCCAATATTCTTGGGCTTCCCTTGTGGCTCAGCTGGTATAGAATCCGCCTGCAATGCAGGAGACCTGGGTTCAATTCCTGGGTTGGGAAGATCCCCTGGAGAAGGGAAAGGCTACCCACTCCAGTATTCTGGCCTCGAGAATTCCATGGACTGTATACTCCATGGGTTTGCAAAGAGTCGGACACCACTGAGTGACTTTTACTTTAAACCATGATTGCTAAAATGATTCCTCAGTGGTATTCTTTTGTTTTCTTCTTTCTCTATTTAATCAGCTTTGAACGTTGCTTTTTATGAATTACTCCCCCTTTAAATCCAAATTATCCAAACCTCCTAGTGTTCATGAGAAGTTGGATTCCATGTGTCCTTCTTTGATCTCCCTGGATTGTTTATTCACTCATTTAACAGGTGTTTATTGAGCTCCTACTTAGTGTCAATAATGCACTCCATACAGGGAATCAGGCTCTGAACAGTGCAACCAAGGGTCGACTCCCATGGTTTTATTTTCTAGAGAGGGGCAAGAGACTAAATCAGTGAGCATGAATACAATAACTTCAACACTTATGAGATACTGAATATCAGAAGTAAGCCAGGCTTTAGTTGACTTCTCTTTTCCAGTAAAAATTTTTTATCACTGTGTTTATCTTTACAAGCTAGACAGCCTGGATTTGAATATAAGTTGTCCCTGACTAGACAAATAACTTATCCTCTCCATTTCTCAATTTATAGTGCAATAAGGAGTAGCTCAGTCGTTAAAGAATTTTCCTGCAATGCAAGCGACACAGCTTCAGTCCTTGGGTTGGGAAGATCCCCTGCAGAAGGGAATGGCTATCCACTCCAGTATTCTTGCCTGGAGAATCCCATGGACAGAGAAGCCTGATAGGTTCCCAGTCCATGGGGTCACAAGGAAAGACATGACTTAGCAACTAAGCAACCACCTCCACCAAGGGGTATAAGAATAGAAAGTAACTTACTGGGTTCTTGTAAAGATGAAATGAATTAAATCTACAAGTACTTAAAACAATCCTTCTTATACAGTTAAGAGTCAATACAAATAAGTAGCTAAAAAATTTTCCCTTTAAAATGTTCTTTCAAATGGCAGTATATAAAGATGAAATATGCTGAGCGCAGTTTTATACATAAGCTTCATATTATTCCCTTATTGAATAAAACTCTTTTATCTTGATTGTCTTAAATAGAAGAAAACAATACCTCTACAGTAATCTGTGAGTGAGTGAAGTTGCTCAGTCGTGTGTGACTTTTTGCTACCCCATGGACTATAGCCTATCAGGCTCATCTGTTCATGGGATTCTCCAGGCAAGAATACTGGAGTGGGTTGCCATTTCCTTCTCCCAGGGGATCTTCCTGACCCAGGGATCGAACCCAGGTCTCCCGCATTATAGGCAGATGCTTTACCATCTGAGCCACCAGGGAAGTCCTAATCTAAATTCTATCTATTCTGCATCCTACATCTTTATGACATGTGTTCAGTAACTTAGCATGTTGGCTTAGAGTGAACAGATTGGATTTATTTTCTGACTTTAGTTCGTCTCATATAGCAGTATGAAAATTAATGAACTTTATACTGATAAAATTAAATGCATGGTTTGGGGTTTATCCATTTTCCCTTATCCTTAAAAATATAATCAGCTAAACTGACTTTCAGAGGTTCTTCCAACAGTACAGTTCTGTGAATGACTCCCTCATTGTTTCTATCTTCCTAATATCAGCTGCTCAGGTCACCCCTTGTTTGTCTCACTGAGCGAACCTCCTAGTTTGTTTTCCCCATCAGTGTCTTTGCCCTTCTAGTTTGTCATACACATCACTTTAGATTAACCATTTTAAAATAATCCTTTCATCATCTACTTTGTTAAAGAAACTACATTCGGTCCCTCTTGCCCAAAGAGTCAAGTACAGACAGCCCCTTAGCTTACCTTCCTTCATAAATAGATACTTTCTATCACTGCTATTGATATTAAACAATATTCTCAGCATATGCTCTTCTAGAATGTGAACGAACCCTGTGTCATTACAGTTCTTTATCTCGATCATTCCTCTGGCCACACTTTGATTTTAAAGCAGTATGCCTAATCTCTGCTTCTCTCCCTTCCTCTGTTTTTCAGACAGACATGGACTTGTTTTCCAGGCAAATTTAACTCAAATTTCCCTTCTTCTATGACTATTTTTGACTAGTTTGTGACATACTTTTTCTTAAAATGTATCAGTTGACTTTTTATTTTTCTGTACTTATATGATAATATCTGCATATACCAATAAAATATTACTTTATTTAACATAATTTACATGTCATTTATCTCCACCTAATGATTTTCCTTTGGTTTTATAGAGGCTGCAAGTCGGGCCATAGTCCAGTTCTTGGAAATCAATCAGAGTGAAGAAGCCAGTAGAGGTTGGATGCTTCTGACAACAATTAATTTGTTAGCATCCTCTGGTCAGGTGAGATCTTGCTTTTCGTGTTTGAAGCATCTCTCTTTATCCTCTAGGGATTTTGTCAAATTAGATTTATCATCATATCTAAGTAAGATTTTATGATAATCATTGTATTCTCCTCCTTCACCTTGCACAAAGACCTCTGTAAGGAAGTTAACATTTCCATTTTACACATGAGGAAATGCTTAACTTAGAACAGTGTTTTCTGTCTTTGTCATTAGAGTGTGTGGTCCCATTTGTACAGCACACTGGGCAAAGAGATGAACTCCCTGCAGCTGGCCGGAAGGAGCCCAGGAACTCTGGCTCCCCAGGCCCAGCCCAGAGTTTCTGTGACCCATGTTAGGGAAGCTTTGGCTCAGAAGAGTCATCTGAGATTCATCCAAGGTCACTTAGCTATTTTCAGGATAATATGTATTACCTTTCCACTTGATTTATTCCAGAGTTTGCTTTTTTTCCCCTTTAAATCAACTTTAAGCATCTGTCATGATACATATGGCACATAGTCATTTATGTGCTGTTCGAATACCTGATTTGTGACCTGCAATGTTTTAGGGGTGAAGGAAGTTTATTCAACCTTCTAAAATCTGGAGTAGAATTACCTATCAAAGTTCAAACCAATCTTGAGAACGACTTTTGTCTAAATTACAGCGGGCTTTCAAATACCTCGTGGATCACAAAAGTAAGTGTGGCATTGATCAGACTACCATGACAGGCCATGGGAGAAACAGTGTGCATTTCTTGGTAACGATGTCCTGAAACCAGTTACTAGCCCGGAATAATTACTAGCCCACTGGAATAATTACTAGCCCACTGGAATGTTTTTCTTTTGGAATACCCTGTTTCCCTCTTTGTTTGCTGGATTTTGTTTTGTTTTTTATTTTATTTTGGAGTACAGTTGATTTATAATATTGTGTTGTGATTTGTTTTTTAAAGCAGAAAAGGAGTAAGACTCAATTTATCCTGATTTACCTAAGGCTGACCGAGTTTCACCTTAGTTTAGCTTAGAAGGCCCATACCCCAGGAAACTCCTCAGTCCTGCACACATGGGGATGTTTATTCACCCTGAGTACTAAGTAACCTTTCATATGGTCCTGAAGTAGACCCTTGTTTTCATGTATCTGTGGCCATATCAGATGACTATCAAAATACCAGTTCTGCTTGCTATTGATGGTAGCTGTACGTGACTCTAAATTACTGTACCAGAATGTGGTTGGGCTAAGCATAACATGTAAAATAATTGTGTTTAATTGGAATATATGTAAGTTTTATTCATGTTTTCTGTAGATGTTCCGTTTTCCTTTCTCAATTGTGAGCATGGACTGTGTTCTACCATAACACCTAGAACATGGTAGAAAGTCAGTAAACGTGTATTAACTTACATGTGCACACATGGATAGACCAATTTGTAAGCATAAGAAAAGAATCAGAAGAAAAGAATCACTTAAGAAAAATTTACAGGTGTTGCCAGTTACCAGTTTGGATATCCAGCTGTACTTTCAATCGGTCTTGTCATAAGATGAAAATGAAAAGTGATGTCATTTTGCTTGATACAAAGGGGCAGCCAGTGATAATCTAACTGGCAAAAGAGACGTTTTGAAAGAAAACTCAGTGTTACACTTGGAGCGGACATTTTGGTCTGCATCCTGTTGTTTGTTAGCAGCAGTGAGTTGCAGAGATGACTCACACATGGTCCTGAGTCAGCAGGTAGATGACAGAGATGCAGTGGATGAAGCTAACACCGTGAAATGCAGCCGTGGGCTGCGTGTAGTAGTGTGAAAAGGGAACTGTGGGAGTTGTAAATTTTGCAGGTGAAAGGAGGAGGAAAGATGAGGACTTACATTTCAGGTATGAACAGACGTTTAAACTGAGAGTCAGATGGAGACATGGGGTGTCTAGAAATAATAAAAGGTAGGTGAGAACAGCAGAGGACTTTGGAGTGTTGGCAGAGGGAAGTGATGGTGGGTGCATAGAAAGGGGCCAGATCGTAGGCAGGATTGTTCCTTAGGCACGCTGCTCCCCTCATCCGGCTACTGCGGTAGCTCAGGCCCCATCTGTCTTGTGGGGTTTTCTGTACTAGTTTCCGAAGTACTCTCGCTTTCCTGCTCTTTAACCTATAGTCTGTACTACCAGCAACTGATTTTCTGAAATCTGGTTCAATTACTCCTTTGTTTGGAACACTTCACTAGGTTTCCAGTGCCCACCTGCAGAGGGCATTGAGGATATACCCGCTCCCCAACCCAAGGCAGGATATGTGAGTAGTGAACCTTCCTTGTAAATCAAGGCTCATGCAGTAATAAAATCTGTCTTGTAAGGTTGACTTGAAAAACAGATGAGAGCATGTATTTAAAGTGCTTAGCCTTAAGCCTGTTATATAATAAACACGCATTAAAGGTGAGGCATTATTGTGGTTTTTCAGGAGTCAGCAGTTTTGAACTCCGGTTCCTGAAACATGTTGTACAAAATGGCCTTACCTTCTGTGTATCTTCCAGGTGACCTTTCCCCTCTTGTTTCAATTCCTATCCTTCATGCCACTCTTGGCCCTGTTGATTATTCCCTTATTTTACTAGCCTGAATGTATTACCATTGTATACTCGAGAGTAAATCATAGTTATTGATGAACTTGTTTCTGCTGGTAGACTACAGCCTTGTGAAAGTCAGGATTCCTTCATCATTTCATGCCAAGTTCCTAAAACACTGGCATATGCTATGCATTCAGGAAATGTTTAATAAAAAAGTTAATAGACTAATCAACACATGATGCTAGCGTGTTGATTTCCAACATGGAAAAACTTACTCCAAATTGTACCATGGAAAGATTTTGATAATTTTTATAGCATGCTTCTTTTTTTCCTCCCATACTTCTTAACAGTACTGAAATGTTCACCATAAGATCTAAAATTTCTTCCTCTAGCAATCTTTGAAAATAATGTACAAATTTTCTGTGTCAGTGATGGATATATCCTTCAAGTGCCCTTCCAACCTAAGAAACTGCGATGAGAATAAAATAAAAGTACTAGTAAAGGAACTGATACATAGTTTAGTACATTAATGTGTCTTTGCATTTGTTACGTAAACCTCATATTAACCCTAAGCGATATATACCATTATATAGATTTTATAGGAGAGAAAGATGAGGCCTAACAAAAGTTAGTTTCCCCAAGTTTATGGTTAAGCTCCTTTATTCTAAATCTTAAAGCTAATGTTCTCTGGAACATGCTGCCTCTTGATAGTCAACTTAATAGATACCTTAGTAGGCAACAAAGTTCTCAATATTTGATGAAAGCAAATTTGTCCAGATAGGAAATGGGTATTTGTCATTCACGGAGTATTTTAAATATTTTTTCAGGTGTGTGAAAAGGTATTTTGAAGTATAATTTTCTGGCTTAAAATTTGTGAGCTTATGTAGCTGTACCAAGTACAGTTACTGGATTCCCTGGTGGCTCAGATGGTAAAGAATCCACCTGCAATGCAGGAGAACAGGTTTCGATCCCTGGATGGGGAAGATCCCCTGGAGAAAGGAATGGCAACCCACTCCAGGATTCTGGCCTGGAGAATTCCGTGGACAGAGGAGCCTGGTGGGCTACAGTCCATGGGGTCGCGAAGAGTCAGACACAATTGAGCGACTTTCACTTTCATAGTACAGTTATGTCTCTCAGTCTGTTTACTCACTTTATTTATCCATTTGTTTTTCAGAAAACCGTGGACTGCATGACAACAATGTCAGTGCCTTCCACCCTGGTTAAATGTTTATATCTGTTTTTTGACCTTCCACATGTGCCTGAGGCAGTTGGAGGTGCACAGAATGAGCTACCTCTAGCAGAACGTCGGGGGCTACTCCAGAAAGTTTTTGTACAGGTATGAAAGGTGCTGTGTGTCTGTTCATCTAGACCGCCTTATTTCAGGTGTAACAGGTACAGTCCTTAAGTAGTTGTTCTGCCTGTCCCATTTTCTATAGTGTTTCTTGCTGTTTATTATAAATTGACTTTATTTCATCTAACTGGCATATGTCTTGAATTTGCCCATTTCTTTTGAGGAATATTTGGGCAAGGGATTCACAGGTTTGTTATTCTGAACAGATTCGATCATTAAGATTACCTTTCATATTGTAAAAGCATCTCTAAAATGAACAAAGCAAGGAACACTTTTATTAACAATGCTGTTAACTTTGAGGTAATATTTCTTTTTGTGTCAAGAAATTCTGTCTTGTTGCTGTCTAAATATAGGAAGTCCTTAGCCAGTAAGTACTTAACTTAGAAAATACAGTTTATTTTAGTGGCTACTGCCACCTTTTCTGCTCCCGGTCTGTGAACCTTCTTTCCCACCGTGGTCACTCTTCTTTTAATAATTGCATTAGCAGAGTAAGTGAACCTTTGTTAGCTAGTCTGGAAATATTGTCATCATTTGATATCCATTCTTGGGAGAAAATTCTCACAACAAACAAACTATAAACATTTACAATATAATCTATCCATGGGAAATATGGTATTTAAAAAATATATGTTTGACATAGAAAGATGAATACTGCATGATTTTATTTATAAGTTAAGAGGTCAGACTTTTAAAAGTAGAGTGTTGGTTGCCTGGAGCTGGGAGGTGAGAGAAAAGAGAATTGTTTTCCAGGGGATCCAGAGGTTCAGTTCTGCGGGAGGAAAATGTCCTACAGATGTTTTGCATGACAGTGTGCATGTAGTTAACACGCTGTCCATAAAAATGATTGAGGGTTAAATTGTTAAGTGTTTTTATGCCTCAATTTAGAAGACTCACACCTGTTTGAGTCCCATTTTATGAAATGAGATGCCAGTTTCTCATCTCTAAAATGAAAATAATACCTGGCTAAAGGATTTGGGGGAAGAGTCAGTGAAATAATACCTAAAGCTGTGCTTCTCTGCTTTAGACATGGTAGACCTGAAATGCAAAAAGTCATTTTTCTGATAAATAAGTTTGATTTCTTATAAGTGTTCCCTCCACCACTTTCAGCATCGATGAGAGCAGGGAGAAAGAACAGAGAGGACACTGGATCTGCATCAGGTGCAGCAGAGCAGGGCACAGGTGATGCTGGCACCTGTTACACTTGGGTTGTTGCTCCAGGAACGACTGGACTTTGCTGAGGTCTGTGTGTGCTAAGTTGCTTCAGTGTGTGCAACTCTCTGCAGCCCCACGGTCGGTAGTCCATCAGGCTCCTCGTCCATGGAATTTTCCAGGCAGGAATACTGGAGTGGGTTGCCATGCCCTCCTCCAGGGGTTCTTCCCAACCCAGGGATCAAACTCACGTCTCTTATGTCTTCTGCTTTGGCAGGTGGGATCTTTAACCACTAGATTTCCCAAGTGACTCAACTGTGAAGAATACTCCTGCCAACTGCAAGAGACAAGGGCTCAATCTCTGGGTCGGGGAGATCCCCTGGGGAAGGAAATGACTACCCGCTCCAGTATTCTTGCCTGGAAAATCCAATGGAGAGAGGAGCCCTGTAGTATATATTCCGTGAGGTCGCAAAGAGTCAGACTCAGCTGTGCAACTGAGCCCCTACACAGCAGTGAAGATGGGGGAGAGTAAGACAGATTAGAAATGAAAAGACAGGATTATCAATAAAATGCTAATTCAATGAATATTTATTGAACACTTGGTTTATTAAATACTTTTGTGCTAGCAGTTAACATCCCTATCTTGTTTGCAAGACCTTCCATGACTTCAGAGCTCTTGTTTTCCTCTGAAATAATAATGTGATGGAATGGCAGAAATGGGATTAGAATTCAGGTTTATCTAACCTCTCAATTAGAATGGAAGAGAATAGCAATGGGAAGAAGTAAAAGAGTAAACCACCTAGGAATTAAAGCTGTTTTAAGACATGGCTATTGAAGAGAGTGGGTTGAGACTAGAGCCCTGTTTCAGTAAAGTCTGTCTGAAGAAGTAACACCTTAGACAAACAGAAGCTGGTAACTAAGTAGCAAAGATTTCTTCTAAAACTTAATTTTTTTCTATATCTGAAAGCAGTGGGTGCTGACTTTGAACTGAATCTAGGATTCATTTTAGCATATTGGAATCATTGGATCTTAAAGGAATATTAAAGGCCAAATGGGATGCAACAGAGAATTTAAGTGAAACGCTTCATTTACACTTAAGGAAACTTATAGTCATGTCTCTTCCACAGCTGGTGCCCGGCAGTGATCAGAACCCTGCTCTCCCACCGTCTAGTCCAGGGTTCCTTCAGTGCATCGGCTTAGCTTTTCTCATTTGTTATCACGGTCCAGACATTGTTTTGTCTAAAAAATCCAATGGACACAAACTTATTAAATGCTTTCAGAATGCAGTGTTTATTATAGACACAAACTTATTAAATGCTTTCAGAATGCATAGTGTTTATTATAGATAAAATCCCTGTGTTTATATTTTGTGACAGATGGTTTCCTGGGACCTTAGCAGTTGGTAGTGCTTCACGTAGGCTTTTTTTTTTTTTTTTTTTGCTTTAATGTGGCCAATTACTGCTCTGCCACACTTGGCCGGACATTGTAACAGAATCCCTACGAATAGAAGTGCTTAGTGTAGGGGCTGAAGAGGAATGAGTAGATTCTTCAGTTTTCTCCTGCGTAAAATAAAAAGGTTATTAATACTAGATTATCTGTAAGAATTCTTTTGACTTGGAAGATGAAGAATTAGTTATCTTAAGGGTCAACAGCAAGGAATTCAATCCAACTTATTTTTGAGCACAAGGATTTGACTTGGAAAAAAAACATTTTATTTTCAGGTTTGTTTTTATGTTACAAATTAGAGAAATGACATCTGTCCCTCTAATCACATATGGGCATGTGAATACCAGTGAAAAGTATAATCAACAATAGACTGTTATGAGTATATGTACACATGTGAATATATATATATATATTTGCTGCAGTTATCTTTATTTTCATATACCTTTTTGTTACATTTAATACATGTGGGAAGAGGTACACATATTACATGTATTAATAAAAATTTGGTATTCAGCAGTGTCTCTAGGCAATTTTTTGGGGGGAAGGGGGAATGCCTATACTTAATAGAGTTTATAAATATTTTGTTGTTCACTGAGTTCTTAATCTTTTTTCCCCTGATATTTATGAGCTATGAATTAGAAATTCTTATATTTGAGTAAAATTTTGCACTGAAAGAAATAGGAAAAGGCAGACCTAGCTTTCTCAGATGAAATATGATACTTCAAATACTTTTTCTATATAATAGTTTCCCCCAGATATTAAAATACTCGTTTTATTATATTTATTTTATATATTTTAAAAATATTTAGATGAGAAAATGTAGCACAGAGAAGGAAAGTTAACTTTTTCTGCCACCAAACTGAGATTAGAAGAAGAAAGGTTTTTGGAGGGCAGAAACCATAGCTTCATTCCCCAAGTAGCAGGCCTTTAATGCCATAAATGGTTGTGCAATGTGTACTTTCCAAACCATAGGTAAGGAATAAGTTTTCATTCCAGAGTTTAAGAAGTGTTGAGTTATGCTTTAGAAGATTTTTGGCTGCTGCTGCTGCTAAGTCGCTTCAGTCGTGTCCGACTCTGTATGACCCCATAGATGGCAGCCCACCAGGCTGCCCCGTCCCTGGGATTCTCCAGGCAAGAACACGGTTGCCATTTCCTTCTCCAATGCATGAAAGTGAAAAATGAAAGTGAAGTTGCTCAGTCGTATCTGACTCTTCACAACCCCATGGACTGCAGCCTACCAGGCTCCTCCATCCATGGGATTTTCCAGGCAAGAGTACTGGAGTGCCATTACCTTCTCCAGATTTTTGGCTACTAGATATAATTAATAATTCTGAATTAAGATGACTGTATTATTATAATGTCCCCTTCTACTTGCATAGAAGTTGGGAAAAATTGAAAATACTTTTACTTTTAAAAACATGTTATTTTCTTGTCTCCCTAAAAGTGTCCTTTTTAGAGAAGAAAATTACAGTTCACCTATGGCAAACTAAGAATTAACATTCTAAAACTGGAATGTTGACCTTGAAAGTTACTGTTGATTTATTCCATTTCAGGGTAGGGCAAAAGAGTACCCCCCCAAAAAAAACCCACCATGGTGAAGTAAAGATGGTAAACATGTAACTTAAAAAAAAATAAGCTGATAAAAGTAGAGGTGGTTAACTGTCTTACCATAACACAGTTGTAAATTATAGGTGTCTTTTTTAATGTTGCCTAACTTAGAGCGCTCATCATTGTGGCTTTAATGATAGCACTCAACACTGACCCTGAACTTGCAGAGTTTTGAATAATCAGATCTAGTCGTTTTCTAGTCCCTGCCTTTCCCCCAATCATTCATTCATTTATGTACACATTTTCTTTGTTCTTTAGATCTTAGTGAAACTCTGCAGTTTTGTTTCACCGGCCGAGGAGCTGGCTCAGAAAGACGATCTCCAGCTTTTATTCAGTGCAATAACCTCTTGGTGCCCTCCCTATAACCTGCCTTGGAGGAAGAGTGCCGGAGAAGTCCTTATGACCATATCCCGTCACGGTCTCAGTGTCAACGTGGTGAAGTATATTCACGGTGAATATCTCGTAACGTATTCGTTCTAGATGCTCTGAATTTTCTCCGCCTTTCTCTCCTCATATGATGGCAAATTTGTTTCTCTTGTTCAGTTCTCCAAAGATTCTATTTTAAATGAAGAACTATATTTGCCAGGAGAAAACAATTATTTGTGAAGTGTTTCAAATGTAAAAAATTCTCATGTTCTCAATGATGGATATCCAGGAGAGTTAAAATAACCTTACCTTTAAGGAAATGATGTCGTAATAATAGTGCAGATTCCACTTCATTGCCTCTTCTTCCTTCCTCTTTTGCTGAATGAAAAGAGATTTTTTGAGATGCTATAGTTCAAACTCTTTCTGAAGATATTTGTAAGTAGACAGATAATCTGTCCAATGAGGCATGAATAAAATTAAGTAGGTTCTTTATCAGCACTGAAAAGAAATTGTCCATTTTTTTAGCTCATATATATAAATATGTGTCAACTGTCCCTTAAAATGGGTCAATAAGAGAAATAGGAGACAATTGTAGCATCTCAAATAGACCACTTACGTATGTATATATATATATATATATATATATATATATACACACACACACACACACACAAATTGAAAAATCTTTCAAAATAGCTTTTAGTACATCTATTCATTTACCTAAAGTCCATCAGTCATTAAATGTTTCTTACCTCTGTTCTTGTGTTAAATCTTCTTAGTTATTGTTATGTGACCCTGGATTTCTTGAGACAAATAAATTTTTTTAAAGATAAAAGAGGGAAAGTCTTCTTTGAAATGCCTCCAGTCCCAGAAGTCATGGGATATAACTGTGTTTTAAACTAGTACAAATATAGTACAGACAAAAATTTGAAAATTTTATTTCCTGAAGTAGTTCTGTATCTTATGTTTCTCCATTTTTTATTATATTAATATAAAGGTCAAAAATATCATTTGGCAGCAGGCAATCATCTTTTTTAATAATAAAACTTCTAAATATAATGTAAAAACTATTATAAATGTCAACTGATTTTCAGCACTTCCTGTATTACTCTTTGTTTACTACTTAGAGGTATAGCTGCCCTAGTCAATTTGAATCTTATATTTGCTTTCAGAATGTGTACCATTTATCTTACCATATTTTATAAATATACTAAAATTTAATGTTTCATTAAATACCAGTTAAGGATGAAGTTTTCTTAAGCAGTTGGCGTAAGTTATATATATACACAGACACACATATTTATTCAGTTCTTTATTTTCTTTGTTTTTACAGAAAAAGAATGTTTATCTACGTGTGTTCAGAATATGCAGCAGTCAGATGACCTGTCTCCCCTAGAAATTGTTGAGATGTTTGCTGGGCTTTCTTGTTTCCTCAAAGATTCCAGTGATGTTTCCCAAACTCTTCTGGATGATTTTCGGATATGGCAAGGATATAATTTCCTTTGTGATCTCTTGCTTAGGTAAAACCCCACAATATAAGAATGTATTTTAATTGTCTACTCAGTCTTCTCATCAAAGGAAGAGAAGTAGTTTGGGCTATAGGGAAAAAGAAATCAGCCAATCACTTATGTAAGGTATACTTTATACTCTTAGCTTTAATCACTTCTTTTTATTCCTATTCTGTCAAGAGAGTACAAAGAGTGAATTTAGAGTTAAATTGGAAAATGTAGGTTGCACAAGTGGATTCAGTGGTTAGATGTGAAGAAGAAATCTGCTCTTCCTTAGCAGCTGAGGGAGAAGAGTTTGGGTGAACTAATTAACATCTTACTGAAGTGTAAACTCTTTGTGCTTAATTATATTTTTGGTTTTCCTTAATGGTAATATCAATGCTATCAAGCTATTAATACAGTTAGTAGCAAGAATAATTTTGCAGAATGAATGAGATGCTGAAAATGTATATATAAAACATAGTAGTCTGAAGCTACTTAGCAGCAGCAGCAGCAGCAGCAGTCAATCTAAAAGTGTTTTACTAGCCTTCTTTTTCATCCCAAATGTTCCTTGCATATACTGGAAAAACAGCTGGTTACAAGTTTATTAGGAAGAGGATATTCATGCTAGTCGATCCCAGGCCATTAATCAGTTTTAAGTTGTTTGATTTACTGTAAACCACCACTGTTTTGTAAACTTTTAAGTTCTAACACCAGTGTGACCTAGTTGCTGTTACTTAATAGTAGGCAATCCCTAAGAATATAATTTTGCATATATATCCTAATTTACAAATGAAGAGATGTGAAAGTTTATGAAATAACTATTTAATATTACTAATTGATGCTGTCCTTTGAGAATTCAAGAGTCTTAAAAATGTTGGTAACTTGTTGCAATAATTTCAACGTGTGTTTATTGATCCTAAAGATACAATTCTAAATGCAGACCAAGTTTTATGTGTATTAGTGCTCCTGAATTCTGATAGCTACTAGCTGTCCCACTCTCCACATCTATGGTTGATTCTCCATGGCCATTAAAAAGCATATCTATGACGAGTTTATACTAACATGGAGAAGCATATACATAACACAAATTAATGAAAAAAAAACGGGTTACAGCATTCTGTGTATAGTATAAAAATATTTATTGTTAAAACATAACTTCACATTAAGAAAAGACAAGTTTAAAGGAATTAAGTTTGTTTTAAAAAATTGTTAGACTCTCAGAACTTTATTTAAATGTACTGTAATGCCAGTATTTGAGTTAATTAATGAAATGCAGATGAAGTCTTACAAATATTCCCCTAGAATTCACTGTTTAAAATTATTAATGGAGAAAACATCTTAGGAAAGAAATGGTTAATAAGGTTTTTGGTTGTAAACAATGAAACTTATAACCTTAGAGCCTTAGGGAACTTAAGAGATATTTAATCTAATCCTTTTATATTAAGAAACTTTCTACCAAAGATTAATGATTTACCTAAAATAATACTGTTAATGGCAAAATCAACATTTATCAGGTGTTCTGACTATTGGCGTAATTTCTTTCAAATACACCATCATATCTCATAATTAAATTTGTAGCTTTATAAAAATATCATGTGTTTATATAGGAAAAAAATATAGGAAGAAGCTTCTTATAGTAGTCTGTACATTTATTTATTGCATATAAAATTGAAATTTTCTTTATGTATTAAATTTTAAAATACAACACAAGAGAAAACATATTTGCTAAATCATACTTTTCCTAGATTGGAACAAGCAAAAGAGGCAGAATCCAAAGATGCCTTGAAAGATCTGGTTAATCTGATAACTTCCCTAACAACATATGGTGTCAATGAACTAAAACCAGCTGGTATTACCACAGGGGCACCCTTTTTATTGCCTGGATTTGCAGTACCTCAGCCTGCAGGCAAAGGTGAGTCTTGCCCCAACCCCCACCCCCACCCACCTGCCCCGTTCTGAGCCACTCAGAGAAATAAGGAAAGAATAAATGTATCCAACTGATTGCTCTTAATTTATGTTATTTATATAAAGGTAATATGCTGTTTTTCATTAAGGTTGGTGCTTTTTATGGTATAATTTCTTGAATGACAGTCTTTAGCAGATAAAATACTTGAAAATAATATGAAAATATCATAAAAACAATGAAATTTATATTTTAGTATTTCATTTTAACATTCAAACAGTTTAATAATTCAAACATGCCTCTGCTGAATGTTGGCACCCCACACGTTTCTGCTTTTTGTGCCTCGAATGCGAGTCACTCTCTCTATGCCTATCTCTGTAAGATGTATATAGAAAGCACAGGTGCAAACAGTTAGTATTTTCCTAAGGAAACCTAAGTACAGAGAAGATACATTACATACTTTCAGGTCAGAGAATACATTTTATAGTTCAGATTTCCTAGCTTTGGCTTTTCTCACCTAGTAATCTACTAAGAAAACTTATTGTATATTAATAACATTTAATTATGTAAGAGTACAAGTTTTATAGTTTATGTAGTTTTTTTTAATGCATACTAACCATTCTGAGCTTCCCTGGTGGCTCAGAGGTCGGGAGAGCTGGGTTCGATCCCTGGGTCGGGAACATCCCCTGGAGAAGGAAATGGCAATCCACTCTAGTATTCTTGGCTGGAGAATCCCATGGATGGAGGAGCCTGGTGGGCTACAGTCCACGGGGTCGCAAAGAGTCAGATACAACTGAGCGACTTCACTTTCCCATTCTGAAAGAATGTGAACCCACAGGCTTCTAATAGTTCTTTTCGCATTATTGTTACATACTAAATATTCAATACTATGGTGATATTTGCATGTAAAATTTAGCCAGAAAATATCATCATATCTGGTTATTTCAATTTCACAGCACATTATCTATGTATTTTATAATGTAGAACCCAGCAGTTATAAATTCTTAAGCCTATGAGAATAAATAGATATACCAGAATACACTAAATTTAATTTACTGGAGAAAATTATATTGAAAAGTCATGACTTAAATTGAAGTTGTTGTACTAACTTCCATAAGATGTGCCCTCAGTTTATAGGTTATACAGAGCTTCTTAAATAAATAAAATCTAAAAGTATTTTACAGAGCTGTTCAATATTTTATTTAATATTAAGGAACAATATTAAATTAATGCTTCTAATTTATAGACTTGAGCTTAAATTTTCCACAGTTAATTCTTCCTGTGCATTCATCTAAACATAACTAAATAATATAATTTTTATTTTAGGTTTCATTATTTTATTTGGTTAATCAGTCTGATTGTGACACTGAGATAATATTTAGTTACACAGTAGTATAATTTTGTAATGAGAGAATTAATGCAGCTAAATTAACCTTCCTCATATGATTTTTCTCATCTATAACAGAGATGATTCACATATAACCTAGCACCTCTAGGGATTATTTTGGGAATTCAGCGACATATGTCTATGAAAACAAGGTTAACTAGAAGGGACGTTGCCCTCAGTCAAAACTCAGGTTACCTATAAGTGGCATAACCTTTCTAAATATCAACTTCTTCAGAAACATTGCTGTAGTATTCAATAAAATGAATAGATCAAGCTAGATCATTCTGAGTTTCATCTAGGACTTAAAATTATCTTTCTCATGGCTTGTTTAGACTCAAGGAGATACTAATGGTTTTATTTCACATAAAGAGATTATGAAATATGGGTTTTTTTGCCAGCAGTATTGAAGTATAATTTGCATATATTAAAATATCCTTTTTAAGTGTTGGGTTTGAGTTTAGGTAAATATTTGTGGTTGTGCAGTCACCACCATAATCATGATAGGGAATATCCCATCCATCTAAATCTGATGCTGGGAAAGATCGAAGGCAAGAGGAGAAGGGGAAGACAGAGGATGAGATGGTTGGATGGCATCACCGACTCTGTGGACATGAGTTTGAGTAAGCTCCTGGAGTTGGTGATGGACAGGGAAGCCTGGCGTGCTGCAGTCCATGGGGTCGCAAAGAGTCGGACACGACTGACTGAACGGATCCATCTAAAAGTTTCCTTGTTCCATTTTATATTCAGTCCCCTCTCATCACTCTTACCCTGGTAACCACTGATCTGCTTTGGTTTTGCTATTTCTAGAATTACGTAAACTAGACTCCTAAATTACGTAGTTTTGTGTATCTGGCTTTAGTATTTCTCCATGTTGCTGGATGTATCTGAAGTTCTTTTTTAATATTGGATAGTATTTCATTGTTTAAATATCCTGCAGTTGTTTATCCATTCACCAGTTGATGATGTTTATTTAACTATAATGAATAAAATATTAGAAACATTTGTATAAAACAAGTCTTTGTGTGGACATACATTTTCATTTCTTTGGGGTGGTAACCAAGCAGTGGAATTGCTGATTCATATGGTCAATGTATATTTAACTTTATGAGAAACTGCCAAACTATTTTCTAAAGTGGCTGTACCATTGTGCATTCACATCAGCTCTGTAATGGGAATTTGTTTTATAGTCTCAAAACAGTTGGTGGTATTAACCTTAATTTTAGATATTTGAGTGTGTAATAGTATATGTTGGTTTTCTGTTTTGTTTTGTTTCATTTTTTTTACTTTTTTCTAAATTATTTCAAGCTTTTTTTCATATTCCTATTTGCTGTCTGTGTCTCGACTTTGGTTCAGATCTCTGTGTCCAGTGTTTGATAGCTTTGTTGGTTTTATTGGAATTTTTAGAGTTCTTTAGATAGTCTGGATAAGTCCTAAGTATGTTCTCTTAATTTTGACACGCCTTTTCTTGATAGTATCTTTGAAGACCGAAAGTTTTAAATTTGATGAAGTCCAGGTTAGCACTTTTGAATTATTTTATGGGTTTTGCCTCATATTTTAGAAATCTTACTTAACCCACATTCACAATTATCTTCTGGTTTCTTCTAGGAGTTTCACATTTTTAACCCTTACGTTAAAGTCTATGATACATTTTAAGTTAATTTTTGTATATGGCTGGAAGTAAGGTTTATTTGTTTTCCCAGTACAGATATGCGCATGTGCTAGGACTCTTTGTCGAAAAGATTGTATAGCTATATATTCTGGAAGTCTTTTCAATTCTGCTTCGTTAATGTGTCTGTCCTGAGGACAATGCTGCTTCAGTTTTGATTCCCATATCTTTATAGTCTTGAAATGGAATCATTTAAGTTGTCCAAGTTTGTTCTTTTAAAAATTATTTTGGCTATTCTAGGTCCTCTGAACTTCCACATAAATTTAGTAATCTTCATATCGGTTATTGAAAACAGAAAAAGCCTGCTGAGATATTTATTGGGAAGTTGTACATAAATATGGGGAGAATTGACATCTTAACAACATTGCGTCATCCAATTCATGAGTATACAGCTTTCCATTTATTTGGGTCCTGGTATTTTCTCTCATCAATGTTTTATAAATGTCCACTGTAAAGAACTTTCCTTCTTGTTCTTAAATTTATTCCTAAATATTTTTTTGATAATGTAAATAAAACTGTTTCTGTTACTTCATTTTGGATTGCGTGTTGTTAGTTTATAGAGGAGATGATGGTCTTTTCACGGGGATGGAAATGCGGAAATATGGTTGTGACAATGCTGTGTTTATGTAACATTGCTAGAATAAAGCAAGGATGGTCATTTACAAATTTTAACTCTTTGGCTTGGACTATTTGTAAGTTGGAGCTGTGTATATTCTGATATAGGTGATACTATTTATCTTACTTTTTGTCAATTATTTCTTCAGGCTACTTTGGGGCATGTTTTCTTCAACTTCACTGGTTTCCCTTTCATTATTTATGAAAAGAAAGTTCCTGTTACCAAGGACGTTTTTTACCCATTCAGTGATAATTACTTTTAAAAGAGAAAACATGAATATATCTACCTTATGTTGCTCTATACGTGGATACAATTTAGCTACCTTATTTTTATTGCTGATTTTAGATCAAGTGAAACAATATAGAAATATAAAATTTAAAAGAAAAAAGTAAACTGAGTTATTAGTGAAGTTGTTTGTGTAAAAGCTTGAAAATGATTCCTGTTTCTATCTTACATAGTAGAAACTTTATAAACCTTTTTATCCTCACCAGCTGATAGATTTTTTTTTCTAAAGAAGAAAATTAAAGAAAAATGGAGTGGTCCTGTTTAGTAACCACTCCATGGTGGTATTTTTTTTACCTTAACTATGCTAGTAACATCTTTGCAAGGTGGTACTCTGTAATTCAGAGCTCTCTATAGCTTCCACATTTGTTCCCTAAACACAGAGTGTTTTAAATATATGTTTTAATAGAGAATATGTCTCTTCATAAAAAAAGACGATACCTATCTTTTTCAGAACTCTTCTGTGACTTCACCGTTACAAATGTTTTCTCATAACACATCAATTCTCATGACATATTAGGCAGTATAAAAGGATAATGTATTTTTCCTTTTCTTCATTTTTGTTCACACTAGTAACCAGAGTGCCCTGCATTGTTCATCACGGGATTACTTTGAAGGGATTTTTATCTATGCTGGTTCTATCATGGATACAGATGAGGCCAGGGCTGATGTTCAGTTGGCTTGCAGGAGTAGAACCCTGAGAATTGTTTACAGCCAGGCACCATTTTGATTGGTCACTCATATGTATAATTTGTTCACTATTTTCTGTCTTATACTTCCTAAACATTTATTAGTTTCCTTCCTCTGGTAACAGCCCTATTGCCACCACCTTAGTTGAGGCTCTAGAGATCACTCACCTGGATTACCATAGGTGTCTTTTTTGTTTGTTAATAATTCACTCATTTGGCTGCATTGGGTCTTAATTGCACCATGTGGATCTTCATTAAGGCACACAGACTCTCTAGTTGTAGAGCCCATAGGCTCAGTAGTTGTGGAGCTCAGGCTTAATTGTTCCATAGTATATGGAACCCTAGTTCCACAACCAGGGAATGAACCCATCTCCCCTGCATTGAAAGGTGGATTCTTAACCACTGGACCACCAGGGAGATCCCTTATAAGTGTCTTTTTTTTTTGTCCTTTCAAATTTTATTTATTTCTTTATTTTTTATTTGAAGGATAATTGCTTTACAGCATGCACTGGTTTCTACCAAACATCAACGTGAATCAGCCATAACTGGGACTCGATAACAACCTAGAGGGGCGAGATGGGGAAGGAGGTGGGAGAGATGTTCATATAGGTGTCTTGTTAACTGCTGACCTTTCCATTCATTTCTGTTCCTCAGCGCTATCCTCTCAGTGTTGCATAGCATCCTAACTCCTGTGACCTGGAATCTGAAAAACAATATTCAGTGTGTTTACTGAATGAGTGTCTACATTTCTTTATTCTTGATTCATTTTGCATTTTGCTTATGCTTGTACCATTTAGACTCTTTTTTCAAACATAAACTTTTACATTTTACCTTAGGTTCTGAATATAGGAAAGCTCTATTCTTTCTTGTATATACACTTATTCTTCTAAACCTTAGAATAATTCATTTCTGTTGTTTCTGCTTGTATAGGCTTGAGAGTAATGAGACGGTGATTGTCATCTTTTATAATGATTTCCTTACTTTACTCTTATTTTAGTTATTTGTGTGCCAAATAGATTTTAATCAGTTAATGCAAATTTTGAAACTTATGCAGGATACATCTGTTTAATTAAATTATTAGAGCACATATGTGTCAATATTTAAGGGATTTTCCTATCTTATGTAGAGCAGCCTTTTTAATCATCCTTTAGATCTAAGTATGCCCCCTTCCCCAAATTAAATATTGTAGTAGTTTAATGGCTATGACAGTCCTAAATAACTACTCCTAATATCATAAGCATTTAAAGTAAACTTCAAATTTGTATGCCACCAGTTTTAGAACTATAACTAAGTCATTCGTTTAGATAATGTTTCCTGATAGAAAGCCATGTTATTAGATTCTGTTTAGTTTCATTGTATATGTGCTGCATGCTTAATTGCTAAGCTGGGTCCGATTCTTTGTGACCCATGGACTGTGGCCCTCCAGGCTCCTCTGTCCACGGAATTCTCCAGGCAAGAATGCTACAGTGGGTAACCATTCCCTTCTCCAGGGGATCTTCTGACCCAGAGATCAAACCTGGGTCTCTTGCATTGCAGGCAGACTCTTTACTGTCTGAGCCACCAGGGAAGCCCATTGAGGTTAGTTGGTAATGTACCTTATTTTTTGTCAGTGACATCACTTAAAATTAGGTTTTAAAGAAAAAAATCAGATAATGAAAATGAAACTTGAAAAGATCCAGTTTTTTCGCATTACATCAAGTTCATCTCCTTTAAACTCTTTTCTTAAAGCTGAGAATTGATATTGTCACATAGCCAAAAGATGCAAAATATTGATTAGCGGTATTCTTTAACCTTATTTATCACATGTAGTCAGATTTTTGCATTTGTATGTTCATCATTCTATCTAAGCTTGGTTTTTAACTACCTGCGTGTAATAAAAAGTTAGTGATATCCTCAATAAGAACAAGCATAAAATTAGTAAGAAACTGGAAATAAAGATTTGGCATTTGCCACACATGGAATAAGGTTATATGTTATAAACAAACAAAGTTAAAAACCATATATAGACTGAAGAGATTTTTTAATCTTTGCCTTTTCAGATAATGTTCAAGCTACAGTGTCCTAGCAGTCTTTCTAACCCATTTTATTGTTTTTCCTAGCTCTGTGTTCATCCTCTTTCAAAAATCCAGCTTATTCTGTAAGGCACTGTGTTAATATTTTGATCACTCTTGCAAATGCTCTATATTCCTACCGGTTGTGAACCTGAGGACAATTTTTGTAGGCAAAGGCTTGTTTTCATTTGCCTTGCATACTTTCTATGTTAATTTCTTTATAAGTATTTTCAGTGATTTGCCTTATAAGAGCTATTGTATACATGTTTTTTTTTCCAGTTGATGTGTTTGAAAATCAGGTATTTATAAATATAGCTAGTAGCTGGCCATAAATTGCTTTAACAAATGTATATGTAAGGAAATTGTACTTGTGGCTTGAAACAGTAAATTTCCATATTAAAATTTATGAAAGCTGTAGTGTTGTAATTAAAAATGGAAGCTGGAACTCAAGGGTATTTTCCTCTCCTGTTTCCTGTTGCCATTCTTGCTTTTCTCTTCAGCCTAAAAGTCTTTTCAGATTGAGAGGTAACTGTCCTTATAGTCAAGGACAGTGTTACAGATAGTAAAAAGCAACACTCCTGCACATTTCCAAACTCTGAAGCCTAGGCCTATAATTTGCTTTATTCTTTTGAAAACTGTCTGATGTTTCAGTGTATACTCTTCTGGAATCAGAATATTGATAATACTGCATTAAAAGCTTAATCAGTATTACTCATTTTTAATTAAATG
Source organism: Capricornis sumatraensis (assembly GCF_032405125.1). Taxonomy (NCBI): domain Eukaryota; kingdom Metazoa; phylum Chordata; class Mammalia; order Artiodactyla; family Bovidae; genus Capricornis; species Capricornis sumatraensis. The sequence goes on along the minus strand of NC_091075.1, from coordinate 102,027,734 downwards.
ACTGAACTAATGAAGAAAAAGAAGACCTTTTGTGAAAACAGGAAGTGTTCTTAGCAGATAGATGATAAATGTTACAGTTCATCATCTGCTTAAATAGATTACTTTGCCATGATGAAAATATCATATAACACCTACTTTTGTGTTCTGGTTTTCTACTTTAGGTCACAGTGTGAGAAACATCCAGGCCTTTGCAGTTCTTCAGAATGCGTTTTTAAAAGCAAAAACCAACTTCCTCGCCCACATCATTCTCGACGCCATCACAAATATTTACATGGCCGACAACGCCAACTATTTCATCCTCGAATCACAGCACACACTGTCACAGTTTGCAGAAAAAATTTCTAAACTCCCAGAAGTACAAAACAAGTACTTCGAGATGCTGGAGTTTGTTGTTTTTAGCTTAAATTATATCCCTTGTAAAGAACTTATTAGTGTTAGCATCCTCTTAAAGTCTAGCTCTTCTTACCACTGTAGCATTATTGCGATGAAAACACTTCTTAAGTTTACACGACATGACTACATATTTAAAGATGTGTTCAGGGAGGTGGGCCTTTTGGAGGTCATGGTAAACCTTTTGCACAAATATGCTGCCCTCTTGAAGGATCCAACTCAGGCACTAAATGAACAAGGTAAAGCATTTTCCCTACGTTTAATTTTATTTGGCAGAGGAGTTTGGGCAGGATGTTTTGTTCATGTTTTGTCTTTCATTTGGTTATCGATTTGAATTACTTGATAATCTGCATAATTGTGACATCCTTGTGAATATTCCCCACAAGTTAAAATTTGTTCACTCAGCCTCTGTTAGGGAACTGGGGGAAGGCAGGGGAGGAGACAGAAATAAGTCATGGTGGAAGAGAATTTAAGGGAAAACTGAGAAAACCATTTATGATCCACATAATTAGTGTCTTCTACTTTGTTAGGGAATAACAAAAAAGCTTCTAGAAACAATTGGAATGTTTAGGTGCCTCAAAATGTTTATTAATTATAGAGAGCACATTAATTTAGTATATCTTTTTAGTGATGTTTATGCACATATTTATTAAGTACCTTAAATTTGATGTTTGTCCTTTCTGATAAAAGCGTAGTGGTGTCTGGCACTTAGTATTAAATGTATTGAATGAATTAAATTGAATAGACAATACTACTTACAAACTTTTTTTTCCTCTTTGGTGCATTAAAACCTAGCATTTTTCTTTGTTGACACTTCTTTGTTTAGGAAAGCGTCTGTGAGAAGGATACGATTTATTTTGTCATTTTCCCTTTTAATATTTTTTAGATAACTGTAGCTTTGTAGCCATACCAAAATAAAATCTATAAACATTGACTTTACTTTTGGTAGCTGGTAGACATATGTGTCATTTTTTTAAAGGTTATATTGGGTCAGCCCAAAAGTTCGAGTTTTAACATCTTGTGGAAGAAACCAAATGAACTTTCTAGCCAACCCAATGCTGTGTCATTTGTATTCGTGGGAAAATTAATAGAAATAAAATTTTAATTTGTTTTAAAAAACCTAAATCCAGAAAGAAATAAGCTGACAAGTTTTGTGATTCGGACCTTTGATTCTTTTTCCCAGGGGACTCAAGAAATAATAGTTCATTTGAAGACCAAAAACACCTGGCTTTGTTAGTCATGGAGACTTTGACAGTGCTTCTTCAAGGGTCAAACACAAATGCAGGTAATTAGAGAAGCTGCTTCTAGCAAGTGCACTGGTAAGATAGTACCTGTGGTTATGTCTTCTCTAATGATTCTTACTTCTGAGATGCTCTTGCCACTTAGAGAAAATTCTATTGATTCAGTGATGGTACTATCCCATCTGTAGACATGAAATACTTTTGACCTTCCTAAGTTTATGAATGATAAAATATATACTATTATTATTACTTCAAAATGTATTCTTATAGTTTTATTGCTTTTTATAATATGCCTTGTGTTATTTGTTTACTTATATAATGCAGACTCTTTGTCAGATAACTTTGCTTATTTAAATATTTTCCCAAAACATTTGCTTTGCATTGTGATTTTCTTAATTATTCAGTAATTCAAATCAGAGTATTATAATGTTACAACCTTAGGGAAATACTGAAAAGAATAAAACTTGCTTCTCTCAGGGGAAAAATGGATTTAGTAAATCTTTTGCTTTATCTTAGGCTTCCCTGGTGGCTCAGACAGTAAAGCGTCTATCCGCAATGCTGGAGACATGGGTTTGATCCCTGGGTCAGGAAGATCCCCTGGAGAAGGAAATGGCAACCCACTCCAGTACTCTTGCCTGGAAAATCCCATGGACAGAGGAGCCTGGTAGGCTACAGTCCATGGGGTCGCAAAGAGTTGGACACGACTGAGTGACTTTACTTTACTTTTGCTTTATCTTTAATCTCAACTTCTCCTTAATCCTTTTTTTATCTGTCACTAATGAACAGTCCATTGGAAGGACTGATGTTGAAGCTGAAACTCCAGTACTTTGAAGAGCTGACTCATTTGAAAAGACCCTGATGCTGGGAAAGATTGAGGGCAGGAAGAGAAAGGGATGACAGAGGATGAGATGGTTGGACAGCATCACCAACTCAATGGATATGAGTTTGAGTAAACTCCGGGAGTTGGTGATGGACAGGGAGGCCTGGCGTGCTGCAGTCCATGGGGTGGCAAAGAGTTGGACACAACTGAGTGACTGAACTGAACTGAAATGAACAGTCCAACTGTATTTATAAAATATCCCTCCTGCTTTTTAACAAATAAAGCTAAGACAGTTTAAGATGAGCTATTATATTAGTGGCATATACGAGGTACTCTAAAAGCATAAAGGACAGAATGCTGTTACTTTGGAGGAAATACTAACTGATGATTTGGATCACTTGGTCTGTGTGTTTTTTTTTATACTTGAAGATGGTGTTTGATGTAAGAACAGTATCATCCATGGTCAAAAGCACAGGCTATAGAACAGGGCTGTATAGACATATATTCTGCCGGCTGCTTGCTGTCTCTATCACTGACCTGACACCTTACTCAACTTCTGCATGTCTCATTTGCTTATCTGTAAGCAGGTAAGCGATGAGGAGATTAAATAAGTCAATCTACATAAAGCCTTTGGAACAGTACAGCAACCAATGCTTTTTATTATAGAGTTTATTATTATTATTTTTTAATGAATAGGGGCGCAGCCACCTTTATTTATCTCTTTTTTAACATTTTTATTGGAGTACAGTTGATTTACAGTGTTATGAGTTTGTCATTTTTGTGTCCGCTAGCAACTTAAAACGTGTGATTCCTTACAATTTTTTCTCACTGTAAGAATCACTTATTCCCTTTTTTCTTTCTACTGTTTTGGAAGCCTTGTTTTCAGTTTAAATCTCATTTATTTGTATATTGTTCATCTAAAAGCCTTTTACTAAACTGATTTCAAGTAATTCTTGGTAAAGCCTCTGCATAAAAATACTGGTCATTTTGGTAACCACCTATGAAATTTCTGAATGGTTGAGATTTGGAGAAATTGGGCATGTGGAACGTATCGGGGCATTCTTACATAAAGGAAACCTAGAGAAAATTTGTATGTGCCTTTGCTGACATCCCACAGTTTTGTATTGTAATTGTAAATTTAAAAGGAGATTTTGTATTTTACTTTAAAAAATAAAATCGCTGGGTAGGTTTTATGTGCCTTCTTTTAAGTTACTCTTTCTACAAATGGATCAGATTTGAGTTCGTCTGACTTAGAATGTTTTAAGTTAACCTGTGTTGTTGTTTTGTCTCCCTCCTCCAAGGAATTTTTCGAGAATTTGGAGGCGCAAGATGTGCGCATAATATAGTGAGGTACCCACAGTGTCGGCAGCACGCCCTGATGATGATCCAGCAGTTGGTGCTCTCTCCCAATGGGGACGATGACATGGGCACGCTCCTGGGACTGATGCACTCGGCTCCACCCACAGAGCTGCAGCTCAAGACCGACATCCTCAGAGTAAGTTTGAGAAGTGTGTTCTTTTTTGGGGGTGGGGTGGGGTATAGGGTACTTTTATTGATGGTACATGACAAGGCAGGGCTCCCTAAGCCCCTCCCCTTCCTCAGGGCCTTGGGGATGGAAACGTGTGGAGGTCGGGAGATTCTCAGTGTGTTGGAGGTGGGACAGGACTCCCCAGGAGCTGAGGAACTCTCTCTTCCTCTTGTGCTCCTGCTGGGGCTGGAGGTCCGGGGACCTTACTCCTTGGAAGCCATGTGGACCATGAGGTCCACCACCCTGTTGCTGTAGCCGAATTCATTGTCGTACCAGGAAATGCACTTGACAAAGTGGTCATTGAGGGCAATGCCAGCCCCAGCATTGAAGGTAGAAGAGTGAGTATCACTGTTGAAGTCGCAGGAGACAATCTGGTCTTCAGTGTAGCCTAGAATGCCCTTGAGAGGGCCCTCTGACACCTGCTTCACCACCTTCCTGATCTCATCATACTTGGCAGGTTTCTCCAGGCGGCAGGTCAGATCCACAACAGACACATTGGGGGTGGGGACGCGGAAGGCCACGCCAGTGAGCTTCCCGTTGAGCTCAGGGATGACCTTGCCCACGGCCTTGGCAGCGCCAGTAGAAGCAGGGATGATGTTCTGGGCAGCCCCTCGGCCATCACGCCACAGCTTCCCAGAGGGGCCATCCACAGTCTTCTGGGTGGCAGTGATGCATAGATGGTGGTCATATGTCCCTCCACGATGCCAAAGTGGTCATGGATGACCTTGGCCGGGGGGCCAAGCAGTTGGTGGTGCAGGAGGCATTGCTGACAATCTTGAGGGTGTTGTTATACTTCTCGTGGTTCACGCCCATCACAAACACGGGGGCATCAGCAGAAGGTGCAGAGATGATGACCCTCTTGGCACCACCCTTCAAGTGAGCCCCAGCCTTCTCCACGGTAGTGAAGACCCCAGTAGACTCCACCACGTACTCAGCACCAGCATCACCCACTTGATGTTGGCAGGATCTCGCTCCTGGAAGATGGTGATGGCCTTTCCATTGATGACGAGCTTCCCCTTCTCTGCCTTGGCTGTGCCATGGAACTTGCCGTGGGTGGAATCATACTGGAACATGTAGACCATGTAGTGAAGGTCAATGAAGGGGTCATTGATGGCGACGATGTCCACTTTGCCAGAATTAAAAGCAGCCCTGGTGACCAGGCGCCCGATGCGGCCGAATCCGTTCACTCCAACCTTCACCATCTTGTCTCAGGGATGCGGCTGGCACAGCTTGGAAATTACAGCTGTCTGTCGAATGGGCAGGAGCAGAGAGCCGAGAAGTGTGTTCTTAACAATTTTCACTACTAAAATCTGTGGCGATTGTTAAATGACTGAGAACTATTATGAACTATCCTTGTGATTTTTCTTCAAGTCTAAAATTATGTCAAAATATGACAAAGGAGGAGGCAAGAATATATAATGAGTCAAAGATAGTCTTGTCATTTGTGCTGCTGGGAGAAGTGGGCAGCTACATGTAAAAGAATGAAATTAGAACACTTCCTAACACCAAACACAAAGATGAAACTCAAAATGGGTTAAAGACCTAAATGTAAGACTATAAAACTCTTAGAGGAAAATATACTCAATGACATAAATCACAGCAATATATTCTATGACCCACCTCCCAGAGTAATGGAAATAAAAACAAAAATAAATAAGTGGGACCTAATTAAACTTAAAAGCTTTTGCACAACAAAGAAAACTATAAACAAAGTGAAAAGACAAACTTCAGAATGGGAGGAAATAATAGCAAATGAAGCAACTGACAAAGGATTAATTTCTAAAATATACAAGCAGGTCTTATAACTCAATATCAGAAAAACAAACAATCCAGTCATACAGTGGGCAGAAGACCTAAGCAGACATTTCTCCAAAGAAGACATACAGATGGGTAATAAACACATGGAAAGATGCTTAATATCACTCATTATTAAAGAAATGCAAATCAAAATTACAGTGAGATACCACCTCACACCGGTGAGAATGAAAGTGAAAGTGAAGTCACTCAGTCATGTCCAATCTTTGCAACCCCATGGACTGTAGCCTACCGGCTCCTCCATCCATGGGATTTTCCAGGCAAGAATACTGGCCATCATCAAAAAATCTACAAACAAGAAATGATGGAGGAGGTGTGGAGGAAAAGAAATCCTCTTGCACTGTTGGTGGAAATGTAAATTGATATAGCCACTATGGAAGACAGTATGCAGATTCCTTAAAAAATTAGGACAGATGAATGGATAAAGAAGCTGCAGTACATATATACAATGGAATATTACTCAGTTATAAAAAAAGGAATGCATATGAGTCAGTTCTAATGAGGTAGATGAAGCCAGAGCCTATTATACAGAGTGAAGTCAGAAAGAGAAAAACGAATATCATGTATTAACACATATATATGGAATCTAGAAATACAGTACTGATGAACCTGTTTGCAGGGCAGCAAAGGAGACACGGAACAGACTTATGGACGCAGTTGGGGTTGGGGAGGAGGTAGAGGGTATGATGTATGGAGAGAGTAACATGGAAACATTACCATATGTAAAATAGGTAACCCATGGGAATTTGCTACGTGACTCAGGAAACTCAAACCAGGGCTCTGTAACTGCTCAGAGAGGAGGGATGCAGAGGGAGATGTGAGTTAGGTTCAAGAGGGAAGGGACATAGATATACCTATGACTGATTCGTGTTGATGTTTGGCAGAAACCAACACAATATTGTAGAGCAATTACCATTCAATTAAAAATAAATGAATTTAACTATAAAAAAGTAAAATAATGTCAAAATAATAATAGCTGAAGAAAAGCCAGTGTCTCTAACCTGGCCTCCAAGAGCCCTCGGAATGCCCACTTTCTCTTTTCCATCTGACTTCCTCTCCTGAGACCCCTGCCCTTTTCCTGCCACAGACATGACAGGAAGTATAGTTGCCTTCTACAATCATGCATTTCTTTTATTAAACTTTTGCTTTATGCTTCTCATCAGTAATGAGAAGTTTGTGGTTTTTATCTTTGTGCTATTGTATGTTTCATTCTGTTTTGAGTGTGACTGTTTTAAATATGCATTTTAACTTTCAAGTGTGATTAATCTGACCACAATTTATCTCTTAGACAAGGAGGAAATCTACATGCTTATCAATATTGGGGAAAATCTGTGTATTTGAAGGGATCACCTGGGAAAATACAAGTGCCCTCAAAAGCTGTTAAGGTTGCCAAGTTTTTAAGCATACATTTTCCTCCTTTCTTGGTACCGTTATAGTTCAATTTATAAAATATTGGTAGATAGAGGCAACTGACTGATCTGTAATTGTAAAGCAGTGTTGTTCTAGTGCGTGGTAATAACTGCCTCCCTCAGGCTGGAGGAAGGCAAGAGAAGGGTCCTGATGGGCAGCATGAGTGATTCCCATGGAGTGAGGACTCCTGCTGTGATCTATTTCAGGTAACTGATGTGTTAATGAATGTGGCTTGAGAAGAGATGTACATTACCACCCCATGGTATAGTATTTCAAGAGCACAAATAATAAAATGCAGAAAATCAGAAGTACTGAGTTCTGAGGATTTGCTACTTTTGGTTTTAAAACAATTTATTCAGTTTTTAATTTATAGAACTTAATTTTTAATTATGGTTATGTTTTTAAACAACTGGTAGGCAGTATTCCAAAAAGAAAACAGGTGGCTCTTACGACCAGTATGAGCTAGCTCCAGCATTCCACCACTTTAAAGGAATAAAGTTGTGTTGGAAGACAGACAGGGAGATTTGGGATTCTGGTTTCAATTTCTGTTTTTGCTCCACTCAGAATTGCTTCTCACTTTGCTGTTGTGGTTCAGTCATGAAATTGTGCCCAACTCTGCGACCCCATGGATGGCAGCACACCAAGCTTCCCTGTCCTCCCCTATTTCCCGGAGTTTTCTCAAGTTGATGTCCATTGCTTCTCATTGCCTCCATTCGGTTGACACAACCACAGGCCTATGTGATTCAGTTTGTAATTATTTGGGAACAAGGCCGAAATTCCATGAGATGTAGTATTTTATAATTCTGCTAATGTAAAAATTTGAAGTTTAAGGATTAGATGTTTGCAAATGTGGGTAATATATAGCTGATGATTCTGTCTAATGAACCCCCTAGGACCTACAGCTCCTTTTAACTTTGGTATTCACTGCATTATCATTAATTATTGACTTAAAAAGGATAGTAGCTTATACATGGTATTTGAAATTTTCAGATACTGAGATTATGCTCTGATTATGTCAAAAGTACCTAGGAATGGCAGTTTTCAGGCAATAGGAGGTGGATTTATCTGAAAGAATGTAACATAGACTATTTTCGGTCTAAGGATTAATAAGCACTGTTTTTCTGATCCTTATCATAATTCTAACCATTGATATGTTTTTGTATGTAATACTTTGATTCTTAACTCATACTTCCTCATATATAAAATAACACGTGTCCAGTTTTTCCCAGTGTGTATTTGAAGACAGTGATGAACTTTTATGCTAGGCACTTTGCTAAGGGTTTTACATGTATTTCCTGTGAAGTAAGTTGTTATTGTTTAGGTTTTACATAAGAGGAAACTGGCGTAGAAGGGTTAAGTAACTGACCATAGTGAAATGCTTATTAATGTTGGAGTAGAATTTCTACCCAAGGGTTCTAACTCTAAGCCCTTGCATTTAGCCTTCAGGCTAGGTTATATGATGCTTAAAAATATCAAAAAGTTATGAAGTCTTGTGTTAATACAAGTTGGTATTACGAGTATAGTTTATTAAATTTGAGAAAATACAGACACAAAATGGAAACTTACTAGTTGCTGAATAATGGAAGGATTACACTGTATTTCTAAATTTTATTTACATGTACAGATTGCACATTATTATTTTTTTTAATAATAAAATATGCGTGTTAGTTGCTTACCCATTTCCGACTCTTTGCTACCCCATGGACTGTAGCCTGCCAGGCTCCTCTGTCCATGGGATTCTCCAGGCAAGAATACCGGAGTCAGTTGCCATTTCCTTCTCCAATAAAGTATAGGTATGTACAATGAAATCTCATAATTTCTAAAGTAGTATACTTGAAAAAGGCCTATTTAGTCTTTCCCTTTTTCAAATACTATTAAAAATAAAATGACCTTTTCAAACGTAACAACTGGGAAGATTTAAATTGTCTTAAATAATATTAGGATCCTAAATAATGATATTATATTTCAGTTGCTGAAACAGGGAAAAGGAGCCTGTGTATCTGCAAACAGATTTCAAATTGCTCTCTGGGGCAGTATAGTTTCATGGTTAAGTGCATGAGTAGAGGAATCAGACTGCCTGAGTTTAATTCCTATCTCTGCCATTGTATAAGCTATGCAACTCTTTGTGACCCTATGGACTGTAGCCCGCCAGGCTCCTCTGTCCATGGGATCTTGCCAGGCAAAAATGCTGGAGTGGAGATCGAATCCGCTTCTCTTGTGTCTCCTGCTTGGCAGGCACATTCTTTACCACTGTACCACCTAGGAAATATTATAAACTGTGTGGTCTTCGGAAAATTATTTAACCACATGAAGCCTCAATTTTTCGTCTGTGAAGTGTGAATAATAATAATGCCCATTGCATAGGGTTATTTAGAAAGTTAGATAAGCTAATGTATTAAAACACTTAAAGAAGTACCTAATACAGGTCTTCTCTGGTGGCTCAGCAGTAAAGAATCTTCCTGCAATGCAAGAGACACAAATGAGTTCAATCCCTGGATCAAGAAGATCCCATGGAGGAGGGAATCGCAGCCCACTCCAGTGTTCTTGCCTGGGAAATCCCATGGACAGAGGAGCCTGGTGGGCTACAGTCCCTGGGGTCGAAAAGAGTCAGAGATAAGTTAGCAACTAAACCACCACCACCAGTACATAGTAAGTGCCCCAGAAAATGTTAGTTATTTTATAATGTTAGTTATTTTATTATTTTTAATAATGAACACAGTTAAAAGTATGGCAGTTCATATAGTAATAGTGTCCAATGCATAGGATTACTGATAGTTATAAAAGATTGTCTTACCTGTTTGGCCTTGTAGCTAGGGGATGAACATGCTTTCAGCCCTCTGGCTGTAGTTCACTCTGCAAGGAACTCCATGAAGTGACTCCTTTTTCAAAAGGATCAGGATATGGTCATTTTATATGAATTGAAATACTGCAGGTCTTGGCTGCCTGATCATCTCTCTCATCCTTTCTAGAATAAATCATTTTATATACACAGAGTCATAAGTTTTCATGATTGTGTAATATTACTGCTGCTGCTACTGCTAAGTCACTTAAGTCATGTCCGACTCTATGTGACCCCATAGGCGGCAGTCCACCAGGCTCCCCTGTCCCTGGGATTTTCCAGGCAAGAACACTGGAGTGGGTTGCCATTTCCTTCTCCAATGCATGAAAGTGAAAAGTCAAAGTGAAGTCGCTCAGTCGTGTCCGACCCTCAGCAACCCCATGGGCTGCAGCCTTCCAGGCTCCTCCATCCATGGGATTCTCCAGGCAAGAGTACTGGAGTGGGGTGCCACTGCCTTCTCCAATATTGTTCTAGAACATGTATTTTACTTACTTAGCAAAATTACTTTGTAAAAATGAAAAATGACTTAATTGATGTCCTTATTCATCCAATACATAGGAAAAGCTTTTTCACCCAGGATTTGGTTATAGCCATTATTCTATCAAAAGCAATATGTGGTGTGTTTTCTAAAATTTTCTCCTGCTTTTAATATGGAATTTTTTAATTAGCAAAATATTTTACATGCTTCATAAAATTGCTTTTTGGGAAAATAACAAAAATACTCTTATCAGATATTCACAGAATGGCATTCCCCTTTGACATTCATCTGTGGGTTTTTTTTTTTCTTTAATTTGAATTATAAGTTTGTGTTGTTTTTTATCCTCCGTAGGCCCTCCTGTTGGTCCTTCGAGAAAGTCACCGTTCCAGAACAGTCTTTAGGAAAGTTGGAGGCTTTGTGTACATTACGTCCTTGCTCGTGGCTATGGAAAGGTCTTTGAGCTCGCCCCCCAAGAATGGGTGGGAGAGAGTGAACCAGAACCAAGCGTTTGAACTTCTCCACATGGTGTTCTGCACACTGACTGCAGCGATGCGCTATGAGCCGGCCAACTCACACTTCTTCAAAACAGAGATTCAGTATGAGAAGCTGGCAGATGCCGTTCGATTTCTTGGCTGCTTCTCAGACCTAAGAAAGATCAGCCCCATGAATGTCTTCCCTTCAAATACTCAGCCATTTCAAAGACTTTTGGAGGAAGACGTCATCTCAATGGACTCGGTGTCACCCACTCTGCGGCACTGCAGTAAACTCTTTATTTATCTCTACAGAGTAGCCACAGATTCTTTTGACAGGTAGGACTCTGCTCCATACTCTGAATTTAAGGATGTGTTATGTATGACTTCAGCATTAAGCCTTGAGTTATATTTTAGCTTAAAGTGAAAACACATGGATCTTCTCTCTCATTCACTTACCTATCACTTTATATGTGAACATTACTATTGCCCTGATGTTAAGCCTTTCAGCATGGACATCTGTGTAATATTTGTCAAACCAGGGTTAGAGTTAAGCTCTCAGGGCACCTACTAGAACAGTTTCTGTGATGTTTATGTCTCATGGTAGTGTTTCCTGTGTTCTCTTTTTCCTCAAGAACAGTAGGTACATCCAGACTTAATTGATGTTAATTATCAAGAGAACGTGGTTATGATTAATGTATTTTCAGACAGATGATGTAGTCTCAACATAGAATCTACATTTTATAATCCTCAAAAAGTGATGTGTCTTCCTGGGAGATACTGATAGTTCAAGAGTCTATGAGTTTAATTTGCTTATTCCTTCATTAAACAGTTTCTTAACGCACATCTACCACATGCCACGTGACGATGCTAGGCATTGAGAATTCCGCTCAGCACAGGGCTTCTCTGTTTGTGTCCATCCTTTAGCTTCAGTACAAAAATTCAAACACATACATGAACAATTACAATATATCAAGATAAAATCTGAGGGAAATCTAGGGTTCTAAGATCATAAGCCTGCTTTATCTAAATCCCTTATTTTCAGGAGTGTGTTTTCCATCAAGTTCTCACTTTGAAAATAATGTAAGAGTGATTGGGCTGCTCATTTTCCCCAAGCATGATCACTTTCAACAGTTAACATTTGTTTTATCTTATGAAACAAATGAACTGTTTCTGTTAATATAATGTCCCTGTCAATAAAGCAAGTAACTCTGTTATATCCCTAACTATAAAATTATCAACTCTGACCTACCTACTGAGATGTTTCTTGTTTCTTAATATTTCTTAGACCTTAATATTTAGATAGAAAATACAGGTAATGTAAAAAAAAGTTTTCAAATTTTTCCTGTCTTGAAAATAAAAATGCATATTTATTGTTATATATTGTTAACTTATAGAAGACATGGGAGAGTGTAGTGTTCAGGGAATAAAATGTTTTTAAAGTTAAAATTTGTGTATTTAGGTTCAACCTCTTTTCCCCTGTTTTCTAACTTATCCTAGTTAGCATACCTTATTTTTAGTTTGCATTGTCAAAAAAAACAAGGCCCACAGCAGTCTGTGTAACAAACATGTTAAATGTTAACCTTGATGGATAAGCATCTGCCTTAAGCATGCTTCTCTGTCTCCCTCAGTGCATGCGTTGTAGTCTTGTTCCTTGTTCCCCTGAGTACAGAGGTTGTTCCCTATTAAACTTTTACTGGTATTGCTTGTGAAACTAACCAGCTGCCCTCCTGGTGTTTTGCTCTAACCTCTCTGACCTCCCCTGTCTGTTTTGTTGTCTGTAGTCGTGCAGAACAGATCCCTCCTTGCCTGACAAGTGAGTCTTCTCTTCCCTCTCCTTGGGGGACTCCAGCTTTGTCCAGGAAAAGGTACTGATCTAATAATAGCAATCCATCTTTCTTTGCATGGGTTTTTTTCTCCTGTGCTTAATGATATATTAATGTGGATTTCGTGCTTTGTTGAGTAACTTGGAGCTTCCCTGATGGCCCAGTGGTAAAGAGCTCGCCTGCCAGTGCAGAAGACATGGATTCAATCCCTGGGTCAGGAGCATCCCCTGGAGAAGGAAATGGCAACCCACTCCAGTATTTTCACCTGGGAAGTCCCGTGGACACAGGAACCTGGCAGGCTACGGTTCATGGGGCCACAAAAGAGTTAGACACCACTTAGCCACTAAACAACAGCAACAGTTGAATAACTTTGATTTTTTTTTTTCCCTTTCTATTTGAGTTCTTTGTTTTTAAAATTTTCAGCTTCAGCTGAGTGTATTTATGAGAGTAAAGTGTGTTAATGCTATGAAGATATGAAGGGCATGTAGAATTTTGTCATCCAACTGTAGACTAAAATGTGCCTTTTAGAGCAAATACGTATTTTATTAATATTAATTTAGAAAAGATAATATAATGCATCTTTAGGTAGGATACTTTTCTGCTTCTTCTTTTCACTTTAAATGTGCATGGCATCATTCTTTGGTTTTTAGTATTACTCCAAAATGAACATGCCAGCCTTGGCTGAGGAAATGTGTATTTTCTCAATCAGGTTCAACCAGTTGAAATGTGATGCTGTTATGAAGACTGAACTGGCTAACCTTTGAAAAAGTGAACAAAAAAACCTGCCCTAGCTCCTGCTTTCATCAGTTGTGTGTAAATCTCTTTCTAAGCTGATGCAGTCTACCGCATACTTAAATCTTATGACTGAAAAGTTCCCCAGTGGCTCAGGGCTAAAAAATCTGCCTGCAATGCAGGAGACTGGGGTTGGATCCCGAGGTCGGGAAGATCCCCTGGAGGGGGAAATAGCAACCCACTCCAGTATTCTTGCTGGGAAAATCCCATGGACTTTATCATAGCTTTATCCAGGCTAGAGTTGCAAAGAGTTGAATATGACTGCCTGGCTAGGGTCGCAAAGAGTAGGACAGGACTGAGCAACTGAGCACGTACACGTAAAGAACCAGCAGTTGATTGACAGAAGTATAGTTAAGATTCATCTGATATTCCATTTTTTAACCTGTACTTAAAATGATCATGGTCTGTGCACTTGGCACCAGATTTTCTTCCTTCTCTTGTTTCCTCATAAACAAGTACTAGTCCTTAGGTCTTGTATTAATATTCTCACATTGTGGCTTTTAAAAAATGAGCCTGAGGCTCTGCTGTGCTGTTTAATTTTATTTCTGTGGTTCATGTTTTGAAAGTTGAATAGAGTTGTTGATAATTTAGTACTATAGTATTTTAATATATTTTAATAGTAATATTCATTAGGTATATGGGCTTATATTTTCCTTTTTCTCTTAAATGTCCACTGGAGTTTACAGCTCATTTTCTTCTATTAGCTCATGAATATTCATAAAGGAATTTAGCATTGTAATGTACTTATATTTAAAAACTATTTCTTTTTTGTTTTTTTAAAGAGCAGTTCTTAATTCAAGAAATTATAAAATCAGTTTGAGTTGGTCTAGCGTGTTTTTCTGTTGTTAAAGTAATTAGCGTAAAAGATATTATTTATGTTGGAAGATTCATGTGTGCCCACTGTCTCACAGAACAATAGTTTAAGTTACCAAATAGTTTTAATTAGTTAAAAAAAAAATCACATTTACGACTCTGTCATACATGGTGAAGGCTTGAAAACTGCTGTGTTTAAAAACATTTACATCATTAAATATTAACCAGAATTTACAAAAAACTTTGAATAGAAATTCACAGATTAAAGGAACAAATATTTAAAAATTTTATCAGATTTTACTGTTCATTTAAATAGTAGTTTGACAAAGGAAAAAATAGCATTTTATTCTGTATGATAGGTATTTAAGGTCTTAGATCAAAAACATTTTGTCACCATTTGCAGGACGGCTGCATGTAAGGATGCGCTGTCTTTGACCCAAGGGGAAACTGTCACTGAATTGACAGTTGTAGCTTGAGTTGTATCTCATCCATGAGAATTCTAATCCAGTTTACAATCTGATGTTACCCTCAAGGGTTCCCGGTGCCATTCATACTAATAATAAGATCAATGTTGACATTTTCAGGTTGCCATTCTAGTCAGGTTACATACATTTGCTCAGTGGTAAAAATCATAAGCTGAAAGAAATCTTTTTATTTCACAACATAGTAACTTTCAAAGTTAGAATATCTCAAGAACGTCTCAGATTACATCAGTTTATGGGGATCTTTTTTCTTGTGACAAAACTTTTCTTTTTCTTTTGGCAAAAGGGAAAGCCAACATTGTGTTAGTTTTATGGCTTGCGGAGATTAAGATACTAAGGAAAATTTGAAATTGTGATACTTGTCTGGCATGTAAAAGCTTCAAGAGTCTTCTCTATATATTTTAAGAGTTGAAGAACTAAGAAAACTTATTTTGGAAAACTAAAAGCATAGTTTTCATTACTCAGAAGGAATAATGAAACAGAACTATAGCTGAACAGTATCTAATCAGAGTTAGAGGAAGTGAAAACAAAATATAAAATAGTAACCAAGACTCTCAGAATACAATCTACAGTATGGAAAACAGTGGCAAATACTAGCTATCATTCAGACATGATTCCCATTATTCAGTGCCTGTACACACTTGATGATAATTGATGTAGAGCAAATTCAGAATTTAAATATTTAAATATATAGTCCTCAAAGAGGTAGATAAGTCTTAGGTGTATATGAGAATTTAGATTGAAATGTTAAATTGCAGTTTCTTTAGTCCTTAAAAGTAACTGCAACATAAAAATTAACAAAATCTTAAAATGTTGTTTTATCCTATTCTTTGTAAATGGTTAGGTCTTATTTGATAATTATCTGTTTAATAAGTTTACCATAATCTCTAAATTTAAAAAGTAGTGTAATACCTGTGATATACTTAAGTGACTTAGTAAGAATTAATTGTTATATAATGCCTGTTAAAATAGACCCCATTTTACTTAATATATATCATGTTTTAGATTTCTATGATGTTTACAGTATTTTTTTTGTTTGAGAAGAATAAATGTAATTCCTGCTTTAAAATATTTTATAAAAGATTGAAAGTTTACCACTATAATAGTTAATATTAGTAAAGAGTTCAGTTTCCAAAGGCATAAAGGACTTCTTCCTAGCTAGGGATACATATCCATAATTTAATTTCTAATTTATATCAGGCACCTCAGAAATAATTTGAGAAGGCCTGTAATTAGAATGTACAATTAGAATCTGTGTTTCTTACCCTCACATTTGGGCTACTTTTTGTGTGTAATGAAAGCAAGTTTTATGAAATTCTTAAGTTTGGAGTCCCTATTACACAGTAGAGAAATCATGGATCTTTTTTTCCAAGTGAAAAGAGTAAGACTAAGGGGAGAAACATAAGAGAAGTATACCTGTTGGTAATGAGCATTTAGAAATCTACCTTAGTAAATTTAGAAATTAAATCTTTCTGAACAAAAACAGAAAAAGAAAAAGAGAATGAAAAAAATGAGTAGGTGGAGGATAATGCTGACTTTAAATAAATGGGAGAGCATGTTTTTTTAAGTGAAGCTGAATACTTTCCTAGAATCTCTGTTAAAAAGAGAATGGTACTTAAAAAAAAAAACCGTGGCAGTGCCAATTCTTTGCTACTAAATCAGTGACTTAAAGCATCTGTTTCCCAAGCTGCTCTTGTGCCAGAGAGCTGAAACTGCACTGCTCTTGGTGACAGAGCTCAGCATTAGACAAATTATGCTGAAACCAATTCACTAGAACAAAGAGCTCCCATAGGTTGAAGCCACAAGCATCTGTGTCCTTGTGCCAAGACACAAAATGTGCAAAATTCATGAATTGTAAAAGAAGAATATGAACTAGAAGGAGGATATCATTGATGAGATGAAATGGGTATTCGGGACATATCCCAAGATTGAAAAAAGTGTAATGAATATTTTCAGTGGTAGGGAAGATAATGCAAAAAAGGATGCTGCTGCTGCTGCTAAGTCGCTTCAGTCGTGTCCAACTCTGTGCAGCCCTGTAGACAGCAGCCTGCCATGCTCTTCTGTCCCTGGGATTCTCCAGGCAAGAATACTGGAGTGGGTTGCCATTTCCTTCTCCAATGCATACATGCATGCTAAGTCACTTCAGTCATGTCTGACTCTGTGCAACCCCATGGACAGCAGCCCACCAGGCTCCTCTGTCCACAGGATTCTCCAGGCAAGAATACTGGAGTGGGTTGGCATTTCCTTCTCTGAAAAAAAGGATGAATGTAGTGTTAAGTAACCTAAAGTAAAACTCCCTTGATGCTTAATACATATATTGCCAGGTAGCCAGTCTTCCCAGAAGGTGCTTTGGTAAAGAATCCACCTGCCATTCCAGGAGACACAAAAGACGGAATTTCTTTCCCTGGGTCAAGAAGATCCCCTTGAGTAGGAAATGGTAACCCACTCCAGTAGTCTTGACTGGAAAATCCCATGAACAGGGGAGCCTGGCGGGCTACAGTTTATGGGGTCTCAAAAGAGTCGGACATGTGAGCGCACATGCACAGAGCCAGGATTTGAAGCCAACCTTGACTCAGTTGAACCAGTTATAGAGTAGGCCATCTTGTTTGATCGTGTTTGTTCTTGATTATATTGCCCTTGGTTCAAGGAAAGGTTAAAAACACATAGGTAATTAAAAAGAAAACAATCTCACTGAGACATTTAGTATAACCTGTACTCTCATCATAAATTATCAGAACTGTCATCTTTTCTAGAGCTTTCAATCACTGTAATTTAACCTGTTCTTTATATCTTCTGGTGCATATGTTATCCTTTTTTTTTTTCTCCTTTGTTTTCTTTCAGTTTTACTGAGATATAATTGATGTACTACACTACATAAGTTTAGGATGTGTATTCATATGGCTTGCAAAATGATTAACACAGTAAGTTTAGTTAACATCCATTATATAGATTCAAGGAAAAAATACTTCTTTTCCTTGTGATGAGAACTTTTAGGATCTACTCTTAAGAGCAACTTTGAAGTATACCTTAGAGCAGTGTCAACTAGTCATCATGCACCATTCTTGAATGAAACAATTCCAATAGTAAATGGTAAAAACATATAAGACCCAGAAGAATTGATAGTGAAATTGTCTGTATGTGACTCGCTAAGAATTATTAATATATAGGTTTTTTAATTTCCCAACCTTAAAGTAATAGAAGATGAAGAAAATGAACAGAGACTGTGATGGAAATTAAATGCCCGATTACCCTTCTTTCTTTTTTACAGGCACGCATATCATTCTGTTTCTACTCCCCCCGTCTACCCTCCTAAAAACGTTGCTGACCTGAAATCACACGTGGCAACTTCATCTCTCTCGAGTTCTGATGCCGTCATCATCCATCCTGGAGCCATGCTTGCTATGCTGGATCTCCTGGCCTCTGTTGGGTCAGTGACACAGCCAGAAGTAAGCTTGTGTATATTAGTGCCTTCCTGTCTTTAATAGTGAAAGGTGTGACTGCACAAGCAAGGGGATGGGGCCAAAAAAGTGATACGGAACCTTTCTATGTCACATACTGAAATAGATAAAGGGGAAAAACAGGATTCTTCTATTTGAGTCTTAACTTTTTTAATCAATAGTAATAACATGTGTTTTAGAGTACAGTTTGTTAAATGATACACATGCCTGTCTGTTTGTTGGGCTTCCCTTGTGGCTCAGCTGGTAAATAATCCGCCTGCAGGACAGGAGACCTAGGTTTGGTCCCTGGGTTGGGAAAATCCCTTGGAAAAGGGAAAGGCTACCCACTCCAGTATTCTGGTCTGGAGAATTCTATGGACTGTATAGTCCATGGGGTTGCAGATAGTTGGGCATGACTGAGCAACTTTCACTCAGTGACAAATGTTTTAGAGTACAGTTTGTTTGTTAAAATGCTTGTCTGTAAAGCTTTTGAATTATCCTTCATGTTTGAATGAGATCCTTGCTGGGTACAGTAATCTGGGCTGTAGGTTTTTCTCTTTCATCACTTTAAGTATGTCCTGCCATTCCCTTCTGGCCTGAAGAGTTTCTATTGAAAGATCAGCTGTTATCCTTATGAGAATCCTGTTGTGTGTTATTTGTTGTTTTTCCCTTGCTGCTTTTAATATTTGTTCTTTGTGTTTGACCTTTGTTCATTTGATTAATATGTGTCTTGGGGTGTTTCACCTTGCGTTTATCCTGTTTGGGACTCTGAGTTTCTTGGACTTGTGTGACTATTTCCTTCCCCATTTTAGGGAAGTTTTCAACTATTATCTCCTCAAGTATTTTCTCATGGCCTTTCTTTTTGTCTTCTTCTTCTGGGACTCCTATGATTCGAATGTTGGGGCGTTTCACATTGTCCCAGAGGTCCCTGAGGTTGTCCTCATTTCTTCTAATTCTTTTTTCTTTTTTCCTCTCTGCTTCATTTATTTCTACCATTCTATCTTCTACCTCACTTATCGTATCTTCTGCCTCCGTTATTCTACTGTTGGTTCCCTCCAGAGTGTTTTTTATCTCATTTATTGCATTATTCATTATTAATTGACTCTTTTTTATTTCTTCTAGGTCCTTGTTAAACATTTCTTTCATCTTCTCAATCCTCGTCTCCAGGCTATTTATCTGTAACTCTATTTTTGTTTTCAAGATTTTGGATCATTTTTATTATTATATTCTAGATTCTTTTTCAGGTAGACTCCTTATCTCCTCTTTTGTTTGGTTTGTTGGGCATTTATCATGTTCCTTTACCTGCTGAGTATTTTTCTGCCTTTTCATCTGGTTTAGATTGCCGTGTTTGGCGTAGCCTTTCTGTATTCTGGCAGTTTGTGGTTCGTCTTTATTGTGGAGGTTCCTTGCTGTGGGTGGAGTTGAACAAGTGGCTTATCAAGGTTTCCTGGATTAGGGAAGCTTGCCTCAGTGTGCTGGTGGGTAGAGCTGGATTTCTTCTCTCTGGAGTGCATTGAAGTGTCCAGTAGTGACTTTTGAGATGTCTGTGGGTTTGTTGTGACTTTGGGCAGCCTGTATATTGAAGCTCAGGGCTATGTTCCTGCATTGCTGGAGAATTTGCATGGTATGTCTTGCTCTGGAACTTATTGGCTCTTGGGTGGTGCTTGGTTTCAGTGTAGGTATGGAGGCTTTTGGATGATCTCTTAACAATTAATGTTCCCTGGAGTCAGGAGTTCTCTGGTGTTCTCAGATTTGGGGCTTAAGCCTCCTGCATCTGGTTTTCAGTCTTATTCTTACAGTAGCCTGAAAGAATACATCCATCCATACAGCACTGATATTAAAACTTCTAGGTTAATGGTGAAAAGATTCTCCACAGTGAGGGACACCCAGAGAGGTTCACAGAATTACATGGAGAAGAGAAGAGGGAGGAGGGAGATAGAGGCGACCAGGAGGAGAAGAGGGGGAATCAAAAGGGGAGAGAGCAAGCTAGCCAGTAAACAATTCCCGATAACAATCACAAAAAGTATAAGAAATATATATGAAGTTTGCTTTAAAAATAGGGTCTTTTTTTTTGCAAGGTAATAATAGGTTATAAAAATGAAAATTAAAGGAGTAATAGAGGACTTAAAAAAAAGAAAAAAAATTTTTAATTAAAAAAAATGGTAACAGTAAAAATCTATCTAGGAATTTCTCTGGAGCTGTTGCGGGCAGTGTGGGGTTAGTTCAGTTTCAGATAATTCCTTGTTCTAGCTTATACTTCTCAATATCTATAGGCCCTGTCTGATGTAGTCGGTGTTCACTACAGGGATTTTAACCTGTTGCGCTTGTCACTTCCAAAGTGGTTCCCTCTGTTTATTCGGCTTCTGTTTGCTGGTCTCTTCAGTGTCTAATTTCCGCTCTGACACAAGAGGGAAAAGGTGGTCTCTTGTTTAGGCTCACTTATTCAGTTGTGCTGTGGGGAAGAACACTGTAAACACATATCACTGGCGTGTGTGGGGAGTACTCACAGTGTCTCGGCCGCACTTGGGTCAGCCCCTGCTTGCAGCGTGTGTGCTTTCCCAGTCTATACTGCTCAGGCTTCAGGTTGCTCTGCAGGGAGCAGGCCCATGGTTGCACTTCCCAGGTCTAAGCCGCTCAGGTTCAAGTTCTCCAGTATTCCACAAAGGTGCAGACTGGGTTGGGCCTGCGTTTTATGCTGTTCCCCGGTCCCAGCCACTTGGTTTCCGGGCACGCCCATCTCCGGTGTGCCCCAATGTGCCGTGTGTGTCTTCTGGGGAGCTGATCTCTGGCTGCAACCCTCCCGGTGGATGTCAACCATCCAGAATCTCAGGAAGTCTTTGGTTAGAAACTGGAAGCCTGTTCGCAGTTTGGTAGGGGATGCCCTCTCTGGGGCTGAGTTTGCCCCTTTCTGGCTCTGGCTGGCACCTGCCTGCCCCCTGCCTCTGGCGAGAGATGGGCCCCCAGTCCGCAGCCCACTAGCTCTTCCCTGGTATTCACTCAGTCCTGTTCTGTGAGCAGGCTGGCAGTGCCTTAGGTTAGGGCTCGCGAGATAGTTCTCTCTCTCTCTCTCTTTCTCTTTTTCTTTCTCTCTCTCTCTCTTTTTTTTTTCTTTCTCTCTCTCTGGCTATCCCCCAGTTTAGGTTGCTGTCTCATGTTAGCTCCCTCAGATTGCCCTCAGGGCAATCAGGCCCGCTCCTCTCCGTTCAGCCCCCGCTTGCTGGTGGTGGATACGAGCATCTGGGGGTACTTCTCTGCTGGGAGTTGCGTTTAGGCATGTAATCTGTGGGTTTTATTTATTTATTTTTCCTCCCGGTTATGTTGCCCTCCGAGATTCGAAAACTTTCCCCAGACCTGCGGGTGAGAGGGTTTCCTGGTGTTTGGAAACTTCTCCCTTCCGGGGACAGATCTCCGTCCCTAACTCTTTTGTCTCTCTTTTTATCTTTTATCTTTTGTCCTACCTCCTTTCAAGACAATGGGCTGCTCTTCTGGGTGCCTGATGTCCTCTGCCAGCATTCAGAAGTTGTTTTGTGGAGTTTGCTCAGCGCTCGAATGTTCTTTCAATGGTTTTGTGGGGGAGAAAGTGGTCTCCCCGTACTATTCCTCTGCCATCTTTGGACCGCCCATTTGTTAAAATGCAAGACGATTACTTTTAGTGCTAAAATAATTCTGTTTCTCCTTGTAAATCCTGCTCAGCAGTGATAATCGTTAATAAGACAGGGAGAGAAATAACTGAAGATACCATTTTCAGGCTGTTGATGTATTTTTAGTTGTAGCACTCGAGTTTGGGTGAACTAGAGTTTGGGTGACCAGTCTTGTTAAAATGCTGTATGGTCTCAGGCCTAAAGTGTCACGAATGTTAACTAGAGGCCTTTAATGTGATTATTTACCTACCATGAAAAAGACTTTAGACAAAAGTACTGTTACTTGTATATAGTCATGTAATATGATGGACTTGAAAGAGAATGTAGTCTAGCTGGATATGCTTCTAAGAAAATGAAGATTGGAAATATTTCCTTAGTCCTGTTCTGGGATTATTTTGTGCCTCTGTGCCAGCTACTTAATTATCTAAATGTAATTCGAAGCATCTAGAGGCACCTCATATTGAAAGGTGCGCTTCACCTTTTAAAGGGAGAGAACTATCACCTATCTTATTAAGAGTGCCCTGGTATCATGGATTTCTTTGTTAACTCCAGCATGCCTTGGACCTTCAACTTGCTGTGGCCAATATTTTACAATCCCTGGTGCACACGGAAAGAAACCAGCAGGTCATGTGTGAAGCTGGTCTCCATGCACGACTGCTGCAGCGGTGCAGTGCTGCTCTGGCTGACGAGGACCACTCGCTGCACCCACCCCTCCAGCGCATGTTCGAGCGATTAGCCTCTCAAGCACTGGAACCCATGGTGCTCAGGTCAGTGCGTTCTCCTCTTCACATTCAGTTAAGATGCCATGAGTGATGGTCGTTTGCAGAGTCTTTGTAGTCAAGAGTTCTTGCCTTATAAACATATATTCAGTTACCTGTGGGCAAAACCAGAACACCACCAAAATGGGCAAAATGCTCAAAATATAGAAACAGGTAAGTCTGGTTATTAGTAAAAGAGATGTGTTTGTTGTTGGTTGTTTCTCCTCCTAGAATCCAGCAAACTCACCTTGCTTTAAAAATGAAGTCATGTTATATTTATATGACTTGCATTTACTTGATAGTTATGAACACTTTATGAACTCTTTTAAAAAGCACTTTTTTAAATTTTAAAATCATTACAGATTCAGAAATAGATGGGAAAACAGTAGAAACAGTGTCAGACTTTATTTTTTGGGGCTCCAAAATCACTGCAGATGGTGATTGCAGCCATGAAATTAAAAGACGCTTCCTCCTTGGAAGAAAAGTTATGACCAACCTAGATAGCATATTCAAAAGCAGAGACATTACTTTGCCAACTAAGGTCCATCTAGTCAAGGCTATGATTTTTCCTGTGGTCATGTATGGATGTGAGAGTTGGACTGTGAAGAAGGCTAAGCGCCGAAGAATTGGTGCTTTTGAACTGTGGTGTTGGAGAGACTCTTGAGAGTTCCTTGGACTGGAGAGACTCTTGAGAGTTCCTTCGACTGCAAGGAGATCCAACCAGTCCACTCTGAAGGAGATCAACCCTGGGATTTCTTTGGAAGGAATGATGCTAAAGCTGAAGCTCCAGTACTTTGGCCACCTCATGCAAAGAGTTGACTCATTGGAAAAGACTCTGATGCTGGGAGGGATTGGGGGCAGGAGGAGAAGGGGACGACAGAGGATGAGATGGCTGGATGGCATCACCAACTCGATGGACGTGAGTCTGAGTGAACTCCAGGAGTTGGTGATAGACAGGGCGGCCTGGCATGCCGCGATTCATGGGCTTGCAAAGAGTTGGACACGACTGAGCGACTGAACTGAACTGAACTGAACTGTGAAGAGAGGTTCTGTGGTCCATCCTCCCATTCCCCCCAGTGGTGACATATTATGTAGCTACAGTTCAGCATCAAAACCAAGAAACTGACATTGGTACTATGTATCTATGTACACTATAGTTCCCTGCCATTTATCACTTGGGTCAGATTGATGTAATCATCACGCAATTAGGGCTTCCCGCGTGGCAGTGGTAAAGAATCTCCCTGCCAACGCAGAGGACATGGGTTTGATCCTTGGTTGGGAAATCCCCTGGAAGAGGAAATGGCAACCTGCTCCAGTATTCCTGCCTGAAATCCCATAGACAGAGGAGCCTGGTGGGCTACAGTCCATGGAGTTGCAGAGTTAGACACAACTCAGTGACTAAACAACAACAGCCACACAATTAAGATGTCACAAGGATCTCCCCAGTGCTACGCCTATATTAACATATTCACTTCCTTAACCCCCGCCATCTCTAACCCCTAGAAACCACTAATCTGTTCTTCAGCTTCATAATTTTGTCACCTTGAAAACGTTACATAAATTAAATCATACAGTTTATGACCTTTTGTGATAAGCTTTTTCTGCTTATTACAGTGCCTTTGAGATGCATCTAAATTTTTGTATATCAAGAGTTTCTTTCTGTTGCTGAGTTGTGTTCCATGATATGAATGTACCTTGCATAATTTAGCCATTCAAGAAATAGGTATATTTGAATAACTTTTTTAATATAAAAAAGTTATTTTCATCTGTGTTTTACAGGTAAAACAACATTTTTTAAAAAAAGACTTTCCTTTAAGTTACTTAACCAAACGTATTTAATGTGTAAATCAACTTGTCTCACCTTAAAAAAAATACACTGATATATCTTATTACTTTCAGAATATTAGTTGCTCTCTTTATAAAATAATTTTTTTCTGCTGTTAAAGTACCCCTTTTTCATAAACTTTTAAAACTTTCTTAAAAATGGTTGGACTCTGTTTGTAATTAATATTTTTAACTGACTCCAAGCTAATGGTGGATTAAGAAAAACCTTTGTAGTTAATATTTGTTAAACAGTATTGTACCAGACAGTGTGGTAGTCCTTATTACACTAACTAATGTGTACAGTTCATTATTATACTAATTACACTAATGAGACAGTCTCTGCTTACTTTGACCATCACATTATGAATGTATTCAGAGACCTAAAGTTTTGAAAGCAGCATGGAGATTTCCCCTGATCCTTTTTGGTGATCTGCTGCTTTAAAAGTAGAGAGAGTGAATGAGTGAGTGAGAGAGACTATCTCATACCTAATACTTGTATTTACTAAATGACTTATATTGTCTACTTAGATAAACAGAGTAAACAATGGAAACCAACCATTTCAACAGGCTTGGTTTTCACAGTGAATGAATTATCAGAAGAGAAGGCTGCATGGTGGTACAAGCACCTACCTGTCAATAAGCCATAAGTTACAAGCTAATTATATTGCGCTCTCTCTGTGAAAAACTGACAAAGGGTACCTGACTTCTAAATGTTTGGGTATATTGCTGTAGGGACTTGAAAATTCAAAAAAGTCTTTTTTATTTTATTTTTTTCCTTTTACATGATGCCGTAAATGACTAGGTGTAAAGGGCTTCTATTTGTATAATCCCGTAACATTTCACTATATCTGTACCCATCACATTCCAGGAGAACATGCTCTTCAGTTTTCATTTTCTAAGTTGGCGCAATATTTTTTGCTCTTTTCAATGGTTTGTGATTAAAACATAAAATTAACATTGTGTATTATAAAACTGTTTGGATTGCTTTAGCATTTTTGGTTTGTTATAATTCATTAAATCACTTTTTTGTGTGCTTAGCTTATGAATTATATAATGTTCTCAATCAAGGAATAACTTTGCTTTTCTCTTCTTTAGGGAATTTTTGCGTTTGGCAAGTCCATTAAATTGTGGTGCCTGGGACAAAAAACTGCTAAAACAATATAGGGTCCACAAACCAAGTTCACTGAGTTTTGAGCCAGAGATGAGAAGTAAGTTGACTTTTGAAATTCCCTTTCCTGGGTTTATCTTATAAATGAAAATCCTGTAGAGGATGAATATTATTTCAAGAGAAGTTCGACTATGGAATGAAAGGGTTTGTTGGGTTTTGTTCATTGTTATTTAAATAGAAAAACATAAATCTCATTGATTGACTGGAGAAGCAGTTGATAGGGATGGCTGAAGAAGCATTGATGCAAGCAACATCCAGAGAAGATGAGAACTATGTAAAGAATAACCCTTGGTTTGGAAGAGGAAATGCCTCTTTCTCAGAGAGTCCATAATTTCTCTGCCTTTCTCAATTAACTTTTGCTGCCTGGACCAGAGTGGTTGATTGGACTATTAAAGGACTGAGGCTTTGCAAGACAATTGGTGCAGGAGGACATGGAGAACAAGAAATTTTAAATGCTAATAAAAATAGTTGAGGAGTTACACCAAGGAGAGTAGGATAGATAGAGGAAGAAGCTAGTGCGAGGCTGGGAGAAGAGGAACGATCACTGGGAGGGAGAAGAGTGGTTTGGCTGAAAAGCAAAGGTAGTGAGAGGGTAGGAATGGGAGAACTGGAAGAAGGAGATAGGATAATAGCAGTCAAAACTGGAGTAGTGAGACAAACAAAGAATAGGAGTGTGCCCAAATTTTGGCTCTGGAGTGAAGCAGAGGCGAAGCTCATTGGAGGAAAGGTGATCCTAGAAGCGGGGTATTAGGTTGACATCCCCCAGTACACTGGCAAGAGTTAGTACAGGGAAGAAGGGGGAGTGAAATGCCAACAGTAGTAGATGGGGGACTTCCCTGGTAGTCCAGTTGTTAAGACTTCACCTTCCAGCACTGGAGGTGCAGGTTCAATCCCTGAAGTGGGAGCCAAGATCCCTCATATCTCATGGCCAAAAAGCCAGAACGTAAACAACAGAAACAATATTGTAACAAATTCAGTAAACACTTAAAAAAATATTTTTTTAATAAAAATATACTTAAAAAAAAAAAACTGGCAGTTTCACAGAGAGGGCTGTGATAGGATTGCTAATGAAGAGCCTCCAAGGAATAGAAGTTTTTGATAGAAGGATGATGGAAGGGTGTGTTAGCAGAATGTAGGACCTGCCTACCTGTCCATCATGGACCAGGGAAAAGCACCAGATTCCATCCACACAAAAGCTCTGGGGAGAGTGTTCTCACTAGAGAGTTCAGTTGCCCTGGGTTTCCTCCCAGCATTAGTTCTGTGATTTGTTGGGTTTTAATATTACAGTTTATTTTATCTGATTATTACCCATAGGTAAGGCCTCTGTGTTGATGAATTGAAGTGACCATTACTAGTGAAGCAGGAAAGAATAAAACTTAGAAGAGTGGAATGCCCTTTTTTTTTCCCTCTTTTTCTTTTTTTAAATTAGAATGCTCATTCTTAAAGGATGTAGTTCAGCCCTTTTTGCAGGTGAGAATCAAAGAGACTGAACAGCCTTTAATCATTATTTCAACCTTAATATTTCCTGTGGTTTATCAGTGATGAGCAAATACTGTGTTCTGGAAACCTGAAGATCTTTCAAGTTCGAACACAGTTTTATTGGAAGACGAGAGTATTTCAGTTTTTCTTGTCAAATTAATATACATCCCCTGCATGTATATATATATTTTTTGTTGTTTTTGTACTTTACATAATTCCTTAGAACTGACAAATATAGTTTCTTTCTCTAAGAGAATACTGAAAGATGTTTATGGTTGCCTGAAGGGTTAGCACCCTTAAGAGGGAAACAGGTAAATTCATAGGCTTCATCTTGAGAGGGAATATTTTCTCCATGACATTTGTGATGTATTCCTAAAAGAATAGAACAGCTTGTATAAAAATTTTTGTTGTTGTTCTTTAAATTGTTTACCATTTGCATGCATATAGGGATTTTTCAACTCAAGCATTTTTGTGATCACATGTTTAATAGTTAGAAGAATCAAAAATGGGGAGAAAATGGGAGGACCAAGTTTCTGCTATTAATGTCTGATTTTTTTTAAGAAAAATGAACTGTTTCCTTTATAATGCTTCTCAAATATTTTCTTCTCAAAGATAAATAACTTTGTGGAGTAAAAGTATAATCTGGTTTCTATGAACATCATTAATTGTAGCTTATAATTAAATTTTACTGTACCAATGGCTTAGTGATCATTGGTGATTTTTATTCTTTTTCTATCTGATTTATACTTGTACTCTGTAGTTTCCAACATTTCTGCAGTGTTTTTATTGCTTTAGTAATAAATAACAAAGTAAAAAATGATGATATTTAAGTTTTACAATGAACATAAATGAAATTAAAACTTTAGACTTTAAAAGTAAAATTATTGTGTAGATTGAAACTGAGTAATATTTAAAAATTAATCAGTCTTGTTAAAGTCATTGTTTTAGAAATCTACATGACATTCTTCCCAAGAGATTTTCTTTGACTTACAGGTAGTATGATCACATCCATGGAAGGTCTGGGTTCGGATAATGTTTTCAGCTTACATGAAGATAACCATTACCGGATAAGCAAGAGCCTAGTGAAATCTGCAGAAGGAAGTACTGTACCCCTGACCAGAGTGAAATGTCTGGTCTCCATGACAACCCCACATGACATCAGACTTCATGGATCATCAGTTACTCCAGCTTTTGTTGAATTTGACACATCCCTTGAAGGGTTTGGGTAAGAAATTTGCAAGGTAGCCAAACCTTATGTTATTTTATGCCTCAGTCTTGCCTTTGACAAATAGACCTTTGGTTTTAAATTTACTCAAGTACAATACAGTATATGCTATATATTTTCAAAGTTCTTGAGTATGTTATTTTAAAGTTTTTAGATTTAATTATTTTTAATTATTATGCTAAATAAGTAGGTATGGTATGGGAATCAGCAGTCTAAGGTCCACAGTCCAAATCTGTATTTGAAAATTCATTTTTTCTTTTTTTGTAAATTATGTTTCATTTTAACATAGCCACATTCATTTATGTATATGTATTATTTATAATTGGAGAATATTTTCATGCTGGAGTACAAAATTGTGATAGAGACTATCTGGTCTGCAAAGCATAAAATATTGATGTTCAGGCCTGCTCAAGAAAATGTTTATCAACGCCTGATTTAGTACAATAAATTTACAGATAACATACAAATTAAAATTATTCTAAAAGATCTTTGGCTAGGTTTTGTCATCATTTTTTTTCCCTCAAATGACCTAACTTACTAGCTTATATATTATACATATTCAGTTACTATCACATTAAATGAGTAAATACTTGCAAGTGGCAGAAAAAAACTATAGTAGTGGAAGTAACAATAAAGAGTCTAGGAGGAGTTCCTTGGTGGCCTAGTCGTTAGGATTCTGGTTTTCACTACGCTGGCCCAGGTTCAGTTCCTGGTTGGGGAACTGAGAATCCTGCAAGTTGCGAGGCCAAAAAGAAAAAAAAAAAATAGAGACACTCCTCTGCTTATAGGTTCTAGAATAAAATATATTAATCATTTTTTAAAAAGAAATCTATAGCAAATCTAGAAGAGTATATTTATAAAGTCACTTGGCCTCAAAACCGATATAAATGCTAAAAGATCTATATCTGTGCTAGTTTTTTGTGGGATTCTTATACATAAATTGTGTTTTAAGAACGTTGTTGTGGATTATTGTCAGACAGTGAATTAAAACACATCTGGGACTGGGCGAAACTAATCAGAACAGTTGTTAGCAGAGGAGAGTGACTCACTAGGAAGGGCCACAAGGGACTTTCTCTATAAATATGATGATGAAATTGTTCCAATATCTTGAATAGGGTTATACATTGGTGCGTTTTACCATGTGCAAATTATACTATGTTTTTTTTTTTTTAATTTAAAGTGTCTTTGGATATTCTCATAATTAAAAGAAGGGAAAGACTGTTAGGCATCCAAACTTATTCCATAGTCTCTTGTCTCTGATTACCCTTAAATAATGATAGTTTATTTCACTGTGGTAAGTACATAGCAGTAAGAGAAGAAAACAGTTGCCCTCTAAAATGTACTTTATCTTTTACTTAATAGCTGCCTGTTCCTGCCCAGTCTGGCCCCTCATAATGCCCCTACAAACAATGCTGTCACAACAGGTCTTATCGATGGGGCCGTGGTCAGCGGCATTGGTTCCGGTAAGTATTACTTCCTCTGCTTATGAGATTCTTTTTTTTTTTTTCAGCAGACTATATATTATCTAGAGATTTTGCTCTTTCTGGCACCTTTTTCAAATACAAATATGAGTCAACACAAACTCTCTCATTGTTATTTTTCTATTTTCACTTTAGGCGAACGATTCTTCCCTCCTCCATCTGGCTTAAGCTACTCCAGCTGGTTTTGCATTGAACATTTTAGCTCTCCTCCCTGTAACCACCCAGTCAGACTCCTTACTGTTGTTCGCCGAGCAAATTCTTCTGAGCACCATTATGTATGCCTTGCCGTAGTTCTCTCTGCAAAAGATCGGTCTCTGATTGTCTCCACCAAAGAGGAACTACTCCAAAATTATGGTCAGTATCTGCCTTTTTCTTTTTGATTCCTGGCAATTATTAAAAGTACCAAACTTCATTTTAATATTCAGTTTTGAGGTCCAGTGGTAATTCTTCTCTCATTTAAATTTTTATAGAATAGAATAGGTTCTGTGATAGCTTGAAGATTGTTTACTGGTGAAATTTCAGGGCACTTTCACTTTCAAAAGAGACTTAGATAGAAAACAGTGGAGAGAGGTCCTAAAATAAGGATTCATCTCTGCTCGCCAAGAAATCACAGCTTTTGCTAGGAAAGCAGGATGCTTATTTAATACATTTTAGTAAGGATTTTCATTGGCTGTGAATTCTGCTTGACTAATGAATATTCATTGAGCACCTGCCTACCATATGTGCCACTCTGTGCTAGACACAATAACATTTTAATTACTTTATTCACTGCTAACCTTCAGGGCTTAATACTGACCATTTAATAATCCTAATTCTCTTAATTCCCTCCAACATGCCATACCATTACATTGCTGACTTCAAACTCAAGGCATTCATAAAGATCTTCCAAAAGATATAAATAAAATAATATCAAAATATCAGTTCACTGAATTTTCTTTGCTCTGAATGTAAGCATTTGTCTATAAACATACCTCTTTTTTATCGTCTAATTTTGTCTTTTAACTAATTAAATAAAATAATAGCATATATTGCTTCACCTGTAGTCACTATTCACTTATTAATTGAATATGAATATTAACTCATCAGTTAGATAGTAAGGCTTCTTGTCTTAGGATGCTTAACCACGATCAGCACAGAGTTAGGCATCAATACAGGAATTGTTTTAAAATCCTTTATTTGCCCATTTTGTGGCATTTGATTCTGTTTCTATTTTCTTCCTAAGTAAGACTACCTCCAGTCTTGAGATAGCTACTCCCTCTGTTCTTTCACTATGTCTCTGACCTCTCTCGCAATTTCCTTCAACAGCTTTCTCTTCCACCTTCCTCCTAAAATTCCTATTCTTCAAGCTTTTATGTTTAGTCTTTGTACTCAACCAGCTTTTCATGAGAAAACATCAATTTTCTGTTAGCATTATGCCTTTGTAACCTCAGGGACACTGTGAAGTTAAAATTATTTAATTTGTCTGTATTCCAGGCTTTGTCCTCATCTGTTCACTGTGCACTAGACATCTTAATGTGAATAAAAGTCAACAGAAATATTCTTAAAATCTGTATTTCCTTCTGTTTTCCTGTGTTGCTAAATAATAGCCTCATTAGCAGTTATCCTGTCTTTTGTTGTTCATTCGCTGGTTGTATCAGACTCTTTGTGACCCCATGGACTACAGCACATCAGGCTTCCCTCTCTATCTCCTGGAGTTTGCTCAAGCTCATGTCCATTGAATTGGTGATGCCATCCAACCATCTCATCCTCTGCTCTCCTCTTCTCTTCCTGCCCTCAATCTTTCCTTACATCAGAGTCTTTTCCAGTGAGTCATCTCTTTGCATCAGGTGGCCAAAGTATTGGAGCTTCAGTATCAGTCCTTCCAATGAATATTCAGGTTTGATTTCCTTTCGGATTGATTGGTTTGATCTCCTTGCTGTCTAAGGGACTCCCAAAGAGTCTTCTCCAGCACCACGGTTTGAAAGCATCAATTCTTCGGCACTCAGCTTTCTTTATGGTCCAAGTCTCACAGCTATGCATGACTACTGGAAAAACCATAGCTTTGACTATATGGACTTTGTCAGCAAAGTGATGTCTTTGCTTTTTAATATCTTGTCTAGGTTTGTCATAGCTTTCCTTCCAAGGAGCAAGCTATCCTATCGAAATACCTCCAATCATCCTTGAAACTTCAGCTGGGAAGCTACCCCTCTTTCTACTCAGTCTTACTCTACTGTCCCTCCTTAATGTTGCTTGAATTTTCCTTTCTACCCTGTGCCCACTGTCATAGCCTTTGTTTATATTCTTTACCACTTACCTGGACTTCATAGATTTTAATTTTTATTTTGTTCTTGTCCGTTTATCCTACCAGAAGTCTTAAGTTCCCACTCATGATACTTCTATTTTTGTAATCTGGACCCTACCACCTAAAAATTGAAAAAGGAATAATGAGTTAAGTGAATAATAATGGAGAATTTGGAAAGAGGATAGAATTTAATAGAAAAGTTTGGATTGGATCTGGGAATATTTCAATAAAAAATGTTTTCTAACTATATCATTCACTGAATATAATTTGTAAGACTACAGTAGTTAATATATCATTGGAAATTATAGTAACATATACATTAGTAATATTAATGATATTACTTTTATAAGCATCTATCCTCTGAATAGCTACAGTTCATTAAGATGCCTAGGTAACTTAAAGTTGTCAGAACCAGTTGGCTCACTAAATATCCTGAAATACCACTGAATGCTGGGTATATCTTAGTTTAAGCCTGAGTCAGAATGTGAAGCACTCAGAAAAATTTTTCATCTTCTACAACTCTCAAGAGGATTCAGTCTATTAGCCAGGGAAGGGAGAGGGAAGAGTTCTTGGTTTCACCCATACCTTTTCTCTTTATTTTTGCATCCCTTAGTCCATGACACTAGACCTCATCAATAGATGTATACTCTGAATCATCATTTAAAAATAAAATCTTGGCTTTTCAGTGTATGGAAATATTTTAAGATTCCAAAAGTACGATGTTTTATTTGTGCTTGTTTCTTCAAATAATACAAACTTTTAATTGTCAGTATATTATATGAGTTTGTCCTGAAAACCACTGGGTCTGCATTAAGGTAAATGGTTAAGATTAGCTCTTTTTTAAAAAGTTTTCTTGGGTTGTGGGGAGGAATGAGTTTTTAACATCTGGATTCCTGCTGCTGTCCCATCTTCTTTTGAATTCTTATAAAAGATAAATTAATTTTAACTACTTTAGCATTAAGTTAGTACTTAGCCCATTATATCCTGGCATGATTTGGCAACATACTCGGTAGCAGAGGCAAACCAGACTGAGTCAAGAAATGACTGCAAATGTTAGCAGATCCCCAGAGCAAAAGAAAATATCTTTCCAATTAAAAAAGAAAAATTTTTCCACTCCACAAATCACTTTGTTACCAACAGTCATCAGCTAAAGGTCAAGGCTGTACAACTACGAAGTAAGAACAGTTGCGCCCCTTGTATCACTGAACAGAACAGAAAGCAAAAATAAACTGTTTAATTTTCTTTTTTATTTTTCTAACCAACTCTATAATCGAATGCATGTTAAACTATGATTTTAAAAGATGTTTTATAACAGACTATGATGGGTAGTATTCAACTAATCTCTTTTTTATCTCTCATAAATTTACTTTACAGTCTATTTTTCATCTCATTAGTTATCATAACTTTAATTATGACTATGTATCTTGAGCAGAAATGAGCGAAATATATCCCAGGTTTTACTTTTTACTACAGTTAAGTTGTTCAGTGAATAAGGTATTTTTATTTACATCATCATCATAATAGTCTGGGCTTCCCAGGTGACTCAGTGGTAAAGAATCCGCCTGCTGAAGCAGGAGACATGGATTCAATCCCTGGGTCAGGAAGACACCCCCTGGAGAAGGAAATGCAACCATCTCCAGTGTTCTTGCCTGGGAAATCCCATGGACAGAGGAGCCTGGCAGGAAACAGACCATGGGGTCACAGGAGTCAGATGCAACTTAGTGACTGCACAACAGCAAGATATTAGCCCAACAAAGAGTGGAAGTCTCAATGTGAATAACTGTTAGAATGAGGATGATGATGAGTTTTCAATTTCTTCCCTCTCCTCCTTCAGTTGATGATTTTAGTGAAGAGTCCTCTTTCTATGAGATTCTGCCATGCTGTGCTCGCTTCCGTTGTGGAGAACTGATCGTTGAGGGACAGTGGCATCACCTGGTTCTGGTGATGAGCAAAGGGATGCTGAAGAACAGCACTGCAGCTCTCTACATAGATGGCCAGCTTGTCAGCACTGTGAAGGTGAGCGTGCTTGGAAACCCACCTTACAAGACAGTTCAGTGGTGTGTGCACAGCATGTATGTGTATGTTTGCAAGGGTATTTCTTTTTAAATACTGGCTTAATGTTAATGTGTCCTTCAGTGCCCATTTAAAACAGTATGTGAGAGTCATGTGGCTGGCTAATTCATGTCACTTTGTTAGAAATAAAGGAGGTGTTACAAGGTGCTGAAGATGTTAGTGAATAGCACAGTGCTTGAGCGCTGAAGGACAAGCACTTGCCGGATTGGTAACTGCTTTTTCACCATAGAGAAACCAGTTGGATGGCTGGAAACCAGATTTGTTATTCTTGTTATTCAGTCGCTAAGTTATGTCTGACTCTTTGCAACCCTCTGGACTGTAGCCCGCCAGGCTTCTCTGTGGGATTTCCCAGGCAAGAATACTGGAGCCAGCTGCCATTTCCTTCTTCAGGGGATCTTCCCGACCCGAGGATCAAACCCTCATCTCCTGCATTGGCAAGTGGGTTCTTTACCAGCTGAGCCAAGAGGAAACCCCTAGGTGTCTCAATAAACAATGAACACACTATTTTGTCACTTCATTTTTACTACTGTGTGCAGTCCAGTAGATTCTGTTTTCCTTTAGAGTTTGAGTTGTTTTTATTTATATTTATTTTCAGATCAACAGGATTAGTCCCTGAAAATAATATTGGGTGTTTCCTTATTGTTTGTTGAATGAATGAATGCATACACATTACTCTCGATAGCTGTCCTACAGTTTTCAGAAGAGAGGCAAGAGAGTTGATGTAACCAGTAAAGAATCCAAAGGTCCTTTTTTAAGTCAGGATGAATTTTGCATGTTACTTTCTACCGAACTGTGTTTAGCAAGCTCTTAAAGTTCTTTAACTTTGAAAAGATGGTATCCATTTTTATAGAGATATCACTTGAAAGAAGCAACAAAGATGAATTCGGCCTTTTTCTGAATTGAAGTTTAAAAAGTAGTGAAATGGGCCGCCTTTGAATACATTTCCTTCCTTAATGATATTTTACTGTGACATTGTTTCAACATGATAAATCCTGAAACAAACTCTGTGGGAATAGTCATATGTTTTCTTTGTATACAGGATTGCATTTGAAATGGGCTTGTAGATTCTTTAGAAGGTTGCTCCTTCATTATTTTTAGTATTAATATTATTGAAAATAAAAATCTCTAACTTCTTGGATTGTGAAGTAGGAAATTTATTATTGATATATTGATATCATCATCACTATGCCTATGGGAAGTCACAGTCCTCTGAAACTAACCTTTAGGTCTTCATACTCATACTCTTAACATCACAGGGAGCTGTTCTTTAATGCACAGAGTAATAGATGTGATCTGAAGCTGGGACAGTGTTAAGACAAAACGATCTATGGAAATGTTGTACACCCTTGTCAACAGATGAGAACTGCCTGTACTGTAAGAAGCTACTTGATTTCCTGATCTCTTACACTCTATAATTATATGTTTATTGTAATAATTGAATGACAGTTTAAGCATCTTGTAAGTAAACAGTAGTATAATTTAAAATCTAAAAATATATTTTTCACTGAGATTAAACTGTGTGTATAAATTATAACCCCCTTCATGGATCACAGCCTTGTCATGGAGAAGGGGCTCGCATAACTCAATGGAGCTATGAACCATACCATGCAGGGCCACCCAAGACAGATGGGTCATGGCAAAGAGACGTCAAGGGAATATTTTATGCATGGATGGGCTTGATAAAGGACAGAAATGGTAAGGACCTAACACAAGCAGAAGAGATTATAAAAAGGTGGCAAGATTCCACAGATGAACTACACAAGAAAGGGCTTAATGACCCAGATAACCATGATGGTACGGTCACTCACCTAGAGCCAGACATCCTGGAATGTGAAGTTAAGTTGGCCTTAGGAGGCATTACTATGAACAAAGCTAGTGAGGTAACAGAATTCCAACTGAGCTATTTAAAATCATAAAAGATGATACTGTATTTGAGGGTGGGATGATTTGGGAGAATGGCACTGAAACATGTATACTATCATGTAAGAAATGAATCGCCAGTCTATGTTCGATACAGGATACAGGATGCTTGGGGCTGGTGCACGGGGATGACCCAGAGAGATGATATGGGGTGGGAGGTGGGAGGGGCGTTCAGGATTGGGAACTCATGTACACCCGTGGCAGATTCATGTCAATGTATGGCAAAACCAATACAGTATTGTAAAGTAAAATAAAGTAAAAATAATAATTAAAAAAAGAAAATTAGACATTAAGAAAAAAAAAAAAAACTATTTCCCTAGAAAAGCATGAATGGAATTCATTCCCTTAGAATGAAATGGAGAACTCATGGAAAAGACCTTTGAAATATAAACTAGGTAGGATTTACTACAGACTATGAATAATTTAATCAACATGTTATTAAATGTTCCATCTATATTAGTACTGGCCTCTCTTCTATGACAGGGTGTTGTGTGACAGAAGGAAAGAGGTTTAGGGCCCAGACAGCCCTGGGGTGAAATCTAATTTGCAAACTCACCAGAGCAGAACTTTACCTGGAACAAGTTAGATGCACTCAACCTCAGTTGTTTCACTCAAAAAATGTCTTTCCATGGGCTCCTTTGTATATCATAATTACTGAAAAGATCTATGTCTCCTGTCATCCAATTTAATTCAAAATAAAAACAAAAAAATAGGAGTTTAGGATTAACATATATACTGTTTTATATAAAATAAATAATCAACAGAGACCTACTGTATAGCACAGGGAACTTACTCAATGCTCTGTAAAAACCTATATTGGAAAAATAATCTGAAAAAGAGTGGATATATGTATGCATGTAACTGAACTACTTTGCTGTACACCTGAAACTCATACGACTTTGTAAATCAACTATACCCCAATATAAAATAAAAATTAAATTAAGGAAAAAAAATTTATAAATCATAAAAGATGATGCTGTATTTTAACAGCATTTAACATTTTAGTTACACTCAACATGTCAGCAAATTTGGAAAACTCAGCAGTGGCCACAGGACTAGAAAAGGTCAATTTTCATTCCAGTCCCAAAGAAAGGCAATGCCAAAGAATGTTGAAACTACTATATAATTGTGCTCATTTCACATGCTATGCTCAAAATTCTTCAAGATAGGTTTCAGCAGTATGTGAACCGAGAACTTCCAGATGTACAAGCTGGATTTAGGAAAGGCAGAGTAACCAGAGATCAAATTGCCAACATCTGTTGAATCATAGAAAAAGGAAAGGAGTTCCAAAAAAACATCTGCTTCTGCTTCACATTGGACTGCACTAAAGCCTTAGACTGTGTGGATCACAACAAGAGGAAAAGTCTTAAAGAGATCAGACTATGAGACCACCTCACCTGGCTCCTTAGGAACCTGTATGTGGGTTAAGAAGCAACAGTGAGAACCGGAACTAGTAACAACAGACTGGTTCAAAACTGGGAAAGGAGTACAACAAAGCTATATATTGTCACCTTGCTTATTTAAGTTATATGCAGAGTACATCATGCAAAATGCCAAGCTGAGTGAATCACAAACTGAAATCAAGATTGCCAGGAGAAATATCAGCAACCTTATATATGCTGATGATACCACTCTCATGGCAGAAAGTAAGAACTAAAGAGAAGACGAAGAAGCTGGCTTGAAACCCAGCGTTCAGAAACCTAAGATCGTGGCATCCGGTCCCATCACTTCATGGGAATTAGAAGAGGGAAAAGTGGAAGCAGTGACGGATTTTATTTCCTTGGACTCCAAAATCACTACGGACTGTGACTACAGCCTTGAAATTAAAAGATGCTTCCTCCTCAGAAGGAAAGCTATGACAAACCTAGACAATATATTAAAAAGCAGAGACATCACTTTGCCGACAAACGTCCATATAATCAAAACTATGGTTTTTCCATTAGTCATATACAGATGTAAAAATTGGATCATAAAAAAAGGCTGAGCACCGAAGAATTGATGATTTTGAGTTGTAGTGCTGGAGAAGACTCTTGAGAGTCCCTTGGACATCCAGGAAATCAAACCAGTCATTCCTAAAGGAAATCAATCCTGAATATTCATTGGAAGTAGTGATACTGGAACTGAAGCTCTAATACTTTGGCCACATAATACAAAGAGCCAGCTTTTTGGAAAAGACCCTGATGCAGGGAAAGACTGAGGTGCAAAAGGATCAGGTGCTGGCAGAAAAAGAGATGGTTGTATGGCATCACCAACTCAATGGACATGAGTTTGTGCAAACTCTAGGAGACAGTGGAGGCATGCTGCAGTCCATGGTGTCACAAAGTATTGGAGCAACTGAATGACAGTAACAACATAAATTATTTAATACTCAATTTTCTAATATTTGTATAGCACTTTACTCATTCTTAATAAAACACTTAATACAATTTTATTCAACAGACTCACATTGCAAGTGTTATAACTAATTGTAAGACTGCCTACCTAAACATAGTTGGAAAGTTCTTTTTATATCAACCTGAAAATTCCATAACAGCATCATTAATTTCATTTGCAAACCAGAGAGTAGTAGGGTCCCTGTATTTGTCTGTTGCCCTTTCTAGCGTTAGGTGGTTTATCTGTTTTACAGAGTTCAGTTACAAACTTCCGTCTTGCGCGTCAGTTTCTAGAATCTTGGCCTGCTCTTACCTTTCCCGACTCAACAGCATTTGTATATTTGTAAAGTTGTATGGCCCTGGGATAATGAAAACCTACATTTGAAAAGTGGTTATTTTCCCAGTGACAGTATTTGGGGTTGAATCTTACAAATTTGCTTTCCTTTCTTTTACAGCTTCATTATGTTCACAGTACTCCCGGGGGCTCAGGCTCTGCCAATCCACCAGTGGTTAGCACAGTCTATGCCTACATTGGTACTCCGCCTGCCCAGCGCCAAATTGCTTCATTGGTTTGGCGCCTGGGACCTACACACTTTCTAGAAGAAGTATTACCTCCTTCAAATGTTACTACCATTTATGAACTAGGACCAAATTATGTGGGAAGCTTTCAGGCCGTATGTATGCCATGTGAGTAACTTATTCTTTGTTCTTAAAATTGTGTAAGACTTACCTCCTGTGATATAAATGTGTGAATAAGCGCATACATGTAGATAAGATTATACATTACGTTTGTCTAATAAAGGGGCCTTCTCCTCTGCGATCAGCATGAAACTGTTGACCTCTCTCTGCTATTCAAAATGCTCTCCTCCACTAATCATCCCGTCCATCCTTGTTTCTTGTCTTCATGTCTGATCTAGTTTTCCAGTTTCTCTTCTTGGCTCCAAGATGTGGGTGTATACTTCTAACAGTCTAACCCCAACCTTCTTCTCTCTGTCATTTCTTCTATTACGTGAAGCCGTTTAAAGTGTATGTCCTTTGGGAAAAGGAAGGAAGGAAGAGCCTGACAAACACACACATAACATTCTTTAGCTTGGAACAGTTAGCATCAGTTTGCCTCATCTCTTTATTCCTGCAGTCCACTCCTGTTATCCTTTATTCCAAAAGGAATTTAGAATCAGAGCACTGATGTTAAGCTCAGTTCTTTGGTAGTGCTCTTTCCAGATGCTACCTTCCCTTCCCTCGTTCTCATTCTGCCAAAGTTCTAAGTAGATTTGGGTCAAGTATACTATGAATGATGATAGTACTATGACTATGTAATTGTGCTTTCACTTAGTTTCTTGATTCAGATAATATCTAATAATAGCTAACACTGACTGAGCACTTAATATGTGCTGAATAAATTGATACCCAAGAAGGACATAGCTGTTCTGGGCCCCTCACAAGTATCCATTCGTCTCCTCAAAACACCAGGACTTAGGGACTATTGTTACCATCCGCATTGTACAGATGAGGAAACTGAGGTGCAGAGATGTATAGGTCACTCAGCTTTTAAGTGAGAAAGCAGAGGTTCACACTGAGTCACCTTCTTCAGAACTACTCTGCTGTGTCTGCTGGAGGAATAAAGAGAGGCGTGTATGAGAGCTCTCATTGGGAAGGAGACCTGATGCTACAAAGTTCACAGGTGTTCCACGCATTCCCTTGTTCCTTGGAACCAAGAGAAAGTGTTTTGTAATTCCTTTGGTAATACTTAGAACTCTTCTTCTTCCTTTACATTGTGCTACATATTAAGTATATTTTAAGAGTAAAACTTGGGATGCAAAGCTTTATGTTATTTAGTCGCTAAGTCATGTGCAACTCTTGAGATCCCATGGACTGTAGCCTGCCAGGCTCCTCTGTCCATGGGATTCCCCAGGCAAGAATACTAGAGTGGGTTGCCATTTCTTTCTCCAGGCAAAGCTTTGTGACTGGGTAGTTTTTCCTTATTTTCTAATTAAAGAAATAAATGAAGAGCTGGAAATTAAGTAAAACAGTTTCGAAATTTTAGCTCCTTGTTCCACTTTAAAAGATTTTCAAGGCTACCCATTTAAAAGTGGTGATAAGAGAAAGAATAAATAAATAAATAATCATAAGAATTAAAAAATTGTCTTAGGATCAAAGAAAAGCTGAGAATTTTGAAAAGGATTATTCTTCTTTTGAAGGTAAAGATGCAAAATCTGAAGGTGTGGTCCCATCTCCTGTGTCATTAGTACCAGAGGAAAAGGTGTCATTCGGCCTCTATGCACTGTCCGTGTCTGCTTTGACAGTGGTGAGAATCCGGAAGGTATACAACAAGCTCGACAGCAAAGCCATCGCTAAGCAGGTAAGCAGAATGATTTCCCAGTGGGCCGCGGCTAATACTCCCTGCAAAGGTGTTCCAGAGCTTTCTCTGGCACCCCCCAAGCAGGAGTGGTTGCTAAAAACAGCATTTTTCATCTATTACTTTGGTTTATTTTGCTTTGGATTTAAGCCACAACATTTTTAGCCATTTAGTGTAATTTGGAAGGGTGAGAATTTCCTTCCAAGTGTCCAGTTTATATTCTTATATTTTCATTGGCAATTAAGAAATTGAACCTTAGGAAACTAAAGAACATAACTGCTATTTTAATTTTTTTCTGGATAACTTTCTAAACACCGGGCACCATTTTGCCTTTACTAACGTCATTCTAATGGAAGGGAATAACCTGATCATAGAGTGTGTTGGAAGACGAAGAGTGCTAGGTAGAAAAACCAAGCCGGAAAGGGGAGAGAGAGAGGCTGATAGTTTCAGTGGAAGGGTCAGAGGAGGCCTCCCTGAGAAGGTGAAATTGGAGCAGTCTTGAGAGAGAGAAGGCAGCAAAGAATGATGTATGTATGGGGGGAGGGGAGTGGAGTGTGCATTCCAGGAATACTAGTGCT
Organism: Capricornis sumatraensis; assembly: GCF_032405125.1. Lineage (NCBI taxonomy): Eukaryota > Metazoa > Chordata > Mammalia > Artiodactyla > Bovidae > Capricornis > Capricornis sumatraensis. The sequence goes on along the minus strand of NC_091075.1, from coordinate 101,986,237 downwards.
GAGGCCCTGAGGGGACAGTACATGCCTGCCAGAGAGGCAGGTGTGGCCAGAACAACAGGAGAGAAGGCCTGGGTAGTAGGCCAGGCGATAATGGAGTCCCTTGTGCAGATCCGAAGAAAACTATAGGAAGAGTAATTTGGGGGACGGTGAGGGAGATGTTGAGAATTATGTTTTGGAAAACTTTGGTGTCTCCATTAAGAGGCTTCTCAAAGCCACTGAAAATAGGAGTCGGTTCAGGGGAGAGATTTGAATGCCAGGGTTGTCCCTAGGTGGTGGTAAAGCCACGAGACCAGGTGCAGTCACCAAAGAGGAGATGCAGGTAGAGAAGAGGAAAGGTTTACAGACAGAAATGGCACATTCCAGTGTCCCGGCCCCGGGGGGCTGATGAAAAGCCAGCACGAAAGGAGGAAGCGAGCAGAGTCTGGTGTTGAAGGCAGTGATTCACTGTGGTGGACGTGTCAGAGCAGTTAAGAAGGATGAAGGCTGAGCACCACCGTCAGGTTTAGGAAGGTGGAGTCGTCAGTGACCTTGACAAGACATTTTGGCCGTTGTGGGGAGGCAAAGCCAAGGGGAAGGAAATCAAGAGGCTGGAAGGAAAGGATTTGGGAATAGTAAGTACTGACAAGCTCTTAAGCCGGAGGCTTGCCTGTGAATAGGTATATCTCTCTTCTGAGAAACATAAACCACATAAATTTAGTTCTACAGATAACAATAGAATTACATCTATGAATTAGACTTTTTTGCTTTAAAAGCAAATTGTGTATGTCTGTGCAAAATACATTTCTTTTGTGTGGGCATGTTTTATCCATAAACTTTTGAGCAATTTATGTGACATTTATTTGCATATGGTGTGAAGCAATTTTTTTTTTGCTTTCCTCTCGAACTTGTAAACTTTCCCCTTGTCCCTGTTAGGGTGGACGCAGACAGTGCCTTATATTCATTATATGATATTCACTGATCAGAAATGGAGGCAGTGAGTGTTGAGAAACTTTACACCACAAATGAGTTTCATTCAGGACTCCAGAGCTGTTCCCCAAGACCCCCTCACTACCTTTCTCTCGGTGGATTGTATTAATATTTCACTTGCTTCCTCCGAGTTTCCACACCTTTGCAAGTATTTGCACGTTTTTAAAAAATGAACACTCATGTTTTTTAACACTCTGCGAAGTCGAGAGAGCAAAGTTATGTTCCCCATTCGTGTTCTTTTTTCTTTTCCAGTCAGAATGTTGAGACCGTTCCTCTCTGATGACATTTTTTCCTTTCCTGTTCTTCAGTTAGGCATTTCCTCCCATGAGAACGCCACTCCTGTGAAGCTGATCCACAACTCTGCAGGACACCTCAATGGGCCCGCACGGACAGTTGGGGCTAGTCTGATTGGATACTTGGGTGAGTCACGTTGCCTTTTCCTTTAAGGCTTCTTTGTGCTGGTGGTTTAGTCACTGAGTCACTCTTTGTGACCCCATGCTCCGTAGCCCGCCAGACTCCTCTGTCCATGGGGTTTCCAGGGCAAGAATATTGGAATGGGTTACCATTTCATTCTCCAGGGGATCTTCCCAACCCAAGGATTGAAACCATGTCTCCCACATTAGTAAGTGAATTCTTTACCACTGAGCCACTAGGGAAGCCCTCAAACTTCTTTATTTGCCTTCAAATCCCTTTAACTTTCTCATTTGAGTGTGGTGTCCTAAGTTCATATTTTATACTGCTGACCTGTCATGTTCTTACAATATTCAGAGATTAATGTCAATCCCAAACTCCAGTGAACTTTAAAAATTATAACCGTTTATAAAATTCCATCAACTTACCCCTGTCTTTTGTCAGTGCTGATGAGCACTGATTGTATGCTGCTACATAATTTCAAGGTGATAGTCACACTCCATTGAGGGACAGATATAAAGACTTGGAAATACTGATGATTGCTACATGATTTGGTGCCACAGTGAAGACATACGTGGTGCTTCTGTCTTTGGAAATGAGCTAGAAATAAGAGCTTCAGAGTAGGAGCCCTGTGGATCCAAGTATAATTAAAGTCAGATCTACAGAGCCTCAGATCTCATATCTGCTCAGAAAGAGTTGATCATTTTGGTTAGATAAAATTTTGAAACATAACCAAATCAGGCCATCCAAAATTCAAAACTAGCAATTATGTATTCTAATCTGCAAATCAGTATGTAATATCAAAGTGTTAGTCTCTAAGTCATGTCCAGCTCTTTGCGAGTCCACCAGACTCTTCTGTCCATGGGATTTCCCATGCAAGAATATTGAAGTGGGTTGCCATTTCCTTCTCCAAGGGATCTTCCCAACCCAGGAGTCGAACCCAGGTTTCCTGCATTGCAGGCAGGTTCTTTACTGCCTGCGCCACTAGGGAAGCCCAGTATATAGTGTGTATTCCTTTTAAAATTAACAAAAAGTGTTATGCCAATCAGTGTCCTACATGTTTATCAGTCCTTGGCAATTATTGTTCCATCAACATCCACGTCTCTGATCTTTTTCTTTTTTGACCATATTGTATTGCTAAAAGTTTCCTTTATGCTAAAGCCCATGGTAATTCTTTGTTCACCTCAGGAGATATTTCCTGAGCTCTGCTCTACGTTCTTTTCAAAAATACGGCAGCACTGTTGTTGTTCAGTTGCTCAGTTGTGTCCAACTCTTTGTGACCACATGGACCACAGCACACCAGGCTTCCCTGTCCATCATGAACTCCCGGAGCTTGCTCAGACTCTTCAGTGATGCCATCCAACCATCTCATACTCCATCGTCCCCTTCTCCTCCTGCCTTCAGTCTTTCCCAGGATCAGGGTCTTTTTCCAATGAGTCTGCTCTTCACATGAGGCCAGAGTATTGGAGCTTCAGCTTTAGCATCAGTCCTTCCAATGAATATTCAGGGTTAATTTCCTTTAGGATTGACTGGTTTGATCTTGCCGTCCAAGGGACTCTCAAGAGTCTTCTCCAGCACCACAGTTTGAAAGCATCATTTCTTCGGTGCTCAGCCTTCTTTATGGTCCAACTCGTAGATCCGTACAAGACTGCTGGAAAAACCATAGCTTTGACTATACGGACCTTTGTTGTCAAAGTGATTTCTCTACTTTTTAATACCTTGCCTAGGTTTGTCATGGCTTTCCTTCCAAGAAGCAAATGACTTTTAAATTCATGGCTGCAGTCACCATCCACAGTGATTTTTGGAGCCCAAGGAAATAAAATCTGTCACTGTTTCCATTTTTTCCCTATCTATTTCCCACAAAGTGATGAGACCGTTTGCCATGATCTTAGTGCTTTGAATGTTGAGTTTTAAGCCAGCTTTTTCACTCTGCTCTTTTGCTTTCATCAAGGGGCTCTTTAGTTCCTCTACACTTTCTGCCATTAGGGTAGTGTGTCATGTGCATATTTGAGGTTATTGATATCTCTCCCTGCAATCTTGATTCCAGCTTGAGCTTCAGCCAGCCTGGCACGTCAAATGATGTGCTCTGCATATTAAGTTGAATAAGCAGAGTGACAGTATATAGCCTCCATCTATTCCTTTCCCAGTATTGAACTAGTCTGTTGTTCCATGTCCAGTTCTAACTATTGCTTCTTGATCTGTGGTATAGTAGAAAAAGCAGTGAGTGAAGAGCTCAAAGATTTAGGTTCTAAGCCTTCACCTGTCACTGTGGATTTATGCCAGACATTGGAACTCTGTGGATGTCAATTTTTCTTATCTATAAACTGGTAATGCTGGCCCTAATTACCTTAGACGGTAGTTTTCAAAATCCAACTCCATGCTGTATAAAAGCATTGTGAATGCTACAAGACACACAGAAATATAAAATGCATATTGGCTTTATTTTTTTAAGAAACTCAATTTTGATCAGTAGGCAGATGACATTCAAACAATGCCTTAAAAAAAAAAAAAGGTTAAGAACGTAGGTAATTATTACAAAGTTAGTTGCAATACTGTGTTTACCATGCTTTTCAAGATTACCGATGTAGTTACTCATATTACGTAACTGAGAGACGCTTTGAGCAATAATGTTGAGTGCGGTTTGTTTGACTTTTTTATGGGCTTCTCAAGCCTACCAGTGCAGGAGCCACAGGAAGTGCGGGTTCGATCCCTGGGTCAAGAAGATCCCCTGGAGGAGGAAATGGCAAGTCACTCCAGTGTTCTTGCCTGGGACATCCCATGGACAGAGCAGCCTTGAGGGCTATGGTCCATAGGGTCGCAAGAGTTGGATGCAACTTAGTGACTAAAAACAAATAATGCATAATTAATGAATAGTTCTTAAGATGATGTATTCAGTTCTTATTTACAATGGGGAATTTATTTTAACTATTTTCCACTGTCTTTTAATCAGGAGTAAGAACGTTTGTTCCTAAGCCTGTTGCCACTACTTTGCAGTACATTGGTGGAGCCGCAGCCATCCTGGGCCTGGTGGCCATGGCTTCTGATGTGGAAGGGCTGTACGCAGCAGTCAAGGCCCTGGTTTGTGTGGTCAAGAGTAACCCACTAGCCAGCAAAGAAATGGAAAGAATCCGGGGCTACCAGGTTTGTAACAATAAAGCTTGGTCTTCACTTTACTTTGCATTACAAATCTTATAATTTTCATTGTTAATTCATATTTTTTCAAACTCTGGAAGAATTATATTGTCCAAGTAAACTTTAAAAGTTGGTAGTTCTTATTAAAATAAAACATGTTTCAAATAAGAATGTGGGTTGTTAGTTCAGTTATTTTTCTCTATGACAATAGGAATTAAATAGTGTCAGGACTTCGCTGGTGATCCAGTGGTTAAGACTTCGAGCTTCCCATGCATGGGGTACAGGTTCCTTCCATGCTCCACAGCATGGGCAAAAGAAAAAGAAATAGGATCGTATTATCACTTGCTCTAGAAATGGCTAAATCACTCATAATTCCGGGTTCTCCTGGTTTTCTTTGTCTTTCTCCTTCACACCATGTCATCTTTTACCCCCTCCCCTCCCATGTTAGTTAGCTAGGGGATGTGAGAGCCACTGTATGTTAAGTTTGTCATTGCTAGTCCTGAAAACACAAGTGAGACTAAAAATATGCCCTGTTCATGTATTTACAGTCTCTGCTAGGTTTAGGTGCAAAGTTACTTTTAACAAGAGACAGAAGTATTTGGGTCAAGATTAAATTCCTCTAGGGTAGATGAAGTATAAATGCCTTCTCTAACTTTAGCAGTTAGTTCATTGGTAGTAGATAATGTTTACTATAATGTTTTCAGTAGATTTAATGTAATTTAATTAATTTAATTAATTTGTTTTGCAAAACTCTCAAAATAACAGTTGCAGCATTGTCTATCATGAAAAAATAGGAATAATCTCAATGTTCCAATAATATGAGAATGACTAATACTAATAATACTATAGCCATTCCATATATCATTCAGCCTTTTAAAATTGTAGTTATGGAGACAGTGTTGCAAAAGAAAACAATCCTTTGGACAAAATGTTATGTAGAGAACAGGAGTAGAAAATTATATACATGTGATGGCAACAGCAACTCAAGGTATTTATGTACAAGTAGAGTTTATATAAAAGTGGATAGTTTAATAAGAGAATAATGGGATTACCCTGATTTTCAGATTTCCTATAATACTATGTTATCATGATGAAAGATTAGAAATCAGTGTAGAAGTCTCAGGAATTGCTCTCCTTAGGGTTCTCGTGTGTGTGTGTCTGTGTGTATGACGATTGATCAGCAAGCATTGGTATTTTCTTTCAGTTGCTGGCAATGCTGTTTAAGAAGAAACGCTCCCTTCTTAACAGCCACATTCTCCATCTCACATTTTCCTTGGTGGGAACTGTTGACAGTGGACATGAGACCTCCATTATTCCAAATTCAACAGCTTTCCAGGATCTACTTTGTGATTTTGAAGTATGTAGATAAACACTAACTGGTAATACATAATCAATGAACTGATTCCTTATTTGGTGTATTTATAGAGTTAACTATGAAAGAGTTTTCTAAGACATGTTTTTATTCTATAATTTTATGATGCTCACGTTAATGTCATTAGTAAAACATACAAAACAGAGTAGTGATTGTGCTTTTTACCAGTGATAATCCATGGTACCAGTAGTATAACAGTGAAATGGTGTAATGCATATACCTGACTATAGTCAATTTGCTGTTGCCATTGGCATGACATGAGGCAGACGCATTTTCAGCAAAAAAAAATTTTGGTTACTAATAGCTGTATAGTGAAATATTCATTTCAGCAAAATAACAAGATTTTTATTTCTACTGACTTACTACCATAATAGCTTCCACTTTGTCCTCTCAAGGCACCACTTAATCACGCATATTCTTTCTGTCTTTAATTTCTTGTTCACAGCACTTTGCACTCACATCACTATATAAAATCTCCTCCCACAAGACTGGAGGCTTTACAGTGGCAGAGATCATGTCTGTCTGCATCTTTGTATCCCTACAGCCCAGAATAGTGTCTAGTACTCAAGAGTTTGCTGTGATGTCTGGCCCTAAATCATCTTTGTAACTTTCATAAGCTCCATCTTGTCAGTTATTTTAAAGACTGTGTGGCATAAATGTTGTACTGAAACTTTATGTGGAAGCTTATTAGCAGCACCCCTCTAAATAAAAATTCATGGCTCTCCTCTGCTCTTGGTACCCCAGCCTCCACAGCATATGATGCTGCGTTTCCATGTTTCCGTTTTCTTGCATGTCCTCCTCTTGTCAGCTTTTAGGCATCACTCACCTGCCTCTTTATCTTGTTCACTGCTTTCCCCCATCATTTTCTGATGATGGAATTTTCATTTTGTGGTTGTTTAGTCGGTAGGTCATGTGAGACTCTTGTGGCCCCCTAGACTGTAATCCACCAGGCTCCTCTGTCCATGGGATTTTTGAGGCAAGAATGCTTTTTGCCATTTCTTTCTTCCTGATGCAAGGATGGAACCTGTGTCTCCTACATTGTATGAAATTTTCATTACTTTATTGAAAAGTGTCCATCTTCACTTCTTTATCCTTTCCCTCTGTGTTGTTCTTTTTCCTTTAGATTCTCACCCAGCCCCACAGGCTCATGTCTACGGAGACTTGCAAACCTAAATCTTTAGCTTAATATCTGAATCCAGACGTATTTCTAACTTCTTCCTAAATGTTTCCATTTCCGTGTTCCAGCAACACCTGCACTGAACGTAACATCCTTTCCCCAAGTTAGTTCTTCCTTTGAACTTCTGTTTCTATTAGTAGCACCACCAATTCTCCCATTCAGTGAGACTTGAAATTGAAAAGTGAGCTTCCTCCTCCTTCAGTGTTTATAAACAGCACGAATTAAGGCAGATTCTGCTTCCGCATTTCATGTGTCCTGTGTTTTCTGTTTCTCCTGCTACATCCTAATCCAAGCCCTAATCAGTTCTCCTCTTACTGAAATAGCGATCACTTCTTTTCCCCTTTCTTCAGTCCGTTTTACATGTTTTTTCACCTCATTCTTTCCAAGATATAATCATGTAACTTATTAAAAATTTTCAGTGCTCTGTCCTACACAGTAAAGTACACATTTCTCAGCCTGATATTCCAAATTCTAATACACAAACCTCTCATTTTATTAGAAAATAATTATTTAATATGTTTGAGCCCAGCACTGTATTAGGTGCTGCTGCTGCTAAGTCGCTTCAGTCATGTCCAACTCTGTGCGACCCCATAGACTATGCAGCCCACAGGCTCCCCCATCCCTGAGATTCTCTAGGCAAGAACACTGGAGTGGGTTGCCGTTTCCTTCTCCAATGCATGAAAGTGAAAAGTCAAAGTGAAGTCGCTCAGTCGTGTCCGACTCTTCGCGACCCCATGGCCTGCAGCCTACCAGGCTCCTGCATCCATGGAATGAAAAAATAGAGAAGTCCATGCCTCAAGGCGTTTAGTGTATTAGATGAGAAAAGCAAATAGTAAAAAATTTGTGAAAGCATGGAGATAAAGGTATGCAGAGGGTTTCCTTTGTGGCTCAGTGGTAAAGAACCCACCTGCCAGTGTAGGAGACAAGGGTTCAATCGTTGGTTCGGGAAGATCCCCATGTTACAGAGCGACTGAGCCTGTGCACCGCAGCTACAGAGCCTATGCTCCAGAACCCACATGCCACAACTACTGAAGCCCGTGCGGCCTGTGTTCTGCAACAGGAGAAGCCATCACAATGAGAAGTCTGCACACCCCTACAGAGGGTAGCCCGTGCTCACCGCAACTAGAAAGCCTACACAGCAACAACCCAGTGCAACTAAAAAAGAAAAAAAAAAAAAAGAGGTCACGATAATTCTACCATCTCTGTTATTTCTGGGCCTATTTGTAATGATTTTTTTTTCTCTTACTTATGACTCATATTTTCCCTTTTATTTGCATACTTGGTAACTGTTGATCAGATGCTAAGTTTTACATTGTTGATTGGTAAATTTTACTTTGTTTTCTTAATGAGGCTTTGCTCTGGCATTGCAGTTTTGAAACATCTTTTTAAACTTTGTTTGAATGGACTTTCATTCATCCTTAGTGGTTATTTAGCCCTCCTACTAAGGTATTACACTTCTGAGACCTCTTCCCAACCTTCTCATGGAATTTGAAGTCTCTACACATGTTGGTGGGAGTGCAGACTAGTCCCAGCCCTTTGTGAGTTTTAGGAATTGTTTGTGGTGCTACCTTGCATTAGTTATTTCCAGTTTTGGACCTACACAGGATTCCTGCCATTCAGTTTTTGTATCCAGTAATCATTCTCTTCAGTATGTTATATTCAGTATTCACTAACAGTATTCAGTCATTGAGCCCAGAGAGATTTTCTGTAGATCTTGCCTTTCTAGTTGTTTACTCTAGGAGGGTTATTTTCATAGCAGTTATCTCTGTATGAACAGAAACAGAAGTCCCATATAACAGCAGTTTTATAGTGTGACAGCAAATAAAAACTAAGAAAGTGGCTATATTCAATTAATTTATCTAATTTGTCTAAGTGGAATAAGTTATATGTACTGCATTTGTGTTTATTGGGTTGCGATTTGGGGTATTTTTTAACCCTAAATACACCACTGTTCTTCATTTTTATTTTAGGTCTGGCTCCATGCTCCATATGAACTTCATCTCTCCCTGTTTGAACACTTTATTGAATTGCTCACAGAGTCCAGGTATTGGTTGATATCTAAATTGTTAGTTGTTCAGTTACAGAAGTGATGCCAGTACAGTGTATAAAATCTTCTTTCTCTTACAGTGAAGCTTCAAAGAATGCCAAGTTGATGAGGGAATTCCAGCTAATCCCAAAGCTGCTACTGACTCTTCGAGATATGTCTCTATCCCAGCCTACCATTGCTGCTATTAGTAACGTGCTGAGCTTCTTACTGCAGGGTTTCCCCAACAGCAATGATCTACTCAGGTAGTGAAAACTTCTGTGTTCATTGGTTTGTTCACTGAAAGTACCAATGAGATTAAGATGATTGAGGTGAATGTAATTGCTTCCTATGCCTGAATAATACCTGCAAAGTTAATACTATTCAGGATACTTGTAGATCATGGAAAATAGGCATGTATCATGCAAACCAGTTGTTGCCACTAGTGACTAATAGAATATTGGGAGAATGGGTGTGAGAATTAGTTCAGTGAGACTGATTGTCCTGGACATAAAAGTGTTCAGTGTAGGAGTTCCTGGTCCCCAGCCCTCTTCCAAGACCAGGCTTTGCTGCTTCTCAAGGGTATGCGCAGGAACACATATGCACATGCATACACATCTGCAGTGGACATGCCATGTCTTTTGTATTTGATCTTTATCACCCAAACTGATGATAGTATGTTATTGTTGCATATTCATACCTTTTCTTTAACATGAGTGTTATTTTGCTGCTAATGTGAAATATGGCTTCAGGCACATTTATGGAGTATCTGTAGAGCAGTTATAATAGGCACTTGAGAATTCTCATCTTGGCTAGAAATGGGAGAAAAAAACTACCTAAGTTATTTTCCAAATAGAAAATTGCTTTTAACTGCACTTAATCACCTCTTGTCATGTTACTGCTCAAGTATTACAGATGACATCACACTCGCTGACTAGGGTAATCCCAGTAAAGTAGTCTCCAATTGGTGCAGCATGTAAATCACTCACTTTATATTCAGTTACCTTGAAAGCATTTTTTTTTTTAACTTGGCAACAGATCTAAAACTGGAGTTGAAAGGTTAATTTGGAGATTGTCATTATTAGTAGTAATATTTATGTAGGTCTTATCCTGGTATTATGATGATTACTTTGCTAAAATTTTCACTGTAACCTATCCAGGCTTTTATTTTTCTCTACATTACAGATTGAGAAATTAAAGCCCTGAGAGGTTAAGCTACTTGCCCCAAGTAACATGATTAAAAACTGATAGAGCTAGGATTTTAATCTTACCTGTATTTTCAAAACCCAGACTTAACTATTAGGCTACAGTAGATCCATATAGGTAATGTTAGGACATTTTTATTTGAGACCATACTGGTGAATTTTTGAAATAATTTGGATAGGTGCATTAAAGGACTCATATTTCTGATGAAGTTTATTTTTCCCTGTATGTATTTTAAAACAATATAGCATATTAATGTTAATTGTTCTGGTGTTAATTGCAACAGTTCTAGGGGAAGCAGCTGAAATACAGTCACGTAAAATCTATAAAAGATCAGTTAAACTAAGAAGTGTTCTCTTGGTTTTCATTTCTTTATTTTTTTATTTCTTAGTGTTGTGTTTATTTTGAAGAGAGAAAAAATAAAATCCATAACCTCCTTTTTCTTGTATTAAAAGGTTTGGCCAGTTCATTTCTTCTACTTTACCAACCTTTGCAGTTTGTGAGAAGTTTGTAGTTATGGAAATAAACCACGAAGAGAAGCCTGACACTGGTGAGTCAGTTCTGGAGCTTGGAACCTAACCACTGTGCCTTCTTCTGACACAAGTTAGACCTGAATTGTATGACACTGTTATTTTACCTTTCTCGTTGAATTACTTTTCTTGATCTTTCACGAACTTATTGTCTTAGACCAAGCCTCCACAATACACAGAAATACAGAATTACCTACAAATTTAATAAGGGTGTGAATTTGCTTTAAAAATAAAATCTTTCCAATTTTTACAAGATTTATAGCAATGTTCCTTTAAACAATAAATTCTTCCGGTATAATTTTTGAACCTTATTTTTTTTTAATTTATATAAATCTTCAGAAACACAGATTCTTACTAAAATGAATTGTATCTGTATTGCTGTTATTTTAATTTCCCTGTTAAATATTTAATAATCATTGAAGGAGAGAACATTTTACTAGAATCATGTAAGTGTAAAACAAAATTTTTGTAAGTTGTAATTCCTGAGCCAATGACAACCACTTTTTTTTTAATAAACTTTCCTCCTTTGAAGCATATTTTTCCCTTGCTCGAATGTATTTTTCCTATCATGTATTGTAGATTGGGAGTTGTGCTTGGAAAACACTAAAAGGACCTTTTAAATTAACCTGTGATTAAATTCACAGTATTTTACATTTATTCAGCATTATTTACATCATTATCCTGTTACATTCTTCCCCAGTCATGTCACATAAAAGAGTTCCTTTAAAACTCTCACAACCCTATCCATCTGGGAGTTCTCTTCCAAACTGGCTATATCATTCAGAGCACAGCCTCTCTGGTGCTTCATGAGTAAGAAGAGAAAGTGGTATAATTATGTTTTTCAAAGGAGAAACTAAGAGATTTGAGAGGCTGACTTCCTGCAAATCACAGAGCAGAACATATAAAGCTGGTAACCACGTACTTCCTACTCATTTGGAACAAAGCTGGTATTTCTTTGGGTAAAGCAAAGTAGCAGTGGGTGAGAAGCATATAGATCAAATCAATGGGTAACGCTTGTTTAGTGCTTAGTATTTTCCAGACAATTTTAATTGCTCTATATAATCTTATAACAACCCTGTGAAATGGGTCCTGTTATTACCAGTTTTACAAAAAGTGAGGAAACTGAGGTCTAGAAAGATTAAATAAAAGCAATTTACTGAGATCACATCACAGCATTTAAACTATAGTAGTCCAAACCAGCATTCTAAGCTTTTAACCCCTGCGTTATTCTACCATATATTCAAAGATTATTTCCAGGTTCTGAATTAATATAAGCTGAGTAAATAGGAATTGAAAGGAGACTACTGTTAAAATCTTAGTGGACCTATGTAACATGTTTATTTCAAGTATTAAAAAATGATATAAGAAAAGTATTTCTCTAGTCTCCATACTGGACATTGAGATCAATAACTACAGCTCTAAACCAACATTCTAAGCTTTTAACCACTGTGTTGTTCTATCAATTCAATATACAAGGATTATTTCTAAGTTCTGAATTAATATAAACCAAGTAAATAGGAATTAGAAAGGAGAGTACTTTAAAATCTTTGAAAGTATAAAACAAATTTATTTCAAGTATTAAAAAAGACACAGGAAAAAATATTTCTGTAGTCTCCATATTTCTTGCTGATCATTGAATTCTGTAACTACAGCTAGTGTTATAAAAAAAATGTTTTTTACAAAAGCACAGTAGCAGGGATGTATAAATTAGGAAAATTTCTCTTGATCTGCCAAGCTGATTAGATTAGTGTTCTTCTTATCAATTCATTGCCATTTGAAAAACTAGAGAAAGCCAAAAGGATTTGCAGGTCTTGTTAGTCTATGACATTAATTATTTGTGTGGACTAGACTGTCTTACGTATGTTTCCCAAAAATTAAAACCATAATTTTTTTCTTTCAAATAGTTTATACAGTCTTCAGGATATACCTACAAACAAGTGATTTAAATAATGCTGAACAATGATACAATAATTAATGCAAAATAAAATAAATAGCATGAAAGGGCAGTGCAGTGGGGAGTAAACCATCAGTTTGAATGGGAAGAAGTTAACCTGAAAGTTTCATTGAGTTCATTGTTTAAAACTGTATCTGAAAATTAGGGGAAACATAACTGACAGTGAAAAAACTAGGCATAAAAACCAAGGAGAATTCTTAATTTCTGTGTAGATTGTCATTTTATCGAAAGAAAAAACTGAAAGGAAGTAATTCCTTAGTGTAAGTTGTGTGGTATGCCTTCAGTAAGGCAATTTGTAAATTACCAGTCGTTTGCCTACTAGTAGGGGAGCGAATCTGGAGTTCCCCTCGGTAAACTTAAAGCACCCTCCCCAGTGATTAAGGCACTAAGTTAGCATTTTTTTTAATTAGCATTTTAAAAGACAAGTGTTTAAGGGTGAAAATGGTCCCTTGCCCAAGCAAGTAAAAGCATATAACCTTGGTCGTTCAATTTTAGCCTGAGCTTCAATTATATATTAGAGAAACGAAGTCATGTTTATTGTGACTTATTAACCTACAGCTCGATGTGGCAGAGTTGGGCCTGGAACATTCGGCCATGGATCCCAGGCCCTGTGCTTCCAGGACTACCCACTGAGAGCCAGAGGCTTCCTGCCTTCCTCCCTTCCTTCCCCAAGTTCTCTGGTACATTTCTGTGCCTTCCCCTCTAGTCTGTGCTATTTAAGTCTAGCTTTCCTTTATGTATTATAATTATTGAATGATTTATGCTTCCTCTTTTCATTTTTAAATTTGAAAAAATTAGCTATTTAAAAAGGAACTAGAAATTAAGGATTTGCATTGCTATTTTTGTTCATGTGATCCTTATTTGATCACTTTGCCCTGTAAGTACAAGAAAGGAATATTAATATAAAAAAGGGTTCACAGTCTTTACTGTCCCTTTTATAGATAAACTTTCGTGATGGCTCAGACAGTAAAGAATCTGCTTGCAATGCAGGAGAGCCTGGTTCAATCCCTACGTCAGGAAGATTCCCTGGAGAAGGAAATGGCAACCCACTCCAGTATTCTTGCCTGGAAAATCCCATGGACAGAGGGTCACCAAGAGTCAGACACCACTGAGCACCTAAGTAAATGAACAGTTTTAATGATTTTAAAGAGAAACGTTTAATAAACCCTTTTTTTGTGTTCATTGTAGTGGAAAGTATTCCTAGAGAAAATGTTTTCTGAAAGATACATTTCAGTGATTTTTCCTAGACCAGTGTTGGATATTTTATCCTAGTTTACCTGCTAGGGCAATTTAATGTATTTCTTTTCATTGCAGGAACTGAAGAAGAGTTTGGAGGTCTTGTATCTGCTAATCTTATACTTTTGAGGAACAGACTTCTGGATATCTTACTAAAACTGGTTTACACATCTAAAGAAAAGACAAGCATTAATTTGCAGTAAGTAAAATCTTTTGAGAATTGATGGTAATAGTTGATTTTGCTAGTTAATTCATTATAGACAAAAGAAAGATTTGCCTTTGATTTGTTTTTATTTTTTAATTGGACTATAATTGCTTTACAGTGTTGTTGGTTTGTGCTATACGGCTACATGAATTAACTATAAGTATACATACATATTGTTTGCTGCTGACTTTTAATAGATTTCTTTTTTAAACCCTGAAATTCATAGTATCTCAAGAACAAAAGCTGGTCTCAGTTTTCTTTTTAATTTGAAATCCCAATCCTTGAAATTAATGTTTTGTGTAATCCATCTGTCTGAATAGAGCTTGTGAAGAGCTGGTCAGGACGCTGGGTTTTGACTGGATTATGATGTTTATGGAAGAACACTTGCATTCTACCACAGTCACAGCAGCCATGAGGATTCTTGTTGTCCTACTGAGCAATCAGTCTATTCTCATCAAGTTCAAGGAGGGACTCAGTGGTGGAGGCTGGCTGGAGCAGACAGATTCCGTCTTAACGAATAAGATCGGAACTGTATTAGGTATGAGACTTTTATAGTGGGCTGCTTTGAAATGAGCTTTGTGTTGTATTTTTAAATTTTAGGTAAGCTTATACTGTTTGATTTATCTAACAGCCATTAAGAGTCAAGAACTTTAATGACAATAAAAAGCATAAAATTTAAAAAAAAATTTTTTTAATTGCAAGTCACACTGAAGTCAGAGACAGGATATCAAGATGTGAAAACTCAAGTAATTTTCTTATGATTTCTCTTTGTTTAGTTTCTGACCTATAAGTAAATAATTTACAAATTATCAGAATGTAATTAATAGTAGCAATCAATAATTTGTGTGCTTATTCCTTGCCAGTTTCACTTTTCATTTTCACAGTAACTTATCTTTACAGTAACCCTATGAGATATAAATACCGTCATACCCATTTTACAGATGAGAAGTCAAGGCATAGGGGTAATGTCACTTGTCAGCTAAGAAGTGTCAAAATCTGAGTCCAAGTCACTCATCCAAAGCCCATGGTTCTAACAGTTATGTTATATTACCACTCAAGATTTAAGCTCACCAGAATGTCAGCCAAAGCTCCTTACTCTCTGCTCACTGACTCTACGCTGTTTACAACATTGAACTGAGCATTTAAATAATAATAGAAAATTATGGTTTCCCATATAGATTCATGTGAACTAATATATACATTCCTATTCATGTTAATGATCTTATTTTGTAAAATGCATATTTAATGCAATGTTTTTATTGAAAATTATGGTCATTTAGTTTGTAAGGTATTTTAAGATTATGTTTATGACATTACAATTTAAAATCATATATAATTATATTCTGCAGTAAGCACTAAGAATAACTATTTACCCTTGTCAGATGGAAAAATTTGGGATCAGATTTTAATATGTAATTTGTCTGTTAAGAAAAAAATGTAAAAGTATCAATACCTTGGTGTAACATGTGCTGTCAAATGTTAAAACAAATGGTAGGAAGAAAGAGCTTACACTTATTTTTTTTGTTATTTTACACGTGAAAAATGTCTGAAGGAACTTTGTGAGTGATAAAGAAACAAATTCAGAAATTCACTGTGAAATGATTTCTCAAGAAAATGAGCTCCTTTAAAATAAATATTTTTTATTATTATCATTATAGAGACTTCTATCAACAGTTTTGTAGCAAGAAATGTAGTTTATTGACCTTAATGGTAGCTAGTAGCTACTAAGAGAATAAACAACAAAAGGCATAATTCAGTGTGAGTTCTGTAGAATTCTGTGGGAGTTTTTTTAATGCTGACTGACAACACTGCTTCTCATTGGAAGCCAAAATAACACCCAGGTTTCACCTAGCACTTTGTGGTTTGCAGAATTCTTTAACATATGTCATGTCATTTACTGTCATGATTCCAGACACAAGTATATGTATTTTATGTTATATAAGTTATATTTTATAGGAAAACCTAATGAGTATAAATTAAGAATTAATTCCTCTCTAATTAGGAAAGTAAGACTGCTAAATACATAAGGTCTCTGAGTCATAGAGTAATATTTCTGGGTATCTGTCTTTTGTCAGTTCTGTGGGGTTTTTTTCTGTCCTGTACCACTTCAGTAATATCAGGATCTGACCAACCAAACTTCATGTCTAAGAACTTATTTGTCCTTCCTTGACACCTGCCTGTACATTACGTATACCACTTTGGTTCTAAAAGAGGAATCTAGGTATTTAAGTTTCATTTAAACTCAATTTAATATCATTTTCTCTGAATATCTGTCTGATACATACATACATACTTGAGTACGTGTACAGAAATTTATCTCTATATATTGATATACCATCTCAGTGGATTCTGTTTCTCTTTGAGCTGATGAACAGTATGTTTTTGAATGTTTTACTCACATTTATTAGTTTTCGTCCATTTTTCTTTATAAAAATACCTTCCATACGTAGCTGTAGCTTCATTCAGTTCAGTTCAGTCACTCAGTCACATCCGACGCTTTGCAACCCCATGGACTGCAGTTCACCAGACTTCCCTGTCCTTCACCAACTCCAGCTACATCAGCTATAGCTTAAATCTAAATTAATACTCAGTTGTTAAAAACATATTAGATACTCCTTAAGATCAATTATAGGGTAGAAATAGAGTGTGAAAATTTGGAAAGGAAAATAAATGCTAGCATTGCTTTTCATTTAGGACCTATAGTTTGATCAAAATTTATTTTTCTATTTAATGTATAAAATACCACTTTGTTTTTTGATATCTTAAGGCTCAGACTTTTTTTATATTTATGATTTCATTTAGAATTTACTGCAAATGAATATCACCCAGTATTCCTTATGCAGCTGGGTTTTTTGGAACGTAGTGATGTTATTAAGAGGACCAAGGGAGATCAGGGCTTCCCAGGTGGCACTAGTGGTAAAAATCCCACCTGCCAATGCAGGAGATGGAAGAGACTTGGGTTTGATCTATGGGTCAGGAAGATCCCCTGGAGGAGGGCATGGCAACCCACTCCAACTCCAGTATTCTTGCCTAAAGAGCCCCAGGGACAGAGGAGCCTGGTGGACTACAGTCCATAGGATTGCAAAGAGTCAGACAGTACTGAAGCGACTTAACACACACACGCAAGGGAGACCATGTAACTTCACAGGCTCCATTGGGCCACAGGTCCTAGTGCCACCCCTCATTAACTTCATGACTGAACAAATTGCATATTTTCCACATTATATTAAAGGATAAAAGGATAATAGCAATTTCTTGCTCACATGCTCATTGTTTAAGAAATGAGACGATATATGAAGAGTTTGGTAAATTGCTATACAACTTTTTTGTTAATTAGAAGAACATATACTCCAGAGGATTAATTAGTATCACACTGAGCAATTTATTTGGACTCTTTAAAAAGCCATCTAGACACAAATTTCTCTTTCATTATTTTAAATAGTAGCAAGTATATGCTACTTTGTCTTAGAAAAAAGAATTTGGCGGGAAACATGGATATTCATTGAAATAAAAATTGCTTCAGAGTAAAAGTCAGTCTTTCATCTTTGGTTGCTATTTGTAAAAATTTTCCGTTGAATCTCTAGCCAATATTCCTTCTGTACTGAGCGTGTACTAGGTGTGGGGTTGGTGAAAGAACTAATTGAGTTATTTCCCCAAATTACCTATGTAACAGAGGAAGCAGGATTGATGGAAAGGCTGGTGCTATAAACCACACAGATAAGTAGTTATCTCCTGGCAGAGCTGTGCTTCTAGAACACACTTTGGATGTCCAGATACCCACAGTCACAGTGGGCCCAGATTTGCTGTCCCTTGGCCAGCAGACTTTGCCGCAGAGTTACAGATTATGCAAGGAAAGATTATTTTGTATATTTATTTTGTCCTATCTCTAAATTTGTAGGTCATTTAAGGCTAATTAGTTCATAATATTCAGGACAAATGAAATATACTAACTCTACAATGGCTATCGTGTTTTTAAGTTACATTTTTAGTAGTATCCTACAATCTGGCTACTTTTTAAATATTGCTTTCTTCTTAGGAATGTTAGAGCTCTTTGGAGGTCATTCTTGGTTGGTGTTTTCTTCTTTTTCTTTTTTTCTTTAATTATTTGGCCATGCCCCTTCCCCACCTCCTCCCCTCTACACACTGCCCCTGGCAGCTGGGATCTTACTTCTGCAACCAGGGATCGAACCCATTCCCCCTGCATTTGAAGCACAGAGTCTTAACCAAGTCCCTGGATGTCATTCTTTTAATGAGTAGAATTTATCTTACCTCTTGTATCTGACTGCCTCAACTATGTTTTAAGACCTAACTCTTTGTGACTCCATGGACTGGAAGCCCACCAGGCTCCTCTGTCCATGGTATTCTCTGGGCAAGAATATTGGAGTGGGTAGCCATTCCCTTCTCAAGGGGAACTTCCCAACCCATGGATGGAATCTGGGTGCATTGCAGGCAGATTCTTTGCTCTCTGACCCACCAGGGAAGCCCTATCCTAATACACAGGTTTCCCAAAGTCAACTGACTGGAAGATTAATTCCAAAGTCAAGTAGTTAATTGCTTATGTTAATATGAATGTCCAAGATGGAAATGTCACATACTGACTTACTCCTTTCTGTGTAAATGTAACATGGTAATCAATGACTAATTTCATCCTTCTTGTTGTATTTCCTCTTAGGATTCAATGTGGGCAGGAGTGCTGGCGGACGATCAACTGTCAGGGAGATTAACCGGGATGCTTGTCACTTTCCTGGCTTTCCGGTTCTTCAGTCATTCCTTCCTAAACACACTAATGTCCCTGCTCTCTATTTCCTCCTCATGGCATTGTTTCTGCAGCAGCCCGTTAGTGAGCTGCCTGAGAACCTGCAGGTCAGTGTGCCTGTCGTCAGCAGCCGATGTAAGCAGGGTTGCCAGGTAGGAATTACCTAGTCGGGTGTAAGTGTAATTACATTTGCCAAAAACTCACTGCAGGGTGTTGAGTTCATTACAGTAAAAACCAACTGGTCCCATCCCTATCTCACGTTTGGGATTTGACTGGGGTCATAGAAATCTGAAAATACTGTAGAAAATTTTCCCAAAAAGAAGTTCTGTGTTCCTGTTGTTCTTTTTCTCCTTATGATTATTCTGTGTGATTATACACATGGGAAGATTTTGGATGATATTTTAATGATGATCAAAAGAATTCGAGTACTGTGATTTTATCTAGAAATATAATTTAATTTCTGTAGAATTAAAAACAAAGGAAGTAATGTGCATTCCACAAATTGGGTAGGTATGAAAGGATTTTTAGTGCAAATTCTGGTTAGAAAAGTGTTTCTGAATTCTTAATGATAGGTAATGTCCACATTAGGAAAACAGTAAGTCTTTACCTGATTTTCTAATCTTAAGACTATGTGGATATCTATATATAGCTTATGTTTGTAGCACTGCAGAGATGTAGGAATTTAGTCTTAAACTCAATTACACTTCCATAATAATCCCAAGATGCTATTCAAATCAGCCATAGTAATCGACAAAATCTTTTAAAAGAAAACACTGTCTGTACCCTTATGTTAAATCATGCTACAGATGCATGAGCAAAGCAGAGTTTGGTTACAGACACCATAGTCAAAATGTTATATAAAACTACTATGAATAAATCTCCTCAAACTGACTTTTATTTGGTCAGATCTTAATCTATATGTAATCTAAAAGTGAATTAGAACATTGCAGAGAGTGGGGTATGGGGAGGAAGTTCACTGTGCTTTTTGAAGAGATCCTGCTTAAAGCCATTGATTCTTTAATTTCATCACCTAGCTAATTATTTTCCTTAGGAAAAAAAAAGAAAAGGATGTTTTTAACATAGATAACTAGGACACTGATGCATAAGATTCACTTTGTCTTATAAGTGTGAAAATGAGTTTTAAAACATAGGAGGGAAGAGCATTAAGTCTCTATCTCCTCTTCATTGCTCACTTTGAAAGAAACTAATTTCAAAGAAATTTTAGAACATTAGAACTTGTGAGGGTCTCTACCGAGAAAAATTGACAGTACCTAATCCTGATTCACTTTCACCTCTGCAGTTTGATTTAGATTCCATCTGGACCTTTATCTTTGGAGTTCCTGCCTCCAGTGGAACCGTGGTCTCGTCTATCCATAATGTGTGCACAGAAGCTGCTTTTTTGTTATTGGGCATGCTCCGAAGCATGCTGAATTCAGTAAGTCCCCAGAGACTCTGACACCTGTTGGTAATTCCTCCTGCCTGGGATTCCTTTATAATAGAGGAATCCTTTGGTAACCTAAGTCTTTATTTACTACGTGGTCTCTGGAACCTCACCCCCTCTGTTTTATTTAGTGTAAGGACAGACTCTGCAGTTGTTAAGATCCTGAACTCAGGAGTTGGATTCAACATCCCAACTCTGATCCTCCAGACATACTAACCTCATGTGCCTCAGCTTCCTTATGTATGAAATGATAATGAGGATAAAGGTTACCTCTTAGGACTCTTGTGAGGATTTATGAGTTAATATGTACACAAAGTGCTTACAAGTGTACCTGGTATAGAATACAAGCTTTATTAAGTGTTAACTGATGCTGTTAGTGCTATAAAACACATATTTCAGTGTATACATTTATATAATAAATATACTGTATTACATGCAATTGCAACAATATGTTACTTGAACTTTTAAAATCACTTCTATTTAGAGGCTCAAAATGTTATCAGTGCAAGTTTTACTTTGTGTTTTCATTTTCTTTTAGTCATTTCTAACTTAGCTATGAAGCATTGAAATAGTAAGTGACAAAATTTATGTTTATATCTCTCAGGAATGCTGGGAATAATGATTTAATTTTTTTTTTTTTTTTTTACAAAATTTAGGATCACATTGTAAGAGGAATTATTAACTAAACTCTTTGGATTACAAGTACCTGAAAAATCTGATTTTAGTCAAAACTGTTCTTGTGCAATCTAAGAAAAGAACATTGCTATTAAATGTGTTAATTTAGAATGCTTTGGGATTCTGGTTTTGGTTTTTATTCATAAACAATAATAAAAATCTAAGCTGAAAAAAAAGACTCTCTGGGCCAGTATCAGAAGATAAACATTTTTCATATAGAGTCTTCTTTTTTTAGCATCATCATCATTGTTATTGTGGTAATGCTTTTAAGGAAAAGAAAACTCCTGTATGTCTCTTTTACTCCGTCTTCTACTACACCACGGCTTTACTTCTGACACTTTGAGTCACCAAGTATAAAGAAGATTTTGCCCCACTACCTGGGTGTTCCACCATTCAGTTCAGTTCTGACACTGTCTGCCAGGATAGAGCATCCAGTTCCACAGGTTAAGGGCTCAGTATCATAAGATACTCCCCTGCCCCACCTCCACCAATCCTGCCCCACTTCAAATGCCAGTCAGAAGTCCAGGCTGTTACCTGTGCTTCAGACTTACCAGTTATAAATCACAGGTTCCTGTGTCTCAGGAAAACATTTTACTTGCCAGATTACCAGTTTATTACAAAAGGTTAACTCCAGAACAGCCAGCTGGAAGAGAGGCATACGGCAAGGTAGGGAGGGAAGTGGAGCTCCATGCCTTCTCCGACTTGCTCTTCTCCCAGCACCTCCATGTGCCCACCAGTCCGGAAGCTGTCTGAAACCCATGAATCTTGACTTTTTATGGAGCTTCATTACACAGACATTAATTAAAGTCGTTGGTCACTGGTGATTGAACTCTTCCTCCCTGTAGGCTGTGGAGGAGCAGATTAGGTTAATTTCCAACCTTCTAATCACTTGGTTGGTTCCCCTGGCAAGAGCCCATCAGCCTAAATTCAAGTGTGGTTGAAAAGGGCTCCTTATAATGAACAAAAGGAGGACAAAATGGCACCCCAACCCAGTATTCTTGCCTGGGAAATCCCATGGACAGAGGAGCCTGGCAGGCTACCGTCTGCCAGGTCACAAAAGTTGGACACAGCCCAAGTCAAGACATAAGCCTGCATGTTTGTCCCCACGTGGAATGCTGGTCTTGAGAAATGAGAGAATAGCTGCTAAAGCACCACCACCATCTTGAGCAAAAAGACACATGTATGACTCTTATCACTTAGGAAATGCCAAGAGTTTGAGGATCTCTGTGCCTGAAATGGGACAAAGACTAAATATATATTTCTTATTATAAATCACAGTATCACAGTTGTATAATGGTTAAGAACACTGTTCTCATTTTTTATATGACAGTGTGAGACTCAAAAGGTGAAGTAACTTCCGCATTTTATCTTACTCCTTACTCTCTGACACGATGGAGGATGGGGCGACTTTGATGGCAATACAGCCATGGTTGGCACCCACCACATTCATACTGATAACACTGAATAATCAAAACCGTTGACTCCAGTTACTGAGCTGTGAGTACCCCAGTCCGTGTCAGTCACTCAGTTGTGCCTGACTCTTTGCGACCCCATGGGCTGTAGCCCACCAGGCTCTTCTGTCCATGGGATTCTCCAGGCATGCATACTGGAGTGGGTTGCCATTCCTTTCTCCAGGGGATCTTCCGACCCAGGGGTTGAACCCTGGTCTCCTGCATTGCAGGCAGATTCTTTACCATCTGAGCTATCAGAGAAGCCCAGTATGAGTACCCCAGGGAATAGAGGAAACATCCTCTAGGTTTCTAGGGGTGTTGCCTTTGTTTTAGCTTATTTCCCAATTTGTTGGCCTGTGTGTTTACCCAGTGTATGGTTTATGAGAGTTCTGGACCATCGGTATATCAGGTTTTAGAAGAGTAGTGAGTAACTTGTAGCAATGTCAGTGACTCTAACGTGCCGTCTCCTCTCCTGTCCCCTGGCAGCCTTGGCAATCAGAAGAAGAAGGATCTTGGCTCCGGGAGTATCCTGTGACCCTGATGCAGTTCTTCAGATACTTGTATCACAATGTCCCGGACCTGGCCTCCATGTGGATGAACCCTGATTTCCTGTGTGCACTGGCAGCCACGGTCTTCCCCTTCAACATCCGCCCTTATTCAGAAATGGTAGGAAAGGGGGAAGAAAATGTCAAAACTGGACTGCTCCAATCATTAGCAGATTTTTTTTTTTTTTTGGCCAATCTTTTAAGCCTCTGACTAAGTTATACTTTTGTAACTTTCTCCTCCACCTCTCGCATCATTATCTAGTGTCTGTCTCCAGACACACCCTTCATCTGCCTTCCCTAAAATTTCAGCAGTGAACGCTACTTCCTGTTCTTATTTACCATATTCTTGTAAGTCTCTCATGAGTGACTTTCCTCCTCATGTAGCTGTGGATCCATTTCTTATTATATGTGGCAATAGCTGAAGTGTTGTGAACTCAGATTACAGAGCTCTAATAGGACCAGATTTATTTCCACTTCATTTATCTCAGGAATTTGGCATCTCCTGGATTTAGTCTTTACAAACTAATTACAGGATTTGGTTGTCTTTATAAGAAATGAAATGCATGCTTGTCCTTTCCGTTCAACTTTTTCCATTTTGTTCAACTGTTATTTTTCATATTTTACACTAACTTAGTAGAAAGTTATTAGACTACTCATATATCATACGGGCTTCCCTGGTGGCTCAGACAGTAAAGAATCTGCCTGCAATGCAGAAGACCTAGGTTCTCTCTCTAGATCAGGAAGATCCCCTGGAGAAGGAAATGACAACCCACTCCGTATTCTTGCCTGGAGAATCCCATGGACAGAAGAGCCTGGCAGGCTACAGTGGACTACAGTCATTGAGATCACAGAGTGGGACATGACTGAGCGGCTAATACATGTATCATATAAATACTTCTTTTGTCCTTTAAAACAAACCCAAAAGACAATTATTCCTCCATGGGACTTCAGAATTTCATGATGTTTCCTCCTTTTTCTCCTACTTACTCTAGACCCTGGAAGAAAGTACCTTCCTCATACTAATTTTTTTCTTCATGTAAAAAGATGAAATAAATACTCATGCTAAAAATTGTGGGAATTTTTAGGAGAAAGACAAATATAGCACATGACCTTAATACTGTGGCTTGTTTATAACTTTAAAATCCACATTTTTGGTAAAAACAGGATTTTAGTAATAGCGCAGTGTTTTTTCCTTGTCAGCATCTTATAATCTGTCTTCTTGACCTTTCTTTTTCTGTCGACTCAAAATTGGTACTAGTTTCGTTGTTGTTTTATTTCATTTATTTGCTTTTTTTTTAACCTAAAAAATAGATCAGCCCTTGGGTACAATCGTTAGTATGCCAGATCTTTATCTGAACTTCTGTAACACTTGGCTTCTCAGTAGGTATGTTTTGTAATATGCACATAAAATAGTCCTTCTCGTTTTATTATTTAATTTATTTCAAGTGCAGTTATCCACAGTAGAGATAAAAATTCAGCATAAAGCAGTTATATGGTTAGCAGCCAGTCAGTAGCTTGATATTAGAAAGAATATGTGTTGAGTAATCATGCCCTATGGTGCCCGATTACCACCCTGATAGGAGTGTCTGAGTAAAGCCAAGTGAACTATGCAATGTGTTGAATAGCTTCATAGGAGGTTAATGTTGAAGCAAAATGCTGTTGGTGCTACAGTCTGGTTTTTAGGAAACATGGAAGTAAAAATACCAAATGAAATCAAATGTGACTAGGGTACGTTTCCTCTTGATTTTATTAGGTGACTGATCTCGATGATGAAGTTGGATCTCCAGCTGAAGAATTTAAAGCCTTTGCAGCAGACACAGGGATGAACAGAAGCCAATCAGAGTACTGCAACGTGGGCGTCAAGACATACCTGACCAATCACCCAGCTAAGAAATTTGTTTTCGACTTCATGCGGGTCTTAATAATAGACAACCTCTGTCTTACGCCTGCCAGCAAGCAGACTCCACTGATTGATCTTTTGTTGGAGGTAAAGACAAAGAGATGCACTTACACCTCTTAAATTGTTTTTATAGTGAGAGCATTAATAGCCAAGCAAATTTTATGCCAAATACCTTTCAGATTTCTAATTCCTCTGGGTTGTAAAGGCAGAACTTATCATGGGCTATGGGAATTTTTTAATCCCAAGTGTGCTAATGTATATGCTATCAATTTGTTTCTTTTCTTTCTGTTCCTCTTGACATGTCCTTTTTTTCTTAAAGATTTTTTTTTAATGTGGACAATTTTTAAAGTCTTATTGAATTTATAACAGTTTTGCTTCTGTTTTATGTTTTGGGTTTTTGATTGGAAGACATGTGGGGTCTTAGCTCCCTGACCAGGGATTGAACCCGCACCCTCTCCGATGGAAGGTGAAGTCTTAACCACTGCACTGCCAGCTAAGTCCCTGCATGTCCTTAATTCAGTCCTTTATTGCCCCTTCCCTAGACCAGGAATTGACAAACTTTTCCTGTAAGGGACCAAATTGCAAATATTTTTAGATTTATGGGCTGTACAGTGTGTGACAACTACTTAACCTACCATTGCAGTTAGAAAAGCAGCCCCAGGCAATACATAAATGAGTGAGCATAGCTGTGTCCCAATAAAACTTTATATACAAGAACTAGCATAGGCTGAGTTTGGCTCAGGGACCCTAGTGTACCAGCTGCTTCCCCCCTAGTCTCATACAGCAGCATTGTCTCCTCAGCTTGTTAACTCCCTACTTCAGTCTGTCTTATGTATCACTTCTGGTATTACTGCTTTCAGTGTCCTATGGGGCTTAAAACATGGTGCTCAATATGTGCTTCTTAAATTTTTCCTCAAGGCAGCAAACGTGTAGGGTGCTTGGTATCTAAACTCAGGCTGCTATAACAAACTAACCGAAATTGGGTGGCTTCAATGGCAGGCAGTTATTTCTCACAGTTCTGGTGACAGAGAAGTCTGACATAAGGCTGCCACCAGCTTGGTCAGGTCATGGTGGGGGCCCTCTTCCTGCCTTATCGACGGCTGTCCTGCTCTCACGGGGCAGAGAAAGAGCTCAGGTGGTTCTTCATC
This sequence comes from Capricornis sumatraensis, assembly GCF_032405125.1. Lineage (NCBI taxonomy): Eukaryota > Metazoa > Chordata > Mammalia > Artiodactyla > Bovidae > Capricornis > Capricornis sumatraensis. The sequence continues at coordinate 101,960,112 of NC_091075.1, read as the reverse complement.
TTCTTATAAGGGTTTGAGTCCCCTCATGGGGGATCCACCCTCATGGCCTTCCCAGAGCTTCCCGGGTGGTTTCTCAGGGCTTTCCCGGTGGCTCAGTGGTAAAGAATCTGCCTGGCAATGCAAGAGACACAGGAGACGTGGGTTCACTCCCTGAGTCTGGACGATCCCATGGAGAAGGAAATGGCAACCCACTCCAGTATTTTTGCCTGGAGAATCCCCATGGACAGAGGAGCCTGAAGGGCTACAGTCCATGGGGTCACAAAAGAGTCAGACATGACTTAGCAACTAAGCATGCATGCATCATGGTTCATCTAAACCTAATTACCTCCAGAAAGCCCTACCTTATAATATCCACACATTGAGGGTTAGGGCATGACTTACGAATTTGAGGGGAGGGGACACAAACGTTTAGTCCCTGCACTTGCTCTTTCTCTTGATAAGAATTAGCTGATGTTTCAGAAAACAAACCCTAAGTGGCCACACTGCTGGCTCTAGAAGTTGACCATCCCTGAAAACCAAATGTTCATATAGGAAAATCTCAAAGAGAAATTTAAAAATCAGGGGATCTAAGATATAATTAGTTGCTTATTCATTCATTCTTTTGGCCAGCGCATATTAAACAGGGTCAAGCAGTACATGCAAGGGCTCTGAAAATAGTGTTTCGTGAAAGATTTCAGTGCAAAAGACTAACTGCTTTTCTCTCTGAAAAACTTCCTGCATGCTGCTTGACAGTTGTTTGACAACTGACCCTGCACTTTCTCTTCTCCCTCTAGTGGTGAAGAGAAAACAGTTAATTTTTTATTTGAAACCTTAAAACTCCAGCAGATGTTTTATCTTATTCATGTAGAAATATCTCAGCTTGATCTTTTAAAAGAAATCACTAGTATAATTTAGATAACAGTCATGCTAAGCATTTTAACCAGGACCACAGTGTTTAATATTGGCAGGAAAATAATTGATTTCATCAATAATTCATGTGGACAAGCATGCCTGTTAGAACTTGTCCTCTTTGGAAACTAAAAATAAGAAAAAAGATGGCTAGTATTTTAGTGCCTGGGGTAAGAATGTGAAGCATCTTATGCAAAATAAAATGTTTATCATGAAATAACAGAATAAGGTTCAGAAGAGGTATAAGAAAGCATAACTGAGCCAAAAAATAAGATACACATACATAGAAGAAATGGGGTAAGTGCATATATCCAGTAATAACACTGTCAGTCTTGTCAGTTCAGTTCAGTCGCTCAGTCTCATCCAACTTTTTGTAAACCCATGAAGTGCAGCATGCCAGGCCTCCCTGTCCATCACCAACTCCCAGAGCTTACCCAAACTCATGTCCATTGAGTCGGTGATGCCATCCAACCATCTCATCCTCTGTTGTCCCCTTCTCCTCCTGGCCTCAATTTTTCCCAGCATCAGGGTCTTTTCAAATGAGTCAGCTCTTTTCATCAGGTGGCCAAAGTATTGGAGTTTCAGCTTCAGCGTCAGTCCTTCCAATGAATATTCATGACTGATTTCCTTTAGGATGGCCTGGTTGGATCTCCTTGCAGTCCAAGGGACTCTCAAGAGTCTTCTCCAACACTACAGTTCAAAAGCATCAGTTCTTCAGTCAGCCAAGTAATGTCTCTGCTTTTTAATATGCTGTCTAGGTTGGTCATAACTTTCCTTCCAAGAAGTAAGCATCTTTTAATTTCATGGCTGCAGTCACCATCTGCAGTGATTTTGGATCCCCCCAAAATAAAATCATCCAGTTTCCACTGTTTCCCCATCTATTTGCCATGTAGTGATGGGACCGGATGCCATGATCTTAGTTTTCTGAATGTTGACCTTTAAGCCAACTTCTTCACTCTCCTCTTTCACTTTCATCAAGAGGCTCTTGAGTTCTTCTTCACTTTTTGCCATAAGGGTGGTGTCATCTGCATATCTGAGGTTATTGATATTTCTCCCAGCAATCTTGATTCTAGCTTGTGCTTCATCCAGCCCAGCCTTTCTCATGATGTACTCTGTATATCAGTCTTGTAGGAATCCTAATACCTAACTATCAGTTGATAAATTATATAATTGTCTCTTGTTTTAGTTTTTCTGTATTTTTCAGTGAGGAAAGCTTGATATGGCATGTATTAACTTCGAGGTAACATTCTCATTATTGTGGTTACTAATTTGCCCTATAGTGTAATTGTATCTGATTGCATTAGGGTGTCAGAGGTTGTAGGATGATGTTTTAGGAAGAACCAGAGAGTGTCAAGATTGAACTTCCCAAATAGATCCTTAAAGTTAGGGACCAACTTTCATGTGTCCTTTTATCTCTCACAAAATTAGCTCAGTGTCTTGACATGTTCTTAAAGTAATTTTGAATCATTTAACTATAACTGCATCCCTGGCCTTTCCCAAACAAGACATGATACTATCTAATAAAAGATATATAAATTTGCTTTTAAAAATACATGCTTTTAGGGACTTCCCTGGTGGTCTAGTGGCGAACATTCTGTATTCCTAATGCAGGGGACCCAGGTTTGACTTGGTCACACATAGAACTAGATCCTGTATGCCACAACTAAGACCTGGTGCCGCCAAATAAATAAATATTTTCTTTTAAAAAAAGCATAAGACCTTTACAGAGAAAAAAATTATACTTCTTAAAATTTATGCTTCAAATCTAACACACACAGAACATACATACAAAAAATAGTTAGTGAAAAGGATATTGCACTCCCTGTTTTCCTATAGTGTGAAAAAATAAGTTACAGTCATATGATTTTTAATTTTATGATTATGAAGTCTTTATCTCTGAAGAAGCTCAAGAAGAGAATTATACTATACACTTGCCATTTACCTTCATGGAAGAAGGGGTTTGAACCAACTGATTTTCAGTCTGATATGCTCATGCCAGACTGTTTTCAGTCTTCAGATTATTTGGGATTTTATCACAAGAGTATTTGCTTATTTCACTACATCTACAAAAGAATGTGTGAAATTATCTTTACTAGCAGTCTAGAAAAATAAAAGATCTGCATTCATCTAGACTGGCCACAGTGTGAGTCAGGTCAAATACAAGGGAGGCAGTGTGCTGTTGTAGCAAAGCCTTGTTTGAATTCTGGCCCTGATGTTTATTATATAAACATTTTAATCTCACCGAGCCAAATTCATTCTCTGAAGAATGATATTATATGCTATCTCCCCTAGGTGATTTCTGTGAGAGTTAAATAAATAATAGGTAAATCACCCAGCAAAACTATTTTGAGAAATTAAACATGCTGCTTTTAGCTGTGTAACCTTGACTCAGCTCAGTTCTCTTCATCCCTTCTAGTTCCCCACCTTTAAAATGGTATACGAGATTCCCAGGTGATTTGTGCACATTTAGGAAGCACTTCCTAATCTGCAAGCTGTATCCCGTGGGTCAAATCTAGCCTGCCTTTATAAATAAAGTTTTGTTGGAACACACAAAAAGAATATAAAAATAGAATCTGTCTCTGAGGACCATCGTGAGAATTAATTAAGATGATCCATTTAAGATTCATAACACAGCACCTGGCACATAAGACTTACTCAGAAACCAAGTGACCTGTCTTGTACCTGGGCCTCTAGCTGCTTTTCCCTGGCTCGTCTTCCCCAGTGTCCCTGTCGTCACCACCAGGCATCTCATGGAGAAAGTGGAAATGTGAGTCGCTCAGTCACGTCCAGCTCTTTTGCAACCCCATGGATGGTAGCCCGCCAGGCTCCTCTATCCTTGGAATTCTCCAGGCAAGAATACTGGAGTGTGTTGCCATGCCCTCCTCCAGGGGATCTTCCTGATCCAGGGATCAAACTCGAGCCTTGGGCATTACAGACAAATTCTTTATTCTCCAAACAACCAGGTCTCATGGAGGGCCACATGGATTTGTTGCATGTGGTCATGGGAGGAAAGTACCTGAGAACAGTCATAAGGTACCCACACAGACCTAGAAGAAAGAAAGGGTGAAGCGGAGGGGTTCACTGCTTCCTGCTCCTGCCATCTTCTTCAAGACCTCCCCATTCACATCAGAGTGAAAGCCATGTGACTGCAGAGCAATAAACAAGCTCCACCCCCCACCCCTATCCCCCAGCGAAGTAGAAAAGTGGGCAGGCACTGTTATAAAATACCTGGGAGAAGGGAAGCCAGTGAAGAGGAGCACTGCGATCAGGATGACAAAGCTCAAGACCCTCTTCTCTGATGGCTCGTCCCATTACAGAGACAGGCCTGCAGAGACAAGGCCTTGAGGAGTGCACTCAAGGCCTTCCTCCCCAGGCCACAGTGCCCTCGGCTGTGGGCTGCAGACGCACGTTGGCTGTCTGGCCTGTGTCCCGGAAGATTCTGCCTGGCATCCCCAGGCCTCAAAAAGGGCGCTTTGATTCTTTGAAGACAGATGTTATTGGCTGGCTTTGCATTTCCTCTGGGAAGATAGATCTGACAGCCAGAGGCCAGAGCATACCACAGTGCTTATCTTCCCTTGGTTGTGGGCTGAACTCATCCTGGTTGTCTGGTGAGCCAACCAGGCTTATCTGGAAAACCACGACAGAGAGATCATAGCAGAGTTGCTCTTGTTGTACATCTGTTAACTTCAATTTGGAAATTTTCAGTAGGGCTGGAAGAGTAGGGCAAGTAAAGCAGTGAACTTTGGCATCAAAGAAACTGAGCTTAGAAACCTAGTTTTGACTTGACCAACTGACTTAACCACTCTAAGCCTCAGTTACCTCATCTCAGAAGTGGAGATGATAGTATCTACTTCAAAAGGGTATTTTGCAGAATGAGATAAGGTACATAAAACTCAGCAGTGTCTGGCACATAATTGTGTTCAGTGAATTGTTTTAAAAAAAAAATGGAGAGAACTATGCATGCACTCACAAAGTCTTAAGTCCTTTCGAAGTTAGCCCGCTGTGAGCCTCAGCAAGAACATTCGAGCTTGGAGGTTAGAGCCAAGAACAGAGTTAATTCTGGGTCATGATCACTCATGACACAGCTTCAGTGAGCAAACAATTAAATACCTTTTGGTGATTGTTCTCAGTTGCTCACCTGTGTTCAACTCTTTGTGGCCCATGGACTGTAGCCCGCTAAGCTCCTCTGTCCTTGGAATTTTCCAGGCAAGAATCCTAGAGTGGGTTAGCGTTTCTTCCTCCAGGGTTGGATCCTCCCTTCAGACCTGGGGATGGAACCCGTGCCTCTTATGTCTCCTGCATTGGCAGGCGGATTCTTTTCCACTAGCGCCACCTGGGAAGCCCTGGTGGTAACTGCTGCTGCTGCTGCTGCTAAGTCGCTGCAGTCATGTCCGACTCTGTGCGACCCCATAGACAGCAGCCCACCAGGCTCCCCTGTCCCTGGGATTCTTCAGGCAAGAACACTGGAGTGGGTTGCCATTTCCTTCTCCAGTGCGTGAAAGTGAAGTTGCTCAGTCATGTCTGACTCTTAGCGACCCCATGGACCGCAGCCTACCAGGCTCCTCCGTCCCTGAGATTCTCCTGAGCCAGCCTTAAATCCTTATAGAATACTGTTTAATGAAGTAAAAATAAATATTGTTGACAGATCTAGCTACTTCTCTTTGTACTGTATTCCCTGTTTTACAGATTCCAAAACTTTCTCTTGTTAATTAAGGCTATATAAACCCTACTCACTCTTACTTTCTCATTAGCCACATTGAGTTGATTATAATCCTGAATAAGTATTGCTGACTTCAGGGGTATTAAAATCCTGCTGTGAATGGCCTCTAATCTAATTAAAAGATAGTCCTCATAGACTCATCAATCTTCGGCTTATCACTTCAGTGTCTTTACTTTCCCTTCCCTTGGCAAGGGTCGGGTCTTCGAGGCCTCTCGGCCTGAAGAATGGGCTGGCCTTGGCCCCAGCTCTCCTGCTGTCTGTTCAGCTGCACAGGAAAATGGATTAAGATTAAAAACAACATGACATGACCTTCGCTTTTTCCCAGATTGCTCTCTTGCCAAACCAAACTCCTAAGCACTAATATTCTTTTAACTGTTACTTGGCCCATATTTTATTATTTTAAAACTGGATAAATGTGTTTTACCACAAAAACAGAGAAACATTTGTTAAAACTTTGGTTGGTTTTTGAATCCTTAGAATATATCTTTGATCTGAATATAGAATTCCGATTTTAACTACTTTTTTAAAAAACCTTTATTAGGATCGCTTTGAAAATCAGAATAGAAAGAAACGGGTTTTTTCCCCAATAGAGCATATTTTAATTTTAATACATAAAGTATTATGTATTATTTTAATACATAAAGCAAAACAGTGTTCTGTAGCCCACTTTCATGTCATGGTTATAAACATAGTCCCGGACCAGTCTGTGCGAGAAGAAATAGATTGTTTAATTTCATTGGCAAAGCATCACGCCTCTGCTTATAACTATAAATCCAGATCTCTTTTTAAGAAACAACTTCATGTCGGTTTATTGAATGGTTCAATATCTACCTCCTGTCCAAAGCCAGCTAACAGGACTGACATTTGAGAGAATAACAAAAGGATCTCTCCTACCTTTCATCCCTGTGTTCCCAGTGCTTTGCCACCTCTCAGGTTAGAGACCTCAGAGTTATGCACCTGGATTGTATCACCCTAATTACCTAGAGAAATACCATCAGAGAACTCTAGTTTAACTTTATGCCCTAAGCTTTTATTCACAATAATTTTAAAAACCATCTTTGTACTATATAAAACCATTATCAAAGGTATTACCTATTGAGTTGTTCATTGTCCGCTTTATAAAAAAAACCACAGAGAACATTCTTTTCAGAACCATCTAGGAAAACATCCTTGCTGGCTCACTAGTGTGGTTTTTTTTTTTAATATTTTATAGATAATAAAAAGCTTTGTAAACCTTTTTTTCTCCTCCTTCTTGACCCTAGGAAGCTCCAAACAAAATTGTGTGCTTAATTAATTTTTGATACACATACTCCTGTCCCCATTGACTTTACCTTCTTAGTTACTAGATTCCTGAGCTTTTTTGTTTGTTTACATGGCCTTATGATTTGTTTTACCTGTATATCATTAAAAACTGCCTGATTTCTTTTGAAAGTGAGATTATAATAATAAATACGAAAATTTTATTAAATACTCAAAATGTTGAGAATACTGTTTTTGGAGGAATGGATTCAGAAGACAATATGCCTGTTCAATTTTTTTTTTTTAATCTATGATCAGAAAAATAGAGTATACACATACCTACCATCCCTCATGACATATTTTATTACTTACCAGTAGGGGCTTTTTTTTAATATGACTATGGTAATGTTACTGTGGTTGAGCCTTACCTTCATTGAATTGGTTCTGTTTCTAATTCTAAAATTTATTACTTAGGCTTCCCCTGAGAGATCGACAAGAACTCAGCAAAAAGAATTTCAGACTTACATTTTGGATAGTGTGATGGATCATTTGCTTGCAGCTGATGTTTTACTGGGTAATATTATGTTATCTTCACTTTGTTAAAAAATACTGGTTAATTACTTCCCTTCTTTATTTAAACTCCAAGTATACCACTGTTTTAACTTCATCTTTTTCCTTCTTTCCTGTGCATTTTCGCATCGTATTGGTATTTTCCTTTGAACCTGGCCTTAATGATCAGCAACGGGGACTACTTAAGCTGCTTGTGCACTTTCGTACATTCAGCGGTGGCAGGAAGGGGACAAGGAAAGAGAAAAAAGTGTTTTTAAAACCATATTATGCGAACAGGCTCTATTTTATAAATTAGCTAATACTTCTAAAAATTAACTTATTGTAGTATAGTTACAAACAAGCAAATTATAAATGTAGCACTCTGTGAATGACCACCCAGACAACATGGCTCTGTAAGAGCAATTGATAGAAAAGCGCTACCAGCACCCGCAGAAACTCCCCTCTTCCTTGACCCAATTACTAGTCTCTGAGTCACTGCCTCAACTTCTAAAATAGCAGATTCATTTCACCTGTCCTTGAACCTTATCCACACAGGATCACACAACATGTATTCTCTTTAGTCCAGCTTTTTACACTCAATTCTGTGTTCATGAGATTTATCCACATAGTTGCATGTGGCAGGAGTCCATTCATTTCTGTGTAATGTCCTTTTATATGAATATATAAATTTATCCAATTTGAGGTTGATGGACATTCAGTAGTTTCTAGCTGGAGACAATTAGAAATAAAACTGCTGTCAATGTTCTTATAGGGGTCACGTGTCTGTATAATATTTAATATATATCTGTTGAGTATATACCTCGGGTGGAATTATTGGGTCATGGGTATCTATGTTATTCTTTGGAATGGTTTTTAGGGCATAAATTCAAAGCACATTAAAATGTGTTTCTGTCTCTAGTTAAAACTATAAAACACAGTGGAACTAACATAAAACTGATAAAATTGAAAGGAGAAGGAAAAGTAATGATTTAGCATATTTGCTACTTGAATTTCTGGTGATTATATGAATCATAGAACCTCCATGCTATTACATTATCATTATTTTATAAAATAAATTTGCCAAGAAAATCTTTAATTTTGTCATAACATGCAACTCTCAAAGCATAGTGTCAAGTCAAACTTTTGTATTTGTTTTTATCTCTTGGGAATCTTTGTATAGTATCAGTTTTACTACATAAAGACACACAATGAAAAGTTTTGCATCATGTAGTAATTTAGAGTTAGGCAGGAATAATAATTGCAATCAGTAAAAACTCCAAATTTCTAGAAAGGAGGGGCTTAAAGAGGTCATTCTCCATTGGAGGCGGAGCCAGAAGGATTAGCCTTGAGGCAGTATGTACACAGCAGGCACACTCAAGACCCTGGGGCAACTATGGAAGTGAAACAGTGCTGATAAGGATCATGGAGGGGGCAAAAGGTACCCCTTGGCACCACCACCACTGATTATTCCTAATTCCTCTGGACCTCTCTTCTGCCAAAATTACTTCGTTGTGCTTAAAGATATATTCCAAAAGAGACAGTGTAATGGTTTCCATTATCCTTTATTAGTTACACAGTATCAATTTACAGCTAATAAAGTGATAATTTTTCTCTCAAAGGGGGACCATCTGTCACTGAGTTTAAGTTGAAGAACTGTTTTCTTATCACAGACTGTCATAAGATAGAAAGTTCACAGTCTGCATCCATAACGTTTTTATCCTGCAGAAAGTATCTCTTTCAACATTTATCATGACTTCTGGCCATGAACATCATTTTGCTTCAAGTGGTCCATAAGAGTTACGAGTCTTATTTCTGATTATAGTAGGTGTACTCATTTTTCCTTCGCCTGATTTGTTTAAGGGTCTGGTCGATATCCATTTTCTTAGACAATTTTTTTTTTCCTGTTGGAATTTAGGAGAAGATGCATCTCTTCCTATCACCAGTGGAGGAAGCTACCAGGTATTGGTGAACAATGTGTTTTATTTCACACAACGTGTGGTGGACAAGCTTTGGCAAGGCATGTTCAACAAAGAATCTAAACTTCTTATAGATTTTATAATTCAACTAATTGCACAGGTAATCCATTGTCATATTAGCTGTCGAGTACATGTTTTCCTATTGCAGAACTTTTCCTCGGGTGTCAAAATTGCCGGAAATAATTGTAACTAATAAGATAATGAATGTTGACATTTACTGTGAAGCTCAGCTTATTAAAAGTGAATAAAACCTTTGCATCATAACCGTTTCCCCGTTACCTCCTGGCCTGGCATCCTCTTTCTCTCCAGCTGTGGGCTTCCCACTGTCTTCCCCACTGACATCACTCTTCCCTGCACTCATAGCTGGATAACTTCCCTTTGGTTTAAAGACCTTATGTTAACAGGATTTGATAGATTTTCATAGTATGATGAAAGGTTTACAGAGCATGAAGATTTGCTGTTAAAGGAGTATTCTCTTCTTGCAGTTGAATCTTCACAAAGTCCATAGGAGCCCTGTTTCTTTGAAAATGTCATTTTACTGCCTGTCTGGGGTGCCTTTGCCTGGTTTGGCACAAGCGACAAATCTCATTCAACACACGATGTAGCAAGTAGGAAAGACCCTTGCCATGTGTTGTTAGCACGTGGGGCAGAGGTTCTTTCATGTCACCCAAGAATTTAAGAATAAACTTGTATGTAAGTCAGAGAAAAGTTCTCAAGTAAGATGAAAGTATAACGTCGGACAGAGTTTTTACTAGTGTTTTCGGTAATTTGTGTGTAATTTTGAGTAGGTGCGGATCACCCCAACAAAACTTGTGGGAAGGACACGCTATCTGGTTGGCACCTCCTCGTGTTCTCAGGGAGGCTGCTTCACTCCCAGGAGGGCTGGCACCTCTCCTCACCAGGAGGTTTATTTACACATAGCACTCATCTCCTGACATCACATTTATGTGTCTCTTGGGCTCAGAACCTAATAATAGCAAGTGCTTTGTATTTTTTGTTAATAACTCGGCACCCCAGTACTTAGCATGGCATCTGGTACACAGTAAACCTAATAAATGTTCATGTGTGAATGATAAGCAGGGTTTGGGGTTTGTTTTTGTTTTTTTCCATTTTGCTAAGTAAAGTATCTCTCATTTATCTAGTCAAAGAGGAGATCCCAGGGGTTGTCACTGGATGCGGTCTATCACTGCCTCAACAGGACCATCCTGTACCAGTTCTCCCGGGCGCACAAAACCGTCCCGCAGCAAGTAGCCCTGCTTGACTCTCTCAGGGTCCTGACTGTCAACAGGAACTTGATCCTGGGCCCTGGAAACCACGACCAAGAATTCATCAGCTGTCTGGCTCATTGCCTCATTAACCTGCATGTTGGGAGGTAACTTTTAGGTTCAGTTTAAACTGGTCTTTATTTTATTAATACTTTTTTGATGATAGCATTTCTTTTTTCTGTAATCTCAGTTTTACTTAAAATTTCATGAGAAGGTAAAAGACAAGTACTGAATTTTTGCAATGAGATAATGATTTTTTTTTGCTTTAATTTCATATATCTTTTCTTTTAGTTCATCACGTGCCATATATACTTTTAAAAAGATTGTTTACTTTTAAAGTAAGTTAGATTCCCGCTGTCAGAGGTGAAGAGGAGTAAAAGGATAGGAATGCAGTAAATAAATGCAATATGGGTAAAATTAGTATTTTTCCATTGAATATTTTGACGGATATCTCTTTGGTGTCTTCTGGGGGCCAGGCATTGAGTTAGGGACTGGGAAGAAATATGAGTAAGTCAGGTCCTGTGGCAGGTCTTGGAGCTCGCAGTCTAGGAGGGAGGACCAGTGAGTGAGCACAGCCAGTCAGACTTGCTAAGTGCTCTGCTAGAAGCGTGGTGCTCAGCGAGAAAGCATGTGACAGGTGGCCTCTGCCTGGGAGAGAGGAGGAAGTTAGCCGTCCCAAGAAAATGAGGAAAAGTGATATCAGAACAAAGCGTTCACCTGTGTGATTTCCCAGAGGGCAAAAAGAAAACGGTGCATAGGAGACTGCACGTATTCCCACTGCTGCTGGAGCACAGAGTGGTGACATAGAGATGGGAGAGAGAGCACAGACATATGAGGAAAATGCTCATAAATGAACTTTTTGTGATTTTTAGGTAAAAAATGTTAATAGTCATCAAAAAGCCTCTGAAATAGTATGCTCATCTTAATGCTGTAATTTAATTTAATTACATTTAGTCAAGTGGATTTGTGATATCACTCCTTAAAAATGACATTTCCATGATAAATTAGAAGTTCTGTTTTGTGAATCTCCCCAATGTCTGTCTGCCATTAATGGAACTTTGTGACAGAGCCAGCATTCACTTGTGTCTGCAGAGTAATAGTCATTACAGTTTGCAGCTACAATAATTTCCTTCATAGAACTTAAACTGCCTGGAATTTTCTAGCAATGTGGATGGATTTGGACTGGAAGCAGAAGCCCGCATGACTACATGGCATATTATGATCCCCTCGGACATTGAACCAGATGGTGGTTACAGCCAAGATATTAGTGAAGGTAATTATCTCAATTTCCCCCCCACACCTTTATCTCCACTCATTTCTGATTTTTAACAGCTTATTAACCAGAAATGTATTAATACATCTTTTGTTACCCAAACATTATTGACCAGAGATGTTTCAGTATTCACTTACATAACAAATCACTGGCCACAGGCATTAGTTTCTGCAAAAATCCCCCGGTCGATAACGTGTTAGGATATAGCCAAAAAAACTTTCAGAAACTGCCAACATTGACAATCTTTCTCCCCGTAGGGCACACCTGAGCATATACCAATACACCCACCAACATACACTGACATGCTGGCTGTATATCTCCTTATGCTAGGATGGGTAGACCACTAACCACTGATAATGCTTGCCCTCCACATTTCAGAGTAACACTGGAAAACTTGGTGGTACATTTGCACAAGTAGTAGCACAAACACTAAATTGGTGTTTATCATTAAGAGAGCCAGCTATTGGTAGTATTCAGCCAGTCACAGTAGGGGCAAATATTGCTTGAGACAAGTTGTCAGCACTGCCATTTTTATTTGTTCCTCTCTTTTTTAATCTAGTTCTCCCACTGATTTTGTTAAGTTCCATGCACTGAAGTCTTCGAGTGGATTGATTTCTAATTTCCAACAATGTTCAGTTGAAAAGATTAGATAATTACAGGAGTGTTTGTCTCTCCAGCAATGTAGTGTGGTAGTTCTACATATGATTTTATCCTTTGTCCAGTTCTTATTCTGTCATTCATTTAAGCATTAATTTGTTCTGTTATTTCACTAAAATTTCTTGAATTCCAGTGATTGTTTCCTCCCAAGGAACTAACTCTAGAAAACTGGTTTCCAAAGTGAAGGGCTCAAACTAGAAACATTGGCATCATTTGGGAACTTGTTGGAAAAGCAGATTCTCTGGTCTGACTCAGATCTGCTGAGTACGCAGTACTCAGATACTCTGGAAGGTGGAGACCAGCGATCTGTTTTAACAGACTCCCAAGTGATCCTGCTGCTTGCCAAATATTGACTGATCTAGAGCAGTAGTCCAAAGTAAGATGGAATTTAGTAGTAAAAACTCTAAAAATGTTTATTATTTCTTTCCTTTTGCAAACTATTCAAGAACAGCTACCTTATTAGTGAGTGTACTTAAATATTGAATTGTCCAAAAAGTTTGTTCAGGTTTTCCATAGGATCATATGGAAAAACCCAAAGGAAAGTTTTAGCCAACCCAATTTACATCTAAAATTTACTTTTAAGTGAGGAGAATATTCTTCCCTTTCAATAAGCTAGATAATAAAATGTATATGTAATTTCCAGTTGTATAAATTAAAATGCACTCTTTTTTCTTGAATAGAAAGTTACTTTAAATTTTCCAAGTAGCCAACCATGTTTTTGGTTATCTGAATAATCATTTTCATTCTTTCTTCTGTTTTTAACTGAGCTAGCTATAATGTGAAGCTTTTTTTTTTTTTTTTGGATGATTAATTGCTGTACATCTAAGTTGAAATTCTTAGATGTAGAACAATTTAAAAAATACTAACTACCTTTGTATTATTTTTGATCAGTTGCTGTTTTTCATTTCCTAGGGCGTCAGCTTCTCATAAAAGCTGTCAACAGAGTTTGGACGGAATTAATTCATAGTAAGAAACAAGTCTTGGAGGAGCTTTTCAAAGTCACTCTACCTGTGAATGAAAGAGGCCATGTGGACATAGCTATAGCAAGGCCGCTCATCGAAGAAGCTAGTTTGAAGTGCTGGCAGAATCATCTGGGTAAGAATGTTTACAGATACCATGTGGCCAAGAGACTTACACATGACTATCCTATATGAGTGCCCTTTAGATATGAAATTAAAACTTTCCCCAAAGAATATTATGATGGCAATAGAAATGAAAATCAATACAGGATAGCCCATTCTAGAATGATTATATTGTATCAGGCTTCCCTTGTGGCTCAGCTGGTAAAGAATCCACCTGCAATGCGGGAGAACTGGGTTTGATCCCTGAGTTAGGAAGATTCCCTGGAGAAGGGAAAGGCTACCCACTCCAGTATTCTGGCCTGGAGAATTCCATGGACTGTATGGTCCATGGGGTTGCAGAGTTGGACACTACTGAGCACTTTCACAATGATTATGCTGAAATTAAGCTTTTCTTCTTAGATTTTTTTTTTAAATCTGAGATGTGTTATACATCAAGGTATCTATGAGCTTGGTAGATAATATATTGCTCACAACTTCAGTATGGTCACCATCTTGGCTACGACTCCATACCCCTTATCTGTAATTCTAAAGTGCCAAAACCCTAAAAATCCAAAATGTTATTATTGATTTGATGCCAGAACTCACTTGGTGGCAAAACCTAACCTATCTTTGTTTATCCTACTAGGCATGAATATTCATACATTTTATTGCAGAAATATTAATTATTATTTTATTCATTATGGTTTATTACTCTAGATCCTCAGATGGTATTGTATAACATATAGTATACATACCATATCACCTTTTAAAATCCCAAACTTTTTAAATTCCAAAGTATACACAACACCATTGACTTTAGGTAGGGCATTGTGAATTGTTATTAACATAGAAATTGATGACAGGTAAAATAAATTTGCATAGCATTGCAGAGCTATGAGGTTTCACCCAAATGTGAGTCCAGCCAGTACAATAATTACTAAGCAGCTATCCTTACACAAGAGAAGTAGATGTCGTATCTAAGATAGCATTTACAGATGCTTTTGATAACTACAGAAATGTGCTTTGTAACTATGATGAGAAACTATTAAAAGTAAGGCAAGTAAATACGTGGAGAAACTGTAAAATACTCTTAATTTTAATTCTGTAGCCCATGAAAAGAAGTGCATAAGTCGAGGAGAAGCTTTAGTGCCCACCACACAATCCAAATTGTCCCGTGTCAGCAGTGGCTTTGGTCTTTCCAAGTTAACAGGATCAAGAAGGAATCGAAAGGAAAGTGGGCTTCATAAACACAGCCTTTCCACCCAGGTACATCGTTTAGTTTTATTAATGATATTAGAACTTTGTATTTCAAGGTTTAGTTACAGTGTTTTATATAATACACTTAACACATACAAGCATATGATTTGAATCGACTCTCAGTATTTTTGCTTTCGGACAGATAACTCTGGTTATAGGGTCTTCTCCCATTTTATTATGATACAGTTGCACTATGAATGTTGTGTATTTGATCCATGTCATGAATGAATATGAGATGAGATTCAGATATTGATATATGATCAGACTATAGTTTTCTCCCAATTTTTTCAAGCATTCAATAGTTCTGTTATAAATAGTTATATAAATTTTAAATCAATAACAAAATGACTTTTTAAATAATTTTATTAGACACACCAATTTTTGATTTTTTTTTTAACTCCTCCACCCCCAGCATTAATTTCTTCCTCATCATACTCTCTTTGCCATCTCAGAATCTCAGTGGCAGCCGTGAAAAGCATCTGGGAGAAACCATGTGTATGAGTCATTCCATGTGTCAGGTTGGGCTCCCTAGCAAGCGCCTTCTGAGAGAGAGTTTAGTGTGCAGGCTGCTTATTAGGGGTGCCCTTGATATTTGTGGTAGGAAGAAAAACAAAGCAGGACTGGTTATGGGGAAATGTCAGGGTACAGTGCAGGTCTGGTGACAGACCAGGTAGCCCCAAGTGGAGCCTTGGTACCAAAAAGACCTGGCGGAGTTAACTTGTACTGAGCTGAAATGGCTCAGCCCGCTTGCCCCCAAGTCAGGCAGTGATTGTGGGGTACACCGCAGCTCTCTGCAGCTGAGATGATCCCTGAAGTACGGACAGCACACCCAGAAGCTGTGGCAGTGAGCCGTTCCTTGAAGGGGCAGTATGGGTTGGGGTGTTGGGGTCTGAGTCCATCACATAAGCCTCCATCAGATTCATCAGATAATTCATCCTTCACAGTTTTTTTGTGGGATATCTGGGATGTTGTTGTGATGGCTTTAATAGAATTTTAACTAACTGCCTTATCTCAAGGCTAGTTAACATTTTCTTTTTCAGAAAATCCATGAAATAAGACTCTTTTTCCACCCATTATTAGGAGATTTCTCAGTGGATGTTTACACACATCGCTGTTGTTCGTGACTTGGTAGACACACAATATAAGGAATATCAGGAGGTAAGAGTCAAAACCATAATAATGGTTTGTTTTACATTTTTCACATGAGAAAAGACTGTTCCCCTTGTTATGTTCCTACTCCTTTTAAGAGTAAGTTGCTGAACTGCATTCATCATCAGAGGTGATGCTTTTAGTTATTCCTGGCAGCAGCTACTTTGGCCATTGGTTTTAAGACAGAAAGAGTGGAACATCCTTTGGGCAAATTGCATTAAAAACTGACAGGCTGGAGATCAGCACAGCTGAACCCTAATAACATTCATGACCATCATATTTCATGTGTTTGTTCCTAATAAAAATTAAACTGTCAGAAGATCCCTCTTTCAGACTTAATACACAGATCATCAACATGCGCATCAAAGTCTCTGAGAAGTCTCTTAAAATTCTAAAAAATTAAAACATAAAAAGTTTTTTTTTTATAAGTGCTTGGTAATTTTGTCATTAAAAACTTCAGTGAAATATTCTTGATTAATTCATAATTACTTGACAACTTATTCTAAGTATTTTATTTCCGTGGCAGCTAAATTGTATGCCTTGAGGATTTCTGAATGATAAGCTGCTAATATTTTATGGGCATGATACTAGATACTTAGTTATTCCAGGTGATTTTTCCTGTCAGGAACACATAAGTACTATTATGGTATCATATAACATCAAGAAGACTTCTTCAATAACCATTAGCGTTAGTTATATAAAGAGATCTTTATTCCTAGACTTTAAAAGTATATGCTTATATTTCATGAATCATTAGATAAGTTAGTCCTAAGCATCTACTGTTGAAATGTTACACACTTAGGCATTTGGCAATAGCAAGAAGTTATTCCACAAGTCATAAGTTTCCCTTGTAGTAAGTTGATTTGAATCTCTCCCAGTAGCCAAGTAAAAATGATTTTCCTTTTCTTTTTATATAAATGTTAAGTTCCCTATCAGAACTGCATGTGTATATTCTTTACCTAAAAGTACCGGAAATGTTACGGAGATCAGCAGGTATCTTAGTGTGTTGGCAGTATTTCTTGACCTGGCTTTTTTGATTTTCTTTATTCTTGTTCTGGTAACTGCTTTACAATCTGGGGTGGGGAAGGGGATTGAGCCTTAAACTCATGTCTTTTTTTTATCTCTCACTGGACAAGCCATTACATTTTATTTTCATAAATAATATTGCCATCTTCCCTGTGTCTTGAATTACAAGTTTCTTCTACACTCTGGTCGAGTGTACTGCACAGGCTGCCTTGTACACACCTTCCACGGAACTTGGCGCTAAAATAATCCCCTTGGGCCATGACTAAAACCCCATCTTCTCACAAAATAGCTTATTTCAGCCATAAATAAGTGTAATTTTACTTTTATGATACTGACTGAAATGGCATGGAATTGGGTTCTGTTACCAAATACTAACTTGGTTTTAAGCTGTTTATAGACTTTTAATTGTTGCTCCTGCTTTTGCTTGGAAACCAACCTGGACTCCCCCTCCACCCCTACTGCCTTAGCGTCAGCAAAATGCCCTGAAGTACGTGACGGAAGAGTGGTGCCAGATTGAGTACGAGCTGCTGCGGGAGCGGGGGCTCTGGGGCCCCCCCATTGGTTCCCATCTCGACAAGTGGATGTTGGAGATGACAGAGGGGCCCTGCAGAATGAGGAAAAAAATGGTGCGAAATGATATGTTTTATAACCATTACCCTTACGTGCCAGAAACGGAGCAGGAAACCAACGTGGCGGTGAGTGCTCAAAAGTCAGCGTTTGTTGTGGCGGTCTCAAGTTGCCCTTCTTTTTTTGCAAGCATTTTCTCTTATTAGATCAGTTATGTAAAATACCTGATCTAGAAAATTCGATGAACTGTATTACGTTGGCACTGTCAGGATGGTGGCGATGGAATGAAAAGACAAGCAGGGAGATAGCACAGTGAAACAGCTTAGGTTGGAGACCCTGAGCTGCCCGCTCAGTAGCTGATAACCTAGTATCAGCCACTTGAACCCTAGCTTCTACTTTCTTCACTCCTAAAATGGAGAAAAATAGCAGTTCCATCTTAGAAGCCATTAGAAGGATAAAGTGATTAAAATTAGTCAAGTACTCAGAATAGTGTCTAGCACAGAATAAGCACTATCTGACTGTTAAGTAAATAAAATAACACAGCCACTAAGCAGTACTCTTTGAAGAAATGCAGAGCACAGTTAAAGAAAAATAGTAGCCCAAGTGTCTAGATCATCCCAGTTATGTTGAGAAGCTTCATCACAGGTTCCGCCGGTATAAAACAGACAGCATTTGCCCTTAAGTTCCTTTTTATTCAGACAAGTTGCCCTTCCTAAAGCCTTCATTCAGATTTTTGCACTGACCAGAAAAATGTTGTCTATAAACTGATCTTGATTTAAGAATCATGCTTTTTTTTTTTTTTAAACGTTTGGGGAAATGCCATCCTCCCCAGTCTTTACTTCACTGCAAATTTAGGAAGAGAAACCCCTACACAGTTTAAGTACTTTCACATTCTTGATTCAAACATGATTCTCTCAACAATGGAAGAAACCAAGATTTATAAAAAAAACACCCGGCACATGTGTCTTCTAGTGAGAAGATGGTGTAACATGAGACAACTTGGATTGCTCCAGTGCCCCTTTTTTTTTTCAACCAAAACCCTGGCTTCATTTATCTTGTGCTAATTGACTCCACTTTGTCCTGTTGCTACTTAGAATATCATAGATCTTAGACCTGCTAATATATAGTTGTTTACAATTTTTTAAAGATTGCTCCCTAAAGTTTATTTTTCTTAAAGCTATTTCATTCTGTCAAAAATGCCATACTTTGTAAATTTTAATTTAAAGCACTATAATTTCTCATACTAGTGCACTCTATGGAAAAAAAAATCCACCCATATTTTTGCAGCCTTCTAATAGCACCTACTTTTGTCAGAGCAGACTAGCAGTACAGTCTCTGATTATTCACCCATTTTTCCCAAGTAAATAATTGAATAAGAATTTAAGCTTGTAGCAAATTGATAAAATATGTTTTTATGAAGTCAACACTTGTTCAAATTGAATACATTTAAGAATATGAAAATAGAAGATGAATGTGCTCTCTTAAATATGAGCCCATTCACTATATAACTGAGGCATATACTTTTTGGGTTACATAACCATAGGTTTTTGTTTTTTTTTTTTAACCATGTGTACTCCATTGCTTCTTATAACAGTGTCATTTGTTTTACAAAAGTATTTTCAAAAATTTTTATCAGAGTATAGTGAATTTACAGTGTAGTTAGTTTCAGCTGTACAACAAAGTGATTTAGTTATACATATAAATATATCTCTTCTTTTTCTAGATTCTTTTCCCATACAGGCCATTACAGAGTATTGAGTGGAGTCCCTGTGCTATACAAGGAACTCTATACCTGCTATACGGCAGGTCCTTATCAGTTATCTATTTTATATGTAGTAGTGTGCAGGAGACCTGGGTTCAGTCCCTGGGTTGGGAAGATCTCCTGGAGAGGGAAATGGCAACCCACTCCAGTACTCTCGCCTGGAAAATCCCGTGGATGGAGGATCCTGGTAGGCTACGGTCCATGGGGTCGCAAAGAGTCAGACACGACTGAGCCACTTCAGTTTCAGTGTGTATATGTCAATCCCAATCTTCAATTTATCCCTTGCCCCCTCTTTACCTCGCCAAACCTTAAGTTACAGAAGTGTGTTTGAAGTTCTATATCAGATAAAAACATAATAACCTATTCAGAGTTCACACTTAGAACCTTAATATTATTAGCATTTTACTTTATCAAAGGAGTTCACCAGCCTGTGAAATCTATAAACAGTCTCAGAAATAAGTGTGCACTATATGGAGCTTTTTTCTACCCCCACAAATGGGTTACATATTGCGAAATACAAGGCAGTTGAGAAATGTTAGAGATACATTTACAAAAAAGGAAAAAGCAGGTGGGAAGGGGAGACGATTACAGATTGAGGGATTCATGCTGCTTTAGTTCATGTAGAGTCAGGGTTAATCTGCTATGATGAAATTTTCTAAATGAATAATGATTTTGGTGGTGCTAGTTCAAAATCTGTAAACTTGAAACGCCATTAAATGTCCACTTTTTTTATGGAATATGCCATCTGGCAATATTAACATCAAGGAAAATTCCAAAAAGTAGAAGCAAATGCCATTTCACTAACTTCTATTGTAAAATAAAAAAGAGCAGGGACTTCCTAGTGGTCCAGCGGCTAAGACTTCACTCCCACTGCAGGGGGCCAGGGTTCAATCCCTGGTCAGGGAACTAGATTCCCACATGCCACAACTAAGAGTATGCATGCCTCAACTAAAAGAGATCCCACATGCTGCAGCGAATACCCGGCACAGGTAAATAAATGATAAATATTAAAGAGAGAGTGCACAGATACTTACCAGGCACAGTGAGCTTGGTGCTGTGCAGAGCATTTACTTACTACTTCAGGGCCCTCTGAAGTATGTTATTATCCCAATTTCACAGATGAGAAATAGAAGCCTAGAAAATTAAGGAATTTTTTCTAGGTAGCAGGGCAAAATATAATACTAAGTAGCAGAGCAAGATATAATAACTATAGGTTGATAATTCCTCAGAAGTTGAATCAGTCTTAAAAAAAGATTCCAATCTCTGGTGGTTTTGAGACATTATCAACATCCAGTGAATTTCTTTCAGAGAGAAACCATATACCAGATTTTTTTTTCTCTTTTTTTATTTTCAAAGAATTTTTTTGATGTGAACCATTTTTTTAAAGTTTTTGTTGAAATTGCTACAACATTGCCTACATGTTGTGTTTAGGCCTTTTTTGAGGGGTGGGGGGCCACAAGTCATATGGGATCTTAGCTCCCAAGCTAGTGATGGGACTTGCACCGCCTGCACTATAGGGCTAAGTCCCAACCACTGGACCACCAGGAAAGTCCCATATATTAGGTTTTTTCCCTCTAATGCTGAAGCGTATATAGAGCTTACTAAGTGTTCAATGAATGGACTTGTCAGCCCTTTTTTTCCTAAATTAGAATTTATCCATTGCTTCCCATTCAGTATTCTTATAGATTTTCCTAATTATTCTTGCACTAAAAGGGCTTTTCAAATTTTATGGGTGTAACGTTTCTGTAACTTGGGGAGGCTCTATAATAAAAAGAGTATGGCGTTATGAATAAAAAATTGCTAGAGCCTCTCTTGCAGGGCTTTGAAAGGAGCCCATGGGAAGTGAGGACTGTTGAGGTATAAGCTTTATCAGTTTCACAGTAAATCCTCCTCTACTCTGAACCATTTTGAATATTGCCTCCCAGAATCAGAGACCAGTCACGTCTTTCCTTTACGCTTGTGGAAATGCGCCCTTCTCCTTGTACCCATCTTTA
This sequence comes from Capricornis sumatraensis, assembly GCF_032405125.1. Lineage (NCBI taxonomy): Eukaryota > Metazoa > Chordata > Mammalia > Artiodactyla > Bovidae > Capricornis > Capricornis sumatraensis. The sequence goes on along the minus strand of NC_091075.1, from coordinate 101,938,729 downwards.
TAAAATATAGGCAGTACTTTTCGCAACCTAAGAGGTATTTCAGGTATAACAGGTACTAAAAATTGCTTTGGAAGCCTCTTGAGAGGTATAATAGGTTCTGCCTGGAGTAAGGACAAATGATTTGATCTTCACCTTATTTATTAAAAAGAATCATTGTTTTAAGTAACATTTAACTCTTTATTCCTGTTGCTTGAGGTGAACATACAGTGATGATTTCAAAGTTATTTCTTGTTTTAAAATCTTTGATGTGTTAGAAATAATCAAGTGATTATTTCTTTGGTCATTATTTCTTAAACCTGGCAAATGCTACATACTGTGTTAAAAAGTAGCTTATCTTTATTTTTAAGTTAGATGTTTGTTTGTAGAATGTAGAGAATATTTTAGTGTTTCATTGGCCATAGGATTAACAGCTTTGAAGTTTTATCAACTAAAATTATTTTAATGAGAACAAAAATTAATTTTGTCCTGAGAAAAGTTATGTACATGTGGAAAATTTTCTAATTCCACTTAAAAGTAATTTATCCCCTTTGCACAGGGACTTTTCTTAGAGGGTCAATTTCAAATCTAAAATAGATATACTGATTTGTACTGTAATTCTGTATTTTAAGTGGTAATATTATTTATAAATATTAAGATGTGAGCCTGGGAAATGATGCAAATACAAAACCTGGTGGTTTTTAAGCAGCTAGCTTCTCTGAATCCTGAGAAAGGAGAATAAAATTCCAAACTGTGCCACTTAAAAATTATATTTAAGTACTAAAACCAGGTTTTAATTCTGCAAGCCCCTTATTTTCACAGAATAATAGTCTCAAACAAATTTGCTGTTCTTTGCAAATATTATTGGGATAAAACCCTCACTGTTTCCCTTTAATGTTGAGCTGCTCAGGGCAGAAGGGTAAACAACTCACCTAAGTTCCTTTTCTTGTAATTAAGTGAGTCTCCTGTGGCTTCCTCTGCATATATTTTTATATACTATGTTTGAACTAAGCAGCTCAGGAAATTCCATTGCCAACAACAGAGAAAACTTAGAAGTAAAGGAACTATAAAATTATTTACTAGAAATTCTGACATTGAAAAATTTAAATTTCTGTATAAACATAGTTATAATAATAATTTATAAATTTTTTAAATTAAATAGAACTATGATATATGAAAATTATTAGTATACATATACCTTTGATGTTGAACACTGTACCTTTTAGTAAAATAAGAACCTCGGTTAGTGGCTCAGTGAGCAAATGTGTATTAAACCAGCACTCCATCATATGCTCCAGGGAATATACCATCGTGTACATGTCAGGCCCTGCCCACATTCTAGTTGGGGATATATAGTGAACATCAGAATTGGGTTTGACAATAGCAGTTGGCCCATTTTGCTATATTGGTTTATCACACATCTCTCCAGTGGTCTGTCTTGTTTTATTTTTTAGTTAATTTCAAAATGAGCTGGAGAAATCAGTACCCTTCACCCCTAAACACTTCCACATGTATAGCAATGGAGTTCAGTATTTGTTCAGAATTCTTTTTTTATTGACATGAATTTTACATATATTGAAATATATAAATCCTAAGTATACCATTCAGTGAGTCTCAACAAATGTGTAGTGATACTCATGTAACCCAAACCTTTACCATGATTGAGAACATGGATGTGTGTTTTAAAGATTATCTGTCAATGTAAGGTATGCTTTTAAAAGTTTGCTTTTAAGGAGAGATGTTTATTAAACCATATTAAGTACTTGAAAGTATGCCCAGTAGTTCCGTGTTTGTTTTGCCAAGGGAAGCAAACATTTATGAAAGCATTTTGCCTGCTCATATTTACTGTGAGGCCAGGTACTGGAAGTCATCTCCGAATACAAACTGTGAAAAGAAGAACTGAAAGGTTGCTTAGGTGTGTTATTGTCTGTCTGTAGCTATCCGTTTGTATGTTTACACGCAGAGGCCACACGCTGCAGCTCTACAGATACTGCCTTCTTGTTACTCAATTTCATTCTGAGAGTAAAATATAAAGCAGCTACCTTATTGTTTAAAAAGTAATATTTAGAGAAACTTTTGGTCTGGAGCCTGATAATCCAAGCTTCCTTCCACTTTCAGCCTCTCTGGAATCTCAGCTATGAAGGCAGCAAAGGAAGTAGGTCCTCTGGCTTTTAGGGGAAGATGTTTTTTCACTAACAAGCACTTAGTGATTTCTGTGGTTTGGGATATTGTAGATATCAGTTCAAACCAGTCGCTTCTGTTGCAGAACAGATCGAGAGACAAGCACAGTAAAAGTTAGATGCAAGATATTAATAATAGCTAGAACTAGGTTCTGTTCTCCAATTTTCTCTGTTTTTCCTTTGAAGCCATATAGAGAGTTGTCTATAAATTGTCCATGACACTGGCAGCCTGGCTCAAGTTTTGTCTGTGTGACTTTGAAGTCTGTCTTGTTCAGTAACCTTGAGAATTTTAGCAGTTATGTTTTACTTTAAAACTACTTTTGATAATTGAGAAAATAATCACAAGATGCTAAGTGATTATTTCAAGCAGCTTAGGATATCATATTAATTTTGTGTGAGTACATCTTCCATATTTCATACAATCCTCAAGAGTATTTTATTTTTATGTTGTTGTTATTTTTTTCTGATGTGTCTATACTTAATACCCTGTTTTCAGTCTGAGATCCCAAGTAAACAGCCTGAGACACCTGATGATATCATTCCTCAAAAGGTAAACCACAAAATAACATAAAAGAATGCAAAATATTTAACAGTTTTTTTTTTTTTAAATTTCTTTGTTTTGGTTTTGTTTTATTTTATATTAGTGCATGGTAGACTAGACTGACCTAAAGGGATAACTTTCAGTGTGCTATTTCTGTAAGTTCCGTAGAGTTGAAAAAAATGAATTTCATTCCTGCTGAGAGATGTTCTCGTCTCTCTTGCTTTGTTCCAGTTAGCTTTCTAGGATCCCTATGCACCTCACTAACAGGCTGAATACCCATCGCTCTCACCGTGAGAAGTGTACCGCTTCACACATAAACTAACAAGTCCCAAGGCATGTTAGTAATGGGCAGCCTGATACCACCAAGTTTGTTTTCAATTTCTCATTTAATTCTTCTAGATACTAAACAATATATATTTTGAGAATGCAGTGTATTCTCTCTTAAAATTACTTTTTCAATCAGAAGGAACTAAATGGAAACTAAATGTATGATCACTTTTTAAATACAATTTGATTTTAATTTAAATTTATATAATTGTTTTCTTTTTGCAGGAAGATTCAATACATAAGCAGTAAAAAAAAAAAAAATGCAGAACTTTTGCATCACAGAAATTTACCCCAAAATATTTGGGGGAGAATCCTTTTAGTTCCAAATCAGATATGAAGTCAGTATCCAAGAAGATGTTGTCCCACATCTGTTAATTCATTGTCTTGCCCATCACTAACTATGCTTTCATCTTTTTAGAAATGAACAATTTTGAGTTGAAGATAATTGTTAAATCTTGTGTAGAGAATTGTTATAATACAAAATTAACTACCCTGCTTTCATTTCAAAAAATACTACAATATTATTAATTCATCAGATTCACCCTTCCCTAATTGTAATATTATTTCACATCATTTCAATACTTCTGTGTTACATAGTCCAGTTTTCATTTGCTGCATATCATTCATCAGTTAGCTTGCAGCTCTCTTCATACTAAGTCTATACCTGAAGTTAAGGGTAACAGTGGCTTGAGTTAGGTATCTTTTCACCTCAAAATTGGTTCAGTATTTTAGTCTAAATATTTCATCCAATTGGACACTTTTTTCCATTTTACTTCGAAATCATTTTTAAAAGAGTTTACTTAAAATAAGCATTTTAGTAGACAATACATATTAACTATTTGATGGAGAGTTAAGCTATAGAATATTTTCAATTAGATATTCTTATTAATGGGGAAGGAAAGTAATGTTTAGAAAGAGAAGATCTTTAAGTGTGTTTCAAACTCTTTTTTTCTTAATTGTTAATTCAAAGTCTGGGTCATTCTGGTCAAGGAACATATAAACTTTTCCCTTTGGTCTTACATTTTTTTAGGAAATTTTAAACCTTAATTTCTCATTGTCTGTTGTTTTAAGAAAAAAGTTTGGGTCAACTGGAAAACCTGTTTTTTAAGATAAATATTAATTATTCTGAAAAAAAATGTTCTGTATTAAACACCAAAAAGTTAAATCTCTTCTGATGTTTCTGGGTAATTAATTTCTTCTTCAAAATGGACTTATGTATGTTCTTGATACACTCATTTAGTTATTAAGTTTCTGGATCACATTCTTTTACACAACAAACAACAGGGTTGTTTTAGCAAATTAGAGACAGAAGCTGGAGTGGCAGGTGAACCAGATGGTCTCATCTGGCCTGAAGCCAGTGAATTCCATGTGGTCAGGACTCTGGAGGGTTGGGCCATTCCCAGTGTTATGGTGAGACATGGGAATACCAGGAGGAAAAGGGCAGTTCTGGCTTTCTACCTCCAAATATCTGCAGTACACACACAGGTAGTTCCTACCAAAGGGATGGCCCTTTAGGCCTAAGCTGTTTACTTGGGGCAGAAGCAAAATTCCAGGCTCTCCACAAACCAGACATCCCCTTACAACATGATGCTTTCTGACACTGGGTGTTCTCTCTGCTGTACCGCTGCATCAGGAAGACTGTGCTATACTAACATGGAGACATTTGGCAAAAGATGATGTATTTCTTTTTTTGGAAAGGTCAAAACTGCTAATATTGTTGTTTCATATATGTCTTCTAAAAGTCAGTGCAATTTAAAAAGAGAGAAACCTAACCCAAAAGTCTGTGCTTTTACTATGTACAGTCTATTAATTCTTGAAGATGAATTAGCTGAGCACTTTCCTTTTGCTGTTCCATAGAAACCTGCTCGATACAGAAGAGCCATAAGTTATGACAGTAAAGAATACTACATGCGACTAGCCTCCGGCAACCCAGCCATTGTGCAGGATGCCATCGTAGAGAGCTCCGAAGGAGAAGCTGCTCAGCAAGAACCAGAACATGGTGAAGACACGATTGCTAAAGTCAAAGGTCAGCAGCCTTCCTCTCTGACTTTAATTAAAATCACTGTTTAATTAAAATCACTTCTATTTCAATTCATGTGAAAAATATTAGCAACTATAAACAGTAGGAAGACTCTCCTGGAGAAGGACATGGCTACCCACTCCAGTATTCTTGCCTGGAGAATTCCACGGACAGAGAAGCCTGTCAGGTTATAGTCCACGGGGTCACAAAGAGTTGGATATGACTGAGCGACTGTTTATATATAATAAACAGTAGGGCCAACCTTAAAAGTACCTATGCATATTTTAGTGTATCAACCTTCTTAAAGATGGATTTCTATATCAGAAGTAAAGAGACTGGCTCTTCTTTATAGCCTACAGATGAATGTCATGTACCCACTGGCTTGATTTTTTTTTTTTTTTTTTCACTGTATCTGGCAGAATTCTCTGTGGTACTTGATATTTTAAGTTAAGGCCCTAATAACTAAGTGAAGATTTATAAAATTAAAACAACCATTAAATGTGTCATTAGTGCATGTTGGCCAACAGTAAGAAATAATGGTCTTTTCTCCTATGAGCTAAAACATATTATTGCAAATCTATGCTTTGTGAGCCTCGTAAGACCTGCATATGATCAGGGATTGGACTAAAACGGCCATGGGCTTTTTGATTCTGAATGTCTGTAGATTGCACCCTCAGCCCTCTTCTACAGCTGCTCTGTGAGCTGGACCTGCCCGATTTTGTCCTAAGATACTGATCCACCTGTCCTCCGCTGGAGCCTTCTCGTTCAGCTCCTCCGGCTCCAGTGGCACTTTAGTCATGTCTTTTACAGCAACTTCAGTGATTTTATGTTTTCCTAAATTATCAGTTTCTCAGAGGCAGAGATTACTTCTCTCATCCCTTTATAGATTTTGGCACATGTCTAGCACACAGTGGGGACTCAGTTGATATTGAAAAAGTAAAATCAATCCATTGTTATTTTTTAAGCCTCTGCTGCTGCTGCTAAGTCGCTTCAGTCGTATCTGACTCTGTGCGACCCCATAGACGGCAGCCCACCAGGCTCCTCCGTCCCTGGGATTTTCCAGGCAAGAATTTAAGCCTCTGAAGTACATAAATTTAAAAGTCTTGGTATAGTCTATAGATAAAGCCCTTGAATGTGAAATAAAAGTGTAAGTTAAAAATTATTTGCAAAAAAAAAAAATTATTTGCAGATCTCATTGATAAAAATCTAATAGTATATGGCCATGTCAACAAAAAGCATTTATCTATAGTTGTGGTCAGCTTCTCCTATCATACCTGTTTTCTCTCATTATGACTATGAATTACTAAATATTTCATAAGTGACCTAATATTTTCATAGAATCCTTGAAATTTTTAGTAGTTAAACAGTTTTCAGCCTTCTTATTTCTTGACACTGCATCAGCAGTCACTGAGATATGTCCAAAGCTGTGTTTAATGGCTATAACCAAGGTATATAATTCACAGAGTTTGTGGTGATGTGTTTGGGTCATTGGCATTTAGCTTCTCTTAGCCTCAGTTTTCCTAATTTCTAATTGAGCTAAAACCACTAATATTGGTGTCACTACTGTGATGTGCTAGATATTATGATAGATATGGAATTGGAGGTTTTGATTCATCAAACTATAAATAAAGCAGCTGGAAGTTTTTCCCCTGCTGGATGTCCTCAGCAAGACTTGCTCTTTCTTGCTTATATATTGTGTGTGCGTGCTAAGTTGCTTCAGTCGTGTCTGACTCTTTGCAACCCCATGGACTGTAGTTGCCAGGCTCCTCTGTCCATGGGATTCTCCAGGCAAGAATACTGGAGTGGGTTGCCATTTCCTTCTCCAGCTTATTTATTGTAGTCTTTGCTATGTGAAAATAAGGTTCTTCCCAAGACAAAGCAGAACCTCTGATAACTTGGGTTCAAAGGGTAGGATTCTAGCAGATATGTTTTTCCAAAATTCTTAGAACAACTATAGTAGATAGATGTGACATTACTTTTGAGGAAACAAACTAAAGAATATTAAATGTGAGATTTAGAGATAGAGTCCTAGAGCCTGTTTGTTTCCTATACTTCGGGATATCAGTGGTTACCTTTATCAGATTTTAATTTCACGTCCTGTGATTATCAATAAAATTATCAAAATATAGGCAGCAAAATGTTAACTTATTGGGCAAATTAAAGTATCCAGCTCTGTATCAAAAAGAATTGTGCCCTTACTCTTTATGATCTGATGAGTTAATCAGATTCATTCGTGTCTGAATGACCATACTGCCACTTGTAACGTGAGTCTTAAAATAGCCCTCATGGGCCCTCCATGTCGGTGGGATCTCTTACAATCATGTTTATAACTTACGGTCCTTATTCTTGTTTCTGATAATGACTGATCATTTATTGATGGTATCCCCTCAGTAAAACCCACCCGTTAGCATCACTCCTGTTACCATTCACTCTGCTAATCTCTCTGTTTATCATCATCATCATCTGACCCTTGCTGAGAGTTTACTATTTGTCATGTACGATCCTAAGCACTTGATCAGAATTACCTCATTTAGTTCTCCAACAGTCCTCCAGGTATCCAGGAGAGATAATATTTTTGTCCTGTTTTTATAAATGAGAATCCTCTGAGATTCAGAGAGGGCAGATAATACTCCCAGGTCATACAAGTGTTTAATACCAGATCTGTGCTTAGTGGGGTGGGTTTTCTGGGGTGTGTTTTTTTTTTTTTTTTTGGCAGGGGCAGGACAGGCGGTGATTGGTGGTTTTTATTTGTTTTAGTTCTGGGGTTTTTTGTGGTGGTGGTGATTTTTTTGGTCAGCAGTGGGTTTTCATTGCAACACGCAGGCTGTTTGTTGCAGAGTTTCTCTAGTTATAGCTCATGGGTCTAGAGCACGTGGGCTCAGTAGCTGCAGCACACGGGCCCTCTAATTGCAGCTCATGGTATTAGTTGCCCTGGTATTATACAGCATTTAGGATCTTAGTTCCCTGACCAAGGGATCGAACCCATGTCCTCTGCATTTGAAGGCGGATCCTTAACCACTGGACCACCAGGGAAGTCCCTAGAGCCTGTGCTATTGGCCATTGAAGTGTGTGCATGCCTTCCTGAATTCTCTCAAATTGTACATGAGGGACTCCTTGAGACTAAACCGCTCCCCAGTGGCCCCCGTGAGACCACATGGCCCTCTTGCCTCTTGTCCTGCAGGACTGGTCAAGCCACCTCTCAAACGGTCTCGGTCAGCACCGGACGGAGGCGATGAGGAGACGCAGGAGCAGTTACAGGACCAGACAGCTGAGGGCAGCTCGATAGAAGAGGAGGAGAAAACAGACAACGCCACCCTGCTGCGCCTGTTGGAGGAGGGCGAAAAGGTGCTGGGCTTCTGGACAGGAGGGGTTGCACTGAGTGGTTTGTTTCCCTTTTACAAGACAGCTGAAGGGTATTTATCAGGCAGCCAAAGAGACATATTGCAGCCTCTGCAGTGAAATCAGTATTAAGCCCCCTTCTGGGTTCAGCACTCTCATCTGCAGGACTTTCTCACCTCTCCGGACACCGACCAGCATGAAGTGGCATCAGATGCAGGATTAACATTGACACCTCGTTCCCTGTTTTCCTCTGTGTACCCTTTACCAGACTGCATCTCTCCTCTTAATTCTATTTCAATCCCATGTACACAACCTGTTCAGTCATTTGGTCCTGTATCTTTCCCTACCCCTCTGTAATTGCACTAACCACTCGAGCAGCTTCAACTAACCCATCACCCTGAAGCCTTGAGCCCATCACCCCCAGCCTCATATTTCACCCCTACACTCAGCTTCACTCACAGAAGACTGTTTGGCCTTCCTTTGTCGCTCTCAATCTCTTATAACCTGCGACCCCTCTAGGCTTAGTTTACTGACTCTGCCATGTAGCCTGAGCCCCTGTAGCACTTTGTACCTTGTAGTTCACTCCATCCATGACGTTGGTTCTTTACTCTGCGTTTTACTCACTGCATTCTCTGCATAAATGCCCCTGTCTGTCACTTGCATAACCTCTATCCCTGTAACCCGCATTTGATACAGCTTCATTTATCTGGAGTCCTTAGTACTCAACACATAGGAACTTTTCCTTCAGGGTTTTGCCAGCCCAGACGTAAATACCCTCCTCTAAGCTTTTATAAAGCCCTATGTCTTTCGCTCTTTTCGAGCTTAATTTTTTTAATTCTGTTCAAATATATGTAGCCTGATTAATCTTGAATGGAAACATAAAGAGAGAGAGAAAAAAGTTGTAACTATAAAAATCCTTTATCTATCGCTCCCTGGAGAAGGGAATGGCAACCCACTCCAGCATTCTTGCCTGGAGAACTCCATGGACAGAGGAGCCTGGAGGGCTATAGTCCATGGGGTCACAAAGAGTCAGACACGACTGAGGGACTAATACTTTCACTTTCTTTTATGTCTGTCACTCATTTTATTGTGTTATGATTCTTTGTTCCTGTGACTGTTTCTTCCCCTAGAGAGTGAGCTCTCTGTAGGCAGACACTGTTTTCTTATTTCTACCCCAGTGCCTTGCACAGCTCTTAATCACCTGATACACACTCTGTAAACCTTGAATGAAGGAGTGTTTGGTTGAATGAATAAAGGGATAAAAGAATGGAGGAATTGAATGTGCAGTATCACGTCTTTAAAGATTGTGTTTGTCTGTTATAGTAGATTGTGTTATAACCCTTGAAATATTACTCACTAAGAAATAGTAACTAGAAATTAGAGCTTAATTTTTTTCAGATTCTGTTCAAATATATAGCCTGATTAATCTTGAATGAAAACATTAAAAAAAATTGTAGCTGTAAAAGTACGGTAGGTCTGAAGGAAGCACATGATAAGCGTCTGGGAGCTTTGGAATGTTCTGTTTCTTGTTCTGGATGCTGATTGCATCATATTTTAAGCATTTGAAAACTCTTTAAGGTATGCACTTAGGAAATAACATTTTCTTTGTGTCTGTTTTACTTAAAATAGAATTATTTTGGAAGTATGTCAGGTTTTTTTGCTGTAACATTCTAAATTTTTATTGTAGTTCACATGTGGTGTTGAAACTTATATTTGTATATTTTAGAAAATTTATTTTCTGATACTGTCATGTTTTAAACTTCTGATCTTGTGAGTACAGCCTTTGCTCTAATTGCTTTAAGCTTGAATAGTACAGGAAGTGCATTTAGACTGACATTCATTTGACAGTTGTTTGACTCTGATTCAGTTGCTGATTTTTTTTCCTTGACTCATGTTAAACTAAGTATAAGCAAGAAGGAATTTTTGCTAAGAACTAGATCCTGCCTGTTGGAACGAAAACAATGGTAACATTGAGGGCTTTAGCAAGTCCGTCCTTCTATGAGGAAAATACAGCTTCTGCCAAGTTTGGCTTTTTACAATGGCACCACAGTCTGCCAGGCAGGCGGAATCCAGTGGGGAGCGAACAGAGACGAATTCCAGAGGCTGTTATGGAAGAAGAGGAAAGGAAGCTGCGTGGAAGAGAAGACAGCCAGCAGTTGCTAACATGATTCTATATATTCTCTCACTCTTGCAACATGCCACTGAGGTATATTTGAAATTTACTTGAAGATACAGAAGCCCAGAGACATGAAGAAATCTGACCAAATCTCTAGTTAAATGACAAAACTAGAAAGTCACTCGGGAATGTCAGGCTCTGCATACCTTTCTCACTCTGTGTGTCCTGCCTGGCCAAGGGCTCAGTCGGAAGCTCCCCACATATGTGCCTCAGTTCCCCTTCCTGCAAAGTTTCTGTCTGTCTCCCTCCTCTTCTAACTTGTTTGCTGACTCTGGAACCTCGTACACACGTGTCTGGCACAGAGTTAGTACTCAGTGAATCCTGGGATAAGTGGATTGAGTGGATGGATGTGAATAGAAGGTTGTTTCCTTTTACTGAAGTCAAACTGCAGCGCAAGACTGCAATCTTAGCTACTCTGTTTATTATGTTTGTTCTCAGATTAATATGCTTAGCTCAGGGGGTGCCATCACACAGTAACATCTTAGTAAAATTTTGTTTGCCCATTAAATCCATGTTTAAAAACGTTTTGCTTCCTTTGTATTTTTTTTTTAAAAGAAATTAGTTGAGTTTTTAAAAACTGTACTAATGAATGTTTCTGGCTTTCTTAATAGATCCAGCACATGTACCGCTGTGCTCGAGTCCAGGGCCTTGATACCAGTGAGGGGCTACTCCTCTTTGGTAAAGAGCATTTCTATGTGATTGATGGATTTACAATGACAGCAACCAGAGAAATAAGAGATATTGAAACCTTACCTCCGAAGTAAGTAAATGGATGAAAAAACACAAAGTATAGCTGTCTTTAGCAAACAAGATACCTGCATAGTTTTTTTTTTCTTTTTAATGAAAAGTTATGTTTTAAGTAATGCTCTCTCTCAGTTTGTATGCATCTGTCATTACATATTCAAAAGCTGGGAGGGGGGTTCATGTTTGGGAATGCATGTAAGAATTAAAGATTTTAAAATAAAAAAATAATAAATATAAAAAAAATAAAAAATAAAAGCAGGGAAAATTAAAAAAAAAAGCTATAAGGGGCAAATTTGCCTTATTTATCAAAATGAAAACTAAATAAAATTTATTGCTATGCACTAATAGCATTAGATATAATAGAAGTTCCTGATATTATCATCTGTATAAGTTATTCTGAATGTGTAGAGTGTTCTTTTTTCAAATGTCAGTGCAAACACTGTTATAGCAAAAACACAGGCAGCTGTACAAAACTCCAACAAATGTAAGCACGCCCATGTCCTCTGAGTACCCTAGAAGCAGTGTGACCTATGCACAGGCAGGAATTAACTGGCTGAGTTGATCCAGCTTCCTTTTCTTCTGCCAGTCCCTTGATAGACATGATACTGGGTAATGGAAAACCCAGAGGCAGGCAAAACAAGAAGGAAGATAAAAAGCTAAAGATTTAGAAAATCAACATGCTCTTCTCTTCCTCTAACATTTTGAACACCTAATGTACATGGTGAATGAGGACACGATCATCTTCATTCCTAGGAGATAGTTTCACATTATCATTTTTAGCAGCCATCAGGGCCACATGATGACTTTTATGGGCCTCCTCTTGCGAATAAAATTATTTAAAGTGATGTTTTCTGATTGTGTTGGTTTAAAGTTCAGTTCAGTCGCTCAGTCGTGTCTGACTGTGCGAACCCATGAACCACAGCATGCCAGGCCTCCCTGTCCATCACCAACTCCTGGAGTTTATCCAAACTCATGTCCATTGAGTTGGTGATGCCATCCAACCATCTCATCCTTTGTTGTCCCCTTCTCCTCCTGCCCTCAATCTTTCCCAGCAACAGGGTCTTTTCCAATAGTCAGCTCTTCACATCAGGTGGCCAGAGTATTAGAGTTTCAGCTTCAGCATCAGTCCTTCCAATGAACACCCAGGACTGATCTCCTTTAGGATGGCCTGGTTGGATCTCCTTGCAGTCCAAGGGACTCTCAAGAGTCTTCTCCAAGACCACAGTTCAAAAGCATCAATTCTTCGGAGCTCAGCTTTCTTTATAGTCCAACTCTCACATCCATACGTGACTACTGGAAAAACCATAGCCTTGACTAGACAGACCTTTGTTGACAATGTATACTGAATTGCTAACAAATGACTCTCTTAAAAGTTTTTTTTTTTTTAACTAAATATTCAGATATAGTGTGTCCTGCTTCTTTTCACATGTTGAAAATAGCACCCCCGTTTGTCGAACAGTGAGTTTACCTCTTACTTTGTTTCTGCTGCCTCCTTTTTCCGGGCTGCCTCTAGTATGCATGAGCCGATTATCCCTAGAGGAGCCAGGCAAGGCCCCAGTCAGCTCAAGAGAACATGCAGCATCTTTGCATATGAAGATATCAAGGAAGTGCATAAACGGAGATATCTCCTGCAGGTTGGTTGATTTAGTAGAAATAAACATTTTGTCATGTTCCTTTATTTAGAGTATGTATACATGATAGGCTCCGCCTTATTCCTTAGAGTTTTGAAATTGGTTGTATATCGACAAGCTCGTGTCACATGTGGCATAGCTTTATAATACATCCCTTAAAAAAAAGGCATCCTAAAAATTTGAGTGATATCTTTGTTACCCATCTTTCCCTATATCCAGATTTATATTTGTTGCATAAAAATTGCATTTGCTATAAATGTACAAAATTATAATTTTGTAATTATTTTACCATTATTCTAGTAAGGATTTTAGAAACAATTTAAAAGAAACAAATATTCCATCTGTTTTGTAGTTTACTCTGCTAGGAATTCATGACTCAAAAAATGTTTTCCAGTCATCAGATTAACTTCTTCAATATTATGGAAACTCATAGTGGAAAAGTTAATATGTAACCTTTACTTGCATTTTTTCTTAATGTCTTTCCCCCTGATCTTTTTCAGCCTATCGCTGTGGAAGTTTTCTCTGGAGATGGACGAAACTACCTCCTTGCTTTTCAGAAAGGAATCAGAAACAAAGTTTATCAAAGGTATAGTTTATTAGGACTACTTCATAATGCCATATTATGGGAAGCAATGGGAGGTGTAAAGCATTACCAGTTCAGCTTGTTTTTTAAAAATCAATTAAATACTTGAATTAACTTCTTTGAAGAAAATGTTTCATTTTTGCCAGCCTCTTGAAACATGCTTCTTCTGATGCTCTTCTCTTTTGAAAGAACGTTTTTTTCTCCTTCTGGTAACTTACACTAGACTTCGTCAAAATATCTCTTTAAGTATAAAGGAATGATGAAACTATAGCTTAAAAAATAAGACTTTAGGTTCAGAATAGGCTTTGTTCATATTTACCAAAAAGAAGACAGTGCCATACCTTGCTATTGAATGCAGAGCCTGAATTTCCTTAGAATTTATATTCTTGTGAGACTTTTCTGACTTTGGAAGGTAAGTTGGATACCTTCATCCTTGAAAAAGTAGCACAACCAAATAAAGCAGTTGATTTAATCTGACCATATTTCATTTTTGGTAAACTGTGTTTACCTAGAAGAAAAATAGTGTATGTTTGTGTGCTTGAAAGTTCTTCTGTTGGATGTGTGAATAATAAAGCTTTTATGAATTGATGGTAGGTAATAAGAGAGCCCTTATTCTTTGAAAAGTAGTATGCGTGCATGCATGCTAAGTTACTTCAGTTGTGTCTGCTCTTTGCAACCCAGCCTGCCAGGCTCCTCTGTCCTTGGGATTCTCCAGGCAAGAATACTGGAGTGGGTTACCATGCCCTCCTCCAGGGGATCTTCCCGACCTAGGGATGGAATCCGAGTCGCTTCTGTCTTCTGCATTGGCAGACGGGTTACTTAACCACTGGCACCACCTGAGAAGTCCAGAGAGTAATATAAATCCTGGCAGTCCCTCTGTTAGGGAAGCTTTGTGTTTCCAGTGAGGAGTGACTTAATACCAAGCAACACTGTTTATCACTACAGTACAGCAGTACTACCTGTGAGCATGAGAGAAATGAGGGAGGTTCTGCAGATAAAGTCCCTGTGGATGTTGATTGGGAAGAACTAAGTAAACGATTGAAATGTTAGTTGCCTGTCTTATTCATTTCTAAGGGTGGTATCATTTTCAACATGGATAAATTATCTGCTCTTCCCAACCAAAAGTTTTTACAAGGAGATGAGTTTGTCTTTAGCTGAGAGATTTCTGCGTGTGTGCCAAGTTCAAGGTCCACATTCATTCCAAGGATTTTCCCACAATTCTTGGTTGCCCTTAAGAAATATATGTTGACATTAGGAGCAGCTCTGAAAATAATCATAACAGTGTCACATAAAGGTTTTTCTCGTGCATGTGTTTTCATTTGTCAGTGGTGTCTCTGTCCTGTCATTTGTTTAGCTATTAGTGCTGCTTGCTGTCATGTGAGTGTTTAGCTTCAGTCACTCTTTTAGGACATCATTAAGTTAACTCAGTTCTGTGAATCAGTGTCAAGGCTTTTTTCTTTGAGTAACGCGGCAACATACGTAAAACTAAAACGTCAGAATTTGCTGGGGGTCTTTATATTTGCCTTTAGAAGCCATCCTCTTACCCTTATTTGTTGAAGTGTTCTAATTACCGTATATTTCCTTCGCCTGCCATCTACTGAGGCGTTGAGGTGGTGGTGGTAAATACGCAGTTAAGCCCGAAATGAGTCATTCCTTCTTACGCTCCTATTAGATCCTGACTGACACGGCATTTCCAATTTTATGCTATTTTTAAATCTTCCAGGTTTTTGGCTGTAGTGCCATCTCTCACTGACAGTTCAGAGTCTGTGTCTGGGCAGCGGCCGAACACCAGCGTGGAGCAGGGGTAGGTCATGTGCCTCTTGCACATTATAGTTTAATACTGAAATCGGATCATTTATATCTGGACAGTATTATTTAACATTTTAATGAATATCCCTGCACCCCAACCCCCAGTGGTTTGTAGAACAATTTGACAGTACTGAAAATTAGAAATAAGAGAATGTATGCATGATCACTCATGTCAGACCAGTGTCAGATGTCTCACATGTTGATCATTTTCCTTTAATGTTTTGAGAATATGCACAGTTGTGCCCAATTGAGTCCATCGTATAAATAGACACTTTTACTCTGCATCTTCTATTCATATTATATATAAATATTTCCTCTTGTTTTTAAAAAATTCTTTAGAAATTTTGCCTTTATTTACTAGCCATTCAGCATTACATATAAGGCATTCTCTTGTTGCTGGATATTTTATCTTTATCAGGTTTCCTTGTTATAAAAATTACACACATTTGTATTCTTTTATTAGTGGATAAGTTTGCTTATCTCAGTAGATACCAGCTTTCTATATTTACTTTTTAATTTTTACTGATTAACTTAATCAGTTAATTAATTTAATTTTTTGAATGATTTGTTTCTAAATATACATTTCCTTTTGTATTAGTAGCCCTTTATAATCCTTTGGAAAAGAAGCAGTGCTTTGAGGCTACAAATTAATTATTACAGGATGCAGGAAAATATCTTAAAACTTTATTGGACATTCTGTAAATTTGTAAATAAAATGTGATACCAGTTTGCTACTGCTGCTGCTGCTAAGTCGCTTCAGTCGTGTCTGACTCTCTGCGACCCCATAGACGGCAGCACACCAGGTTCCATCCCTGGGATTCTCCAGGCAAGAACACTGGAGTTTGTTTGCATCTATACATATTAAATTTGCGTATTTCTCTTTAAATTATTTTTTTTATTTTTCTTTAGCTGACATTTAACAAATACAGATACTGCATGTATGCTTTTGTTAACCTCAGAAACGTGTTCTGGTCCTAATCATTTGTGTTGTTGTTGTGATAAATATAGGAAGCAAAAGGCTCTCATAAAGCATATTTAGCCTTTTTTCTACTTTAAGCAACTTACTAGTCCTTTTGCCTGCCTAGATAATCTCCAACTTGCTATTTCATTGTTCTGTGCTGAGTTGGCAGTTCTTAAAGAACTGTTCAAAGCTCAAAGGCAAGAAGCAGAAATTCATTTCCAACTTTAATCTCCTTTTCAGTTATTCCCAAAGTTGAGAAATGACTATAGCTCTTTTTTAGTGCTAAGTCGCTTCAGTCGTATCCAACTCTTTTGCGACCCTGTGAACTATAGCCCACCAGGCTCCTCTGTCCACGGGATTCTTCAAGCAATAATACTGGAGTAGGTTGACATGACTTCCTCCAGGGGATCTTCCCAACCCAGGGTCTGAACCCCAGTCTCTTGTCTCCTGCATTGATTGGCAGGCACGTTCTTTACTACTAGCACCTCCTAGTATCCTTTGCACTCAGTTTACCTGAAAAGAAGAATTTTTCTGGAAGTGAAAAGTGGTATATGTACTCCTGAGCTAGAAATGTTTATGAACTCAGGTTTACACCTCTCTTTATTTCCTTTCGGATGATAAAATATATGGTTAAGTGCTTTACTTCTGGTTCTGTGACCAATTCACAAACTTCAGATTATTAATTATCCATGTTACAAAGCTGTTAAACCTTAAGGGTTTTATAGCATTCTAGAAAAGTCTGCTATAAAAAAAAGTCCATAATTTTGTGAAAAGCCATGACTTTCCTGTCATAAAATATTCATATTTTCATTCACTTTTTCAACATCTCTTTTAGGAATGATGTGTACCTACTGTGGACAAAATATTGTTTGCTATATCACTTATTCTAATTGAATCTCTTTAAAGCAATTTGAGTTCTGTTCAGTTCAGTCGCTCAGTTGTGTCCGACTCTTTGGATCCCATGAATCACAGCACGCCAGGCCTCCCTGTCCATCACCAACTCTCGGAGTTCACCCAAACTCATCTGCATCGAGTCAGTGATGCCATCCAGCCATCTCATCCTCTGTCATCCCCTTCTCCTCCTGCCCCCAGTCCCTCCCAGCATCAGGGTCTTTTCCAATGAGTCAACTCTTCGCATGAGGTGGCCAAATTATTGGAGTTTCAGCCTCAGCATCAGTCCTTCCAATGAACACCCAGGACTGATCTCCTTTAGGATGGACTGGTTGGATCTCCTTGCAGTCCAAGGGACTCTCAAGAGTCTTCTCCAACACCACACTTCAAAAGCATCAATTCTTCAGCGCTCAGCTTTCTTCACAGTCCAACTCTCACATCCATACATGACTACTGGAAAAACCATAGCCTTGACTAGACAGACCTTTGTTGACAAAGTCATGTCTCTGCTTTTTAATATGCTATCTAGGTTGATCATAACTTTCCTTCCAAGGAGTAAACGTCTTTTAATTTCATGGTTGCAGTCACCATCTGCAGTGATTTTGGAGCCCAAAAAAATAGTCTGCCACTGTTTCCACTGTTTCCCCATCTATTTCCCATGAAGTGATGGGACCAGATGCCATGATCTTCGTTTTCTGAATGTTGAGCTTTAAGCCAAGTTTTTCACTCTCCTCTTTCACTTTCATCAAGAGGCTTTTTAGTTCCTATTCACTTTCTGCCATAAGGGTGGTGTCATCTGCATATCTGAGGTTATTGACATTTCTCCCGGCAATCTTGATTCCAGCTTGTGCTTCCTCCAGCCCAGTGTTTCTCATGATGTACTCTGCATATAAGTTAAATAAGCAGGGTGACAATATACAGCCTTAACGTTCTCCTTTTCCTATTTGGAACCAGTCTGTTGTTCCATGACCAGTTCTAACTTGCTTCCTGACCTCAAGAGGCAGGTCAGGTAGTCTGGTATTCCCTTCTCTTTCAGAGTTTTCCACAGTTTATTGTGAAAAATAAACAGTAAATCAGTTTACATAGGAATTGCCGGGAGCCAGTGTGAGGAATCCCGCCTGTGACAAGGTCATGAGGAAGGAAGCTGACATACGCAAGGCGTGCTCAGACTTGAGGGACCCCTCTGGAAATTCCTAAGCATGTACCCCAACAAAAATCTGCCGGCTTTTGTGTTCTGCTTTTCCACTTTTCTGATATTCTCTGGGAAAAAGTCAATTCAGGGTTTTAGTCTTCTGCATTTGAAAGGGATGTTTCAGTTAAACCCCTCTGATAGCTCTCTAGCCTGCCTAACAGGTTCCCCAGACCTCTTACAGCTTGTGAATTGCTTACAGCCCCCCAACCGCGGGAGGCACAAAGCTTAAAAGCATCTTAAACATACAGAGCCTTTTCTAAAGAGTTAAAAATTATATTGGTAGAGGGTTTTCACTGTTGACTCAAGGATTGCTGCCAGACCTCCATATTCTTTATCTTTTAGGCACCTGAAAAGATGTTAATGTAAGCAGGATGTAGAAAAAGATGCATAGTAGTTTTGATGTGAGCAACACTAGACTTTTGAGTTAATTGCTTCTCTTTTGCTGTAAATCACTGTACTCCCTCTACTTGTTATAAGTTGCTGTATCCTTGCTGTGTAAGAATGTAACTTTATTTAGTGCTTTCTGAGAGTGGCACCAGACCTTGGGAAGATCAACACAAATAAGTCTTGTGGTTGACAAACCCTTATCAGAAAAAAGGCTGTAAAATGTTAATTGACCTTTTTGGTTGGAAGATGATGTAAATTACCTAAGACTTGTGTATACAATTAGGCATGCAGAGAGAAAAGCCTGGTTTTGATAAGAGTCTGGACTGCTAACGCTGCATAACTTTGTGTTACCCATTGATCTCCATGTTTTATCAAAAGTATAAAAGGCCTTCTGAACAATAAAGGACGGGACCAGATTCTCGGACCAGATTCTCAGACCAGTTTCTCGGACTAGTCTCGGCCTGGTTTCTTGGGAATCTGGCTCCCCCCGTGTCTCTCTCTCTCTCTCTCTTTTTCTCTCCCTTTTCTTCCCTCTGCTCTTTACTTTAATTTCAGGCTGAATTTCCATCTGGGGCGCGGAGGCTCGCCAGGTCTACTTATTTGCCCTGGTTATTAAGATCCGCGAGAAAGGGAGCTTAAGGCGAGGCACCCTTAGATATTCAAGCGGGCACCGGTGGCCCAACGTAGATGGTGCAAATTCCTTGTCTGGAATTTTATTGGTCTTCCGCGTAAACCAAGCTATTCAGCCCTCTTTCTCCACTTAATCTTCCTACTGCACTATAGTTTCTTAATCTAATCTTATATTAATAAATAAACAAGTCTTTCCACGCCAACGCCGTCCACCCTTCGAATTCCCTGGATCCACCGGGGCTGGACCCCGGCAAGGAATTATTGGAAAAGGTTGAAAGTTGAACTAGATCAGTGTTTGTTTCAAATTCATTTGCTATGATCCACAGTAAAAAATATATACTACGTTGCATTCCAAGTAACACAAAATTAGTTAAAATTCTGAAAATACTTTCCCTTACTATGTGTACTGCCTTCCACTGTTCTGTTCTCTGTTTTCTTCAATTCAGTTCTGTTATTTCATATTTCAAAATGCTGACCACAATCCACTAAACCGAGTTCGTGACCTACCAGTAGGTTGTCCTCCATAGTTTGAAAAATTCATGGATCCATTGACTTAAATTTTTCAGCTTTCTAATTACTTTGATTTAAAATTATGAATATGTTGCTAAAACAGTATGTTGCCTGCAGTTCATTTAATTATTTATCATTTGTAGATCTGGGTTGCTTAGCACTCTGGTTGGAGAGAAGTCTGTGACTCAGAGATGGGAGGTAAGTTCAATGAATATGTAATCATCCTTCATAATTTGTAGTCAGAAGGTATAAGTCATTCAGTTAAAAGCACTTTAATAATTTATAAAATGTATACCATAGACAAAAAAGTTTTTTGTTCTTTTTAGGAAAAAAAGTGTTTTGTTATTCTGAAATCTGTAAGAAACTATCCTTTGCCTCATTTTGCATATAAATTTTTAATAGCAAACATAGTGGAAATAATTGATCACTTTAACGTGAATCTTTATTTATCTTTCCCAAGAGAGGTGAAATCAGCAACTTTCAGTATCTGATGCACTTGAACACTTTGGCTGGAAGATCATATAATGACCTCATGCAGTATCCTGTCTTCCCCTGGATCCTTGCGGATTACGACTCGGAGGTAAATGTCACGTCATTTCTGTGAAATTGGAACACATTGTCAAAAGTAATTAAATGATGCTGCAGTGGCTTAAGTGATTTATATGCATTATAGTTTTCAGTTCTCAACAGGCACTTATTCCCAAGAAGATGAGACAAGCTTTAGCTTAGGCTTGGACAAAGTTTGGATGCTTAGCCAGCTTCTTGGATTCATGTTAATCCATTCAGTTTCCTAAAGTGCCAATAAATTTGGATCCACTGGAGGAGGTCACTGTCTTCTACACTGCAGCCAGTTTCAGAAATAAATCTAATTGAGTCATCTCTCTGTTTAACAAAGTATTGCATGAATCTTCATCACAATTTGGAGATAATTTCATTTATTGATAGATTGATTTTTGGCTGAGCTCCGTCTTCATTGCTGCACAGCATTTTCTCTAGTTGTGGCAAGCAGGGGCTACTCTAGTTGCAGTGTGCGGGCCTCTCACTGCCATGGCTTCTCTTGTCATGAAGCAGGGCTCTAGGGCGCACAGGCTTCAGCAGTTGTAATGCACAGCATTAGTTCCACCAAGGCATGTGGAATCTTCCCCGAGCAGAGATTGAACCCATGTCTCTTGCATTGGCAGGCAGATTCTTTACCACTGAGCCAGCAGGGAAGCCTCTGGAGAGAATTTTAAAATGTCAGGATAGTACCCTTTGCAGAGTAGCTGCTCCTTAGGTGCCCCTCCTGCACTCCCAGGACTGCCGTCTGGACCACCCCGTTCTCTTTCAGCAACTCTGCACGTGCTGCCCTCCCCGCCTGGACTTCTCCCCACGGCCGTACCCACCTTACCTCCTGCTGCCAGGTTCCTCTGGCTAGCTGTATTTCATCCAGCAGGACATTCTCACTCACACCTCCGGGGGACCTTCTGTCCTTTCTCTCTTCTTCTTTTTCCTCTCTTCCCACACCACCTTGAAGCTGTATTATGCTGCCTTCTTTTACGTGTTGTAAGCATGGTTTTTGTCTGACCTTACTCAGCTGTGAGGATGTTGAACTCAAAGACCAACTTAGGTACCTCTTAGGGCCCAATCTTTAGAGCAGGGCCTGGTACTTATATATGCTTTACTCATCTTCGTTGAAATAATCAAACTACAAATGAGGTGTTTTGCATATAGAATTTCAGAGGACAAATACTAACTTGACTTATTTTTGTAAGTGTGGATCAGATTCTCCTGTCCAAGACTTTTAAAATACAAGTTGGCAAAATTGGGGGGCCATGTTGTTGTTCAGTCGCTGAGTCATCTCTAATTCTTTGTGGCCTCATGGACTGCAGCATGCCAGCCTTCCCTGTCCTTTACCATCTCCCAGTGTTTGCTCCAACTCACATCCGTTGAGTCAGTGATGCTATCTCATCCTCTGCCGTTCCCTTCTCCTTTTACCTTCAGTCTTTCCTAGCATCAGTATCTTTTCCAGTGAGTTGGCTTTTTGTATCAGGTGGCTAGAGTATTGAAGCTTCAGCTTCAGTATCAGTCCTTCGAACGAATATTCAGGGTTGATTTCCTTTAGGATTGACTGGCTTGATCTCCTTGATATTCAAGGGATTCTCAAGAGTCTTCTCCAGCACCGCAATTTGAAGGCATCAGTTCGTTGGCACTCAGCCTTCTTTATTGAAGAGGGAAATGGCAACCCACTCCAGTATTCTTGCATGGAGAATCCCGTGGACAGAGGAGCCCGGTGGCTATAGTCCAGTTCAGTTCAGTTCAGTTGCTCAGTCGTGTCCGACTCTTTGCGACCCCATGAATCGCAGCACGCCAGGCCTCCCTGTCCATCACCAACTCCCAGAGTTCACTCAGACTCGCATCCATCGAGTCAGTGATGCCATCCAGCCATCTCATCCTCTATCGTCCCCTTCTCCTCCTGCCCCCAATCCCTCCCAGCATCAGAGTCTTTTCCAGTGAGTCGACTCTTCGCATGAGGTGGCCAAAGTACTGGAGTTTCAGCTTTAGCATCATTCCTTCCAAAGAAATCCTAGGGCTGATCTCCTTCAGAATGGACTGGTTGGATCTCCTTGCAGTCCAAGGGACTCTCAAGAGTCTTCTCCAACACCACACTTCAAAAGCATCAATTCTTCGGCACTCAGCTTTCTTCACAGTCCAACTCTCACATCCATACATGACCATAGGAAAAACCATGGCCTTGACTAGATGGACCTTTGTTGGCAAAGTAGTGTCTCTGCTTTTCAATATGCTGTCTAGGTTGGTCATAACTTTTCTTCCAAGGAGTAAGCGTCTTTTAATTTCATGGCTGCAGTCACCATCTGCAGTGATTTTGGAGCCCAAAAAAATAAATCTGACTCTGCTTCCACTGTTTCCCCATCTATTTGCCATGAAGTGATGGGACCAGATGCCATGATCTTAGTTTTCTGAATGTTGAGCTTTAAGCCAACTTTTTCACTCTCCACTTTCACGTTCATCAAGAGGTTTTTAGTTCCTCTTCACTTTCTGCCATAAGGGTGGTGTCATCTGCATATCTGAGGTTATTGATATTTCTCCCAGCATTCTTGATTCCAGCTTGTGTTTCTTCCAGCCCAGCGTTTCTCATGATGTACTCTGCATAGGTGTTAAATAAGCAGGGTGACAAGATACAGCCTTGACATACTCCTTTTCCTATTTGGAACCAGTCTGTTGTTCCATATCCAGTTCTAACTCTTGCTTCCTGACCTGCATATAGGTTTCTTAAGAGGCAGGGCAGGTAGTCTGGTATTCCCATCTCTTTCAGAATTTTCCACAGTTTATTGTGATGCACACAGTCAAAGGCTTTGGCATAGTCATTAAAGCAGAAATAGATGTTTTTCTGGAATTCTCTTGCTTTTTCCATGATCCAGCAGATGTTGGCAATTTGATCTCTGGTTCCTCTGCCTTTTCTAAAACCAGCTTGAACATCTGGAAGTTCATGGTTCACGTATTGCTGAAGCCTGGCTTGGAGAATTTTGAGTATTACTTTGCTAGCATGTGAGATGAGTGCAATTGTGCGGTAGTTTGAGCATTCTCTGGCATTGCCTTTCTTTGGGATTGGAATAGAAACTGACCTTTTCCAGTCCTGTGGCCACTGCTGAATTTTCCAAATTTGCTGGCATATTGAGTGCAGCACTTTCACAGCATCATCTTTCAGGATTTGACATAGCTGAACTGGAATTCCATCACCTGCACTTGCTTTGTGCATAGTGATGCTTTCTAAGGTCCATTGGATCACAAACAGTCGGACACAACTGGAGTGACTTAGCATGCAGCCTTCTTTATGGTCCATCTCTCATATCTGTACATGAACACTGGAAAAAAAACATAACTTTAAGTAGACAAACCTTTGTCAGCAAAGTGATGTCTTTGCTTTTTCATATGCTATCTAGTTTTGTCATAACGTTCCTTCCAAGAAGTAAGTGTCTTTTAATTTCATGGCCTACAGTCACCATCCACAGTGATTTTGGAGCCCAAGAAAATAAAATGTCACTGTGTTCACTTGTTTCCCATCTGTGCCTTGAAGTGATGGGACCAGATGCCATGATCATAGTTTTTTGAATGTTGAGTTTTAAATAAAAAGAACACAAATTAGGTGTCCCTTGGGTACATAGTTCAAATGTCTGCTTTTAATACACTTAGGAGGTAAATGTTGGTTTCCTTTTAAGTATATCAATTAAGTCACCTAAGGATGAGCTTTTAAAATGATCTCTGGTAGACCGGAGGAATCCACCTCATTTGGGAATCACAGCCTGGTATGATGTTGTCTTTTGGAGGTGACCATGTTATTGAGTGCTCTAGTTTATTTCACTTCGCTTTTACTCTAGAAAGAAAATGCTCAGAAGTGAAGTTGGAGTGAAAGATGGGAGGAGGGGGAGAGAGTAGAAGGAAGATTCGATCCTCCGGTTTGGCAGGTGACAGAGGGTAAAGACAAATTGGAGCTTTTGTGTCCACAGTCTCCTGCAAGACTGGGAAGGATTTCCCCTCTTATTCCTCATCTCCAAACCTGAGTTCCAAGTGCCTTCTCCTGTGCAAAAATAAATTTCCAAAACAGACGTCTTCATACTGAATCAGTTAAACTGCCATGTGCCTCTCTGAGAAATATGGATAGCCAATAGGTGCCAGGCGTTATCTTGGAGTCCAGCTCTGCTGGTGTGACCCCATCGATACTAGCCCATTGACAGAGCATCGTGGCTATAGCCATTCTGTCTACGGTGGTAAAAATAGAGGGAGTTTAGTAATTTTGTAATCGGGTTTCATTTTGTATTTTAGGAGGTTGATCTTACTAATCCCAAGACATTTAGAAACCTGGCCAAGCCAATGGGAGCACAGACAGATGAACGATTAGCTCAGTATAAGAAGCGATATAAAGACTGGGAAGATCCTAATGGTAAGTAACTTTTCCTGTCACAGGACTTGGTACCCAGGTTTCAAAAGTAAGCCATTATTTAGTGGTCTGACGCCCTTCCATCTTTCCCCAAGTTGTTTGTATATGATTATGTCTGCGTCTGTTACATATGCAAGCATATACTCAACCATCAAAGGAGAAAAATCAGGTTTTGCATGCCAACTGACAGCCATGCTTGGAAGGCTTTTTTTCGGTAGCTTGTAAAGTATTGGCAGAAAACTAAGTCTTTCTGTTTTGTCTAGGGTAGAAATTTCCCATCATAATATGCCTTTATTCTAATCATGTTTAGGCCAGGAACTATGCTTTCCTTTATTGACTCTTTTAATATTTTTTATTGAAGTATAGTTAATTTAGTGTTTCAGGTATACAAAAAGTGATTCAGTTTGCATGTGTATGTGTATATGAATATACTTTTTTTTCTTTTTCAGATTGTTTTCCATTATATGTTCTTTTAATTTTATTGAGCACTTTTTACAACCTTTTTGCATTAAAAAAATACTAATTGAGTCCCTTCTAAAATACCACAATTTACATACTCATGATTTATTGTTTAATGTTCACCCCTTCAAATAGGCAAAATAAAGGAGGAAAAAAATTAAGCCTAACAATATTCCCTGTGTGAAATCTTTTTTTTTCCCCCTGCCAAGGAGAATATGTAACAGAAATTGCATGATACCCATAGAACATCAATTCAAAGAAATGTATACTATTGCAAAGCCAGAACCTACTAAAGAATTACTGTACGTCACTATCCTGCTTTAGTTGAAGGTGGCTTGCTATAAAGGCTTATCTATTACAGTTAGCCTCAAGACATGAATTGCTGGATGTGCTCAATTTGGGGGAAAGTCACAGAATTATACTAAAATGGATAGTTGCCAGATACATAAATGATGTGTTTCAGCGTCATCATAAAAGTTTTTGTTCTACAACTGCCAGAACTGACTGAACTTCATGTCACAGTTATCACATACATTGACATTTCAAAGTCTGTTGATTAACACTAATTTTATTTTCATGTTACTCTTTTGTTTTCTTTTTTATTCTCATTTTTCTTGTTTTTTAAATTTTTATTGGCGTATAGTTGCTTTACAGTGTTGATAATTTCCGCTGTACAGCAGAGTCTTCCCGCTATACGTAAACATATGTCCTCTTTTTTCGGATTTCCTTCCATTTGGGTCACTGTGGAGCACTGAGTAGGGTGCCCTGTGCTATACAGTAGATTCTCATTAGCTTTCTATTTTGTACATAGTATCAATAGTATATATATACCAGTCCCAATACCCAATTCATCCTTTTCAATTGTGCTTTTATTTTCTTGGCCAGGAGAAACTCCAGCCTACCACTATGGGACCCACTATTCGTCAGCCATGATTGTGGCTTCATACCTTGTCAGAATGGAGCCCTTCACACAGATATTCCTAAGGCTACAGGTAAAACTCTTAAGTTTAGAATTTTTGCATGTTGTTCACGCCTTCTATTTAAGATCGTTTTTGCTATTTTCTTTAATGTTGTTTATCTCCTGACATGAAGCCCTGTGAAGTTTTAGTCACAAAAGTAGTCAAAACATAATGATAGTGGAATTTCACTGGACCAAAATTGATAAATAAGCTAGGATTTGTTTACACTAAACAAGTGCCACGGTCCTTTAGTCAAATAAGCAAGTAGCATTTGCTTTCCAGCCGCATATATGGAATTCAGCCTTAACTGATTCATCAGACATTTTAAAAAGTCTGTCTAGCTCATTTGCTATCTTCCCTATTATAATTGCTTTTCTCCAAATTCTCTTTCATTTATTCAGCAAATATTTATTGAATACTTACCAAACGCCAGGCACTATCCTAGGTGCTTAGAGGACCTAGGAATCAGAGAATAAAGACAATAGTCCTGCCTGATGGAATTTATATCTTTTGGTTGAGAGAGACAGACAAACATAGTAAATAATTATCTAGTGAAATATTTTAGAATATGATAAGTGCTATGTGAAAAATAAAGGACAGAGAAAGGGGATAGGAAGTACAGGAATGTGAGGTGGGGAAGGACATGATGCCATTTTTAGAAAGACTGTTCACTGTAGGTCTCCTTGGAGAGGAGACGTCTGAACCAGAGCTGGAAAGAAGTGAGGGAGTTACTGGTGTGGATATCTGGAGAAAGTGTGCTCCAGGCTGGGAGAATAGCCCATAACGGGCCCTAAGTCAGACCTGTGCCTGAGATATTTGACGAACAGCAAGGAAGCCAGTATCTGGAGCAGAGTGACTGCAGGGGAAAGCGACAGGGGATGAGGTCAGAGAGCTAGCAGGGGCCAGAGGGTGGTAGGCCTTGGTGGCCATTGTACGGACTTGGGCATTTTCACACAGTGAACTTCATTGTAAAGACAAACACACTGTGTTCACTCAGACACAGCATAGGGAGTTTGCTTGAGGGAAGGCAGTGGTGTATCTGTGAGGCCGTGTAAGCAAAAGAAATTCCTTTTATATTTGAGTTTGTTTTATCAATTTATAACTTTTTGATCACCTTCCTAGTTCTCCTCTTAATTCTCATGGGTATAAGAATAACAATGTCATGTTACTTTATAAAATTAGTCAAACACATATATAACCTGAATATTTTCAACTGTAAATGGCTATATGATAATAGCAGCCTTTTTAATTTTTTTTTTTTTAGTTTTTGTAAAATTAATTTTTATTGAAATGTACTTGCTTTACAATGTTGTTAGTTTCTACTCTATAACAAAATAAGTCAGCCATACATCCCCTCCCTTTTGGGACTCCCTTGCCATTCAGGTCACCACAGTCCATTAAGTAGAGTTCCCTGTGCTATCCAGTAGGTTCTCATTGGTTACCTATTTTATACATAGTCTGTGTTAGTCTCTCAGTCGTTCCTGACTCTTTGCAACCCATGGACTGTAGCCCGCTAGGCTCCTCTGTGCATGGAATTCTCCAGGCAAGAATACTGGAGTGGGTTGCCATTCCCTTCTCCAGGGGATCTTCCTGACCCAGGGATCCGACGTGGGTCTCCCGCATTGTGGGCAGATTCTTTACTATCTGAGCCACCAGGGAAGCCCTATACACAGTGTAAATCCTGTGTATATGTCAATTCCAGTCTTCCAATTCATCCTACTCCCCTCTTTTCCCCCCTTGGTGTCCATACATGTGTTCTGTATGTCTGCGTCTCTAGTTCTGCTTTGTAAGTAAGAATCCTTTTTTTTTTTTTTTTAGGAGAGCATTATCAAACAATGGAGAACTATTTCTTTATAGTCTTGCCCTCTCTCTAAAAACTAATCTTTTAAAATTGTAGTACTTGGATTTCACTTTGATACAAAGCAAGAGACCCTTTGTAAGGAGAACCCCGAAAAGAATTCTTCTTTTTTGTCATTATTTAAAATTTTGTGTATTTGGCATAGGAGAATGGGAAACTGAATTTTCAGCAAATGTATTTCTTTGGGGTTTCCAAGCCCTTGAGCGTGGATGCTGAGGTGGGAGCAGTTCTCTCACAAAGGTGCCTTCTCATTCTGCCCACAGGGAGGCCACTTTGACCTGGCTGACCGGATGTTTCACAGTGTGCGCGAGGCCTGGTACTCAGCGTCGAAGCACAACATGGCAGATGTAAAGGAACTCATCCCGGAATTTTTTTACTTACCTGAGTTCCTGTTCAATTCCAACAACTTTGACCTTGGTATGTAGCACCATGGCACTGTCTTAGGAACGGTATCCAGGAAAAGACCAGCAGAAATGTCACTTTTCTGAGAAGTCTGTAGCAGACACTGACAAGGAAAGCTTTTGTTACCAGACCAACCTTGGGTCCACCCACCTGACACATAGCAAACCCAATCAGTCTGTTGACACTGGGTTGTGGTGAAGGGATGGAACAGTGTTTATTGCAGGGCCAAGCAAGGAGAATGGGCAGCTCATGCTCAAAAGGCCTGAACCACCCCCAGTGACAGCTTTTGGAGGAGAGTTTTAAAGAGTCCGTGTAAGGGAGAGGGTCACAGGCTTTGTGATCAGCTTGTGCTCAGTTCTGCGATTGGTTGATGATGTGGTAACAAAGTGGTATTTCAGGAATTTTGGTCATCAACTTCTGGTTCCAACTGGTCTGGGGTCTATGAGCTTGTGGTCAGCATGCAGGTAACTTCCTCCACCTGGTGGGGGTTTTAATATCTGCAAAACAACTCAAGGATATGGCTCAGGCTTATAGCCCTTGAGGAGAAACTAAAAGTCCTTGACTTTATTTTAGGCTAAACTGTGATTTTGTGCTGCTGGGCTGTTTTCCTTTGTTTCTGAAGCTTCTCTCTTCTCTGATTTCATTTGCTCTTTGGAACTCTGGGGAGGCCTGGGAGACTAAGGCTTTTCTACAGACAAAGGAGGGGGAATGCACAGGGTTGGGGTGGACAGGTTGTTCTTGGAAAGGCCCTGCGGGTCCTTCTCAGTTACTATTTCCTCATGGTTATAGCTGCTGTTAAATTCAACTGGGTTATTGGGTATATGAGAGTAAATATAACAAAGAAAAATAGATTTGTGCCCCCAAATAGCTGTTTCAATCCAGAGTCTTGGGAAAATGAAAAAATTAACAGAGATTACATCTAATGGTCAGAATATCATTATTTCATTGAAAATGAAAGTGAGGTAAAATTTTATTTGAGAATTAATGTGATTGAAGCTAACAGCCAAGAGTGGCATGTCCACATTTTTCACATGTAGTTTAAATCTTTCCATATTGTCTCAGCTTACATGCTGATAAGTTTTAAAATTAGAATTTTTGAATAACTCTCAGTAAACCCCTTTTTTCATCTCGTTAGGGTACTAAAAAAACAGAACCAAATCAACATTTCTAAAAAGAAGAGAAATTTCCTTGGTACTTCGCTCTCTTGGTATTATCCAGCAGCTACAGGAAGTAGATTTGACTTTGGTTATAGTTTCTTGGAACACAGCTTGCTGATCTGTGTTTTGAATATTTATTTTTACAGCATATCAAAATTTCATTGTTTTACTTAGAGTATTCATGCCAGGTATTGTTCTGTTTTCATATTGTTTTCATGCCCTGTATCATATTAAGACTTCCACATATAAACCATTACTATACTATCTCATAAAACTTATTAGGTAGTTCAGGGAATCGGTTCAGTTCAGTCGTGTTCAACTCTTTGCAACTCCATGGACTGCAACATGCCAGGCCTCCCTATCTATCACCAGCTCCTGGAGTTCACCCATAACCATATCCATTGAGTCGGTGATGCCATCCAACCATCTCATTCATCTGTCGTCCCCTTCTCCTCCCACCTTCAATCTTTCCCAGTATCAGGGTCTTTTCAAATGAGTCAGCTCTTCACATCAGGTGGCCAAGTATTGGAGTTTCAGCTTCAACATCGGTCCTTCCAATGAACACTCAGGACTGATTTCCTTTAGGATGGACTGGTTGGATCTCCTTGTAGTCCAAGGGACTCTCAAGAGTCTTCTCCAACACTGTCACATCTAATATATTTGAGTGATTTGATTTTATTGAGTATTATAATTTTTATTTATTTAATCATCCATTCAGCAGCTCATACCTTGTGAAATTGTAGCTCCAGATGAAATAGGAAAGATAATAAGACTCTCTCAGTAGCCCCAGCAAAAGTCCTAAAATTGTCTTAGTACTGATATCTCTGATTGGACCTGGAACTCAACCTTGAGCAGCTAAAGACACCAAGTTCTAGCACTTAGAGTTTGGAGTAATGGCTGTTCCTCAAAGGAAGAGTAGATGGTAAATAGAAAAAAACAACAAATGTGAACCCAGCATTTGCATATGAATGCACATTAGGGTTTTATTAGGTTTACTTATAATTCATCTTTGGAGAATGCTACTGTCTTCCCTAGGAATACCACTTTCAAAGAGACAAATATGGAAAAGTGCAAAAACATATTCCAGAAATACTCAGTCTGTTATAATATCTATGTTGCAGGAATGTTCTAACCAGACTACTTACAGACCCAACCCAGTCATCCACTTTTAAATAAGTAAATGAAAGAAAGGTCATGTATAATTGTCACGCTCACCTTCATAACAAATCCCCTTCCCTCCTTGAAATCACACACTTTAAAAACAACACTATTTGCAAGCTTTAGCTATAAGACTCTTAAAACTTAGGGATAAATCCTCATAATCTTGGATTTAGATAAACATAAGCAAAAGCAACAAAAAAAGGGATATTGAACTTTATCAGAATTTAAAAACTTCTGCATACAAGAGCATTATGAAGAAAGTGAAAAGAAGACATACAGAATGCTAGAAAATATTTTCAAATGATATATATCTTGTCAGGATCTAGTATTCAGAATATAAAGAACTTGTACAACTCAACAGCAATAAGATAAGTGATCCAATTAAAGGGGCAAAGGACCTGAATAGACATTTCTCCAAAGAAGTTATACAAGTGGCCAATAAGCATATGAAAAGATGCTCAACGTCATTATTCATTAGGTAAATGCAAATCAAAAGCACAATAAGGTAATACTTTGCACTCACTAGGATGACAGTAACGGAAGAAGCAAGACACACAAACAGAAAATGACACGAGCTGAGGACGATGTGGAGAAAGTAGAACAGTCGTGTGTTGCTGGTGTGGATGTTACAGTGGTTCAGCACTGTGGGAAGCACTTTGGTAGTTCCTCAAAAAGTGAAACGTTGAATTGCCATATGACCAAGCAGTTCCACGCAAAAACTGTCCAGAGGAACTGAAAAAAGACTTAAAGACCTGTACAAGCACATTCATCACAGCTTTATTGACAATAGCCAAACGGTAGAAACAGCCCACATATATATCAATGGATAAACAAACTGTGGAATATACATATAACGGAGTATCACTCAGGCATTATAAGATACAGGGTAATGGTAAACACACAAACATAGACAAACCTCAAAAACATTACACCAAAAAGAACCTAGATGCAGAAAGTCACATAATGACTCCACTTATACGGAATGTCCAGAGCAGGTAAATACAGATAGACAGAACACAGATTGGTGATTTCCAGGGCCTGAGGCAGGGGATTGGGGCGGGGGCAGAGGGGGAGGAATGGGGAGCAACTGTTTACATTTAAGATTTCTTTCTGGGGTGGTCAAAATGTCTTAGTACTAGATATAGTTGCACAATACTGCGAACATATGAAGTGCCACGGAATCGTTCACTTTAAAATCATTAACTTTATGTTATGTGAACTTTACCTCAATATAAAGGAAGTCAAACAAAACCGTTTGTCTCTCCATCCAGAAAAGAGAGCTAATAATACAAAAGAAAGAACTCCTGGGGTTTTTTCCCTGGCTCTGGAGCACGTAGGTTCTTTTCCTGGTCTTATCCTTGTACCCTTGGATAAACATGGAGGGAAACTGCAGAGTAGCAGAATTAGACCAAGAGTTTTCAACAGACTGTCCCCTTTAAATGACATTTTAAAATTGCAGACAGTGCTGATAAAATAACATTATATCACACAGTATTTAGGGATTATGAGCAAAATAGGGAAAAGTAGATTCTATCTACTATTCTATCAGGTAGTTAGGGGATTATTACTTCTTATTATCAAAAAAGTTATTTCTTACTTCTTATTAGGCCTACAGGACATTTCAGAGAGGGTGGGGAAAGGGTGTGAAAGAGGGGGGAGAGGCTATAATAACTTGATTGTTTTAAAGTTACATGAAAATTTTTCCAACTAAATCAAAACATTCCTTTAAACAATAAAATGGATTTTTAATCTCTTACTTGTATCACATTGTAAAGAAGCCATCAAGTCTCAATGATGAAAGGAAAGGTTTTTTTACTGGCCCTTGCTTGGAACCTGCCTTTTGTGTCCTGAAATTTGAACAGTTCTCTATGAAAATTTATAATGCAGCTGTTTAACCAACTGCATAAAACTAGGGAGTCCACATTATCATTTATAGAGTCATTGTTTACCGTGATTATCCGATTTGTGCCTAGGAAAGCTCTGTAAGCTCAGTTAACTTTTTGAAAGAAGAAACAGAACCCACTTCCTCAGATGCCAGTCCCATTTAATGTGTTTTGTTGTCAATAGATCTCATAGTAAATGCAACCTTTACTATTTTAGGGATTATCTGGCTGTGACTTAAAATAACAGTTTATGTGGAATACATATGACATGGTTATGAATTATTATACTTGATTTCTTTTCCTGCCACGTGTGGTCGTATAGTCTTTACAAGTGTTTTTTCTGTCAAAAGATACAGCAGTCCCAAAAAAGTCACATTGTTTCAGATTTTACTTTTATTTTTTTAGTGCAGCAAAATAAATGTGGGTTCTACAGAGTTTTCTCAAGAATTTAAGAGTCAGAAATATGAGAAACCACATGTATTGCAAATATGTCTGGATGACTCATACTTTTATGTCCTCTTAGGCCAAGATAGAATCCAGACTGAAATTGGCTTGAGGAGTTAGGTATTCTTTCAGCAACCTTTTCCATGTGAATGCAGAATTTTGTAAAACCATCCAGAAAAGAGATTCAGTGCTTGGCCACTGCTGTTGACTCACCAAGCTTTAAGCATTCTGGAAAAGCCTACATGAATGCTTCAGAGAAATTGTTAATGGTCTTGCAGATGAGCAGTCTTAAGGAGCTTGTATTGGTTTAGGCAGTTTCTTCCAAACTCAAAACAGTAACCCCATAAAATGCTTCATGAAGGAGTCCTGTGGTCAATTAAATGGCAGAAATGTTGTATCCAATACCCTTCCTAGAGAAGAGCAGTACCTCGGAGGAGCCTTATAGAAAAGAAACATGTTTAACCTTGCATAGTTCAGCATTTCCTGAAGCCCTTTGACTGTGGGAGCCCCACAGTTTTGCGAATGCTCAATAAATCTCTCTAAGGAGGAATTTTGGGGAAATACGAGAGTAGATGATCTCTGAGGGTCCCTTCTGGTAGTAACATTGTATAGTTCTGGTATTGAATCTAACCCACTATTTCTCTGTTACTTTAATAGGATGTTACTATTTATCTCACTCTTTTATTTTCTTGTTAATGTGTCTAATTTCACAGGCTGTAAACAAAACGGCACCAAGCTTGGAGACGTTATCCTTCCACCCTGGGCAAAAGGGGACCCACGAGAATTCATCCGGGTGCACCGTGAGGTAATGGGAACGTGCTTTGCGGTGGAACTGAGGTTTCACTGGCTCACTGACCACAAAACAGAGAGGACCTTGAGCGATGTGTTCCCCGTGTGTTCAAGTTACTAATGTGATTTGTATGGTTTTTAGTTATTTTAGTTCCAGTTGGCCAGTGGTCACTTCTTTTACTTTCCACGTTAGTAATAACAAGTCAGCCAGTGACTGAACCTGTGTTTTGAAATTGCAGGCTCTGGAATGTGACTACGTGAGTGCCCATCTGCATGAGTGGATCGACTTAATCTTCGGCTATAAGCAGCAAGGTCCTGCTGCGGTAGAAGCTGTAAATGTCTTCCATCACCTTTTCTATGAGGGTCAAGTGGATATCTACAACATAAATGACCCCCTCAAGGAAACAGCCACCATAGGGTTCATTAATAATTTTGGGCAGATCCCTAAACAGGTATGGCTGTTTTTCCCTTATCGTCGATACTTTCTCTTACATTTTTCAAGCTCTGTCTAATGTCTGTGGGCTTCCGTGGTGGCTCAGTGGTAAAGAATCTGCCTGCCAATGCAGGAGACACAGCTTCCATCCCTGGGTCGGGAAGATACCCTGGAGAAGAAAATGGCAGCCCCTCCAGTATTCTTGCCTGGAGAATCCCACGGGCCTAGTCCATGGAAGAGTCCAGACATAGCTTAGTGACTGAACAATATATCTATGGATGGTAGATGACCATATAGTAATTTACTTTGGACCAAGTTTTTAATTAAGAACCGTGAATATTGCCCAATAGTTGCAGTGGGTTCCTAGATTATTACATTCTCCTTCCTCTTACAGTCCGGGTAAATAGAAATTGTGTTAGTCAAAGAGGATTTTCCTTCACAGACTAGTGGCAGGGCATGCTTTCCTGTCCCCACACGCGATTCAGCAGGAAACTGGCTTCTCAACTGCTCCTGCATAACCCAGAGGAAGGGAGAGCTTCACCACATCCGATCAGGATAGAGAAGCTAGTGGGCAAGTCACGTTTCCTGTGGAAAAGCCTCTCTTGGAAGGTTGTGTACCAGAGGCTAGCACTTTGCCTTGCACTCAAAGAATTCCTCCGGGAAGCCCTAGCCAACCAG
The DNA here is from genome assembly GCF_032405125.1 of Capricornis sumatraensis. Lineage (NCBI taxonomy): Eukaryota > Metazoa > Chordata > Mammalia > Artiodactyla > Bovidae > Capricornis > Capricornis sumatraensis. Next base: position 101,903,673 of record NC_091075.1, on the reverse strand, counting down.
GTATTCAGTGTTTCTGCAAACCAGAAGAGCCTCCTTTTGAGTCACTAAGGGAGCTCATCCCATCTTTCATCGCCATTGCTCCGGGCCCACAACAAGGGCAGGGTGTGCCAGAAGAAACCACAACACAGTGCAGAAGCCTCGCGTTGCCGGCTGTTGAGACCACCGCCTTTCCCCCAAGTGCCCTGCCCTCTGCATTTTGACCCTGGCTGTCCTTCTCTGTTCGGACATCTCTCCTGCACTCCCTTTCTGTAGGTTAACCGACTTTGAGGTTTCCACAGTTGACAGCTGGGAACACAGAACAATGATAAGTCTTTGTTTATGGAAAAGCCGTGATATGGAAAAGTCACCGCCTGTGACTCTGCCGCTCACAGTGCAATCTGATCCCCGAGTGCAGGAGTCAGGTTTACTTCCAAAGTGGAACATTTGTTGATGAGCTGTAATCACAGCAGAAGAACCTTAGTTAAGCCTTTCCCTTCTTTGAGGGTTACATGTGCAGGAACCACTTTTCATAACCTTCTGGGAAACAGATATTCTGAACACACATGCCCTGTTGCAGGATTTTTGCCCCACTTTTGAGTTTAAGAGGAAGATAGTCTGGGAGATAGGGTTTGGATGCTAACATATTTCTAGGACATTCCAGGAACTAATGGAGAGTACTTCCAAGTGTAACCATCCCTCAAAATAGCTAAGCTTTGTCGTTGTTGTCATGTTAATTTATCCTTATATATATGCTTGCCTGGCCTGCTCTATCCTCAGGTACTTCATAAAGGTCTTCAGTAAAGGTTCATTCATGAGCATATTTGAAAGTATGTGGGTATTTTAATACAGCTTCTGAGTCTTGTCTCTGAAGACATTTATAAAAAATAACGGAACCCTGATCCTATGCCATGTATGTAGACAAAATGGGAATTACATCTTTAAAGCTTTGGGCGCCTCAGATGTGTATCTTTATAAACATATTTTTTCCTATTTTTTCTCCTGGAAACCCAAAATGTCAAATAAATAGACTGTGATGGTGTTGTAGTCATCCTAAATCTCATTTCATCTTAAGATTTTCCAAATATCTTCCTCAAATATCAGTTTTCCGACAGAAATGACTCTGCCTATTTAGAAACCGTACAGTATTTGAAAAACAGTCATCTTAAATGTACATTAATACTTTTCAATCCCTTAGAAATACTAAATGGAAATGACAAAGATCTTTTGTTCTTTTACATCATCACAAAGTAAAAAGAAGGCAGCCGTATTCATACTGAGCAAATTAGTAGCACCTAAATGAGATAGGAATGATGTCACACCCATAAAGCCCATGTTGGCGCCAGATGTAACCCAGTTAGAATGGCTGCCTGCTCTCCATTGCCCAGAACGGTATCGATCTGTAAAAGATGGGTTCATTTTTAAACATCACTGAAAAATAATTTTCAACTGACTGTTATTTGAAGAGATTAATTTACTTTTGAAAAATTATCATGAAATCAGTGTAGCATAGAGCTTGATGGTAACCCAAGCTTTAGTATCAGAGTCTTGTCCCCGCTTACTGAGGTATGAGATCTCAGATGGCAACCTTCTGAGCCTCTTTAAATCTCTTTCATCAAGTATAAAATGTGACAATGTGATACCTAATGGCTGTTGTGAAGCTTAAGTGAAATAGCAACAAAATATCTGGCAAATAAAAGGGTTGATTAATAAATGTTAGCTTTCGTTATAAAATGTGTTGTCTTCTCTCTTACCAGTTATTTAAAAAACCTCATCCACCCAAGCGAGTGAGGAGTCGACTCAATGGAGACAATGCGGGGGCCTCCGTCCCGCCAGGGTCTGCCAGTGACAAGATCTTTTTTCATCATCTAGACAACCTGAGGCCTTCGCTAACACCTGTGAAAGGTAAAATGACAGGGAATGGGCTTTTGATGGATGATTCTGTGGGACTGTTTAATAATCCTAGTTAAGCAATAACAAGTTTGCTTCTCAGCAACAGTGTCATTTGTAGTAAGTGCTTAAACCATCAAATACAGAGTCTCCTTTTCCTTTTCTCTTCTCTTCTTTCTGCCTGTTGGATTTTGCATCCGAAAGAAACCCAACAGGTTTCTCCTCTCTGCTAGGGTACTGAAAACTAGTATACCAAATCTCGTAATTCAACTTGTAGAAAAACTTCTGCCATCTTCATTTACACATGTTCTGCCAATTTAGAAATAGCAGTAAGAAGACTTGTATTTTTAACATGCCAACTTTAAAAGCTTCTTTCATCTACTGTTATTGTAAGTTATTTTAAATTACTTTTCCAAGTAGATTTTTTTCCCCTTTGAATGAAAAAAAAAAATGTTTTGCAGAGTCTTGAAGTTGTCACTTAAATCCAAAAACTGGAGCATCAAAGTCTGGATGGGTGCCCAGCTCTCTGCCGCCTGTCTCATTCCACAGACTCTGCCCTGTGCTAGCTCCAGCCACTGCCCAGAGATGGCTCTGGAGCACTGGCGTGGTCAACAGAGTCCTGGGTCAGAGCTGGGGTTCTTGGACTTCCTTCAGGAAGTCTAGGGCTGGGAGGGGCTAAAGGCCTAGGTTGTTTGGAGGTCTGTGTGGCATTCTGGGGAGCATCCCAGAACACTCTGGAAGTCCTCGGGATCAAAAGGTGGGCCTGGTGGCTGGGAGCCAAACCCAAGCAAGTGTCCATAGCCAGGCAGGCTGGAGACACCAGTCGGGGTCGATATCTGCCCAGTTGGTCTGCAGAAGACTCCATCGAAAGCCACGCCCTACTTCCTTCTCAGGTCATTTTGTATTAATGTGGGTGTCAAGATGCTTGATTTGTATGAATATTTGAGATCCCTTTACCCTCCCCTGTGGGATTCCCAGGTAGCCTTAGTGGTGAAGAATCTGTCCACCAAGGCAGGAGATGCAAGAGATGCCAGTTCAGTCCCTGGGTTGGAAAGATCCTCTGGAGGAGGAAATGGCTTCCCACTCCAGTATTCTTGCCTGGAGAATCCCATGAACAGAGGAGCCTGGTGGGCTATAGTTCATGGGGTCACAAGAGTCAGACACAACTAACACTCTCTACCCTCCTCTGTGGGATAAGGAGGTTAGTTTTCTCTGTACTGGTTCTAACATGTTGATTTATTTTTTGTAGAACTCAAAGAGCCTGTGGGACAAATCGTGTGTACAGACAAAGGCATTCTTGCGGTAGAACAGAATAAGGTTCTTATCCCGCCAACCTGGAACAAGACTTTCGCTTGGGGCTACGCGGACCTCAGCTGCAGGCTGGGGACCTATGAGTCAGACAAGGTTTGCACTGTTGCTTGCTCACTTATGTCATCCTGCCTCATGGGGGTGGGGATAGCTCAAGCCAAGGGCTTCTCAGCTGCTCCTCCCCAGCCCAGAGGAAGGGAGAGCTTCACTGCATCCGATCAGGATAGAGGAGCTAGTGGACGAGTCCCGTTTCCTGCAGAAAAGCCTCTCCTGGAAGGTTGTGTACCAGGACCTAGCAGTTTGCCTTCCACTCTAAGAACTCCTCCAGGGGGCCCTAGCCAACCAGGTGTTCAATATTTCTGCCAACCAGAAGAGCCTCCCTTTGAGTCACTGTCCCACTTACCATTTCGGTGGCAGAAAACCTGCCGCCCTTCCCCTAAGAAGCAGTTGCGGCTACCATTTTGAGTCCCATTAGCATCTCTTGGAGAGGCAATACATAAGTGACGCTTTGGGGTCGTATTTGCCCCTTGACAGTCCTCTCCTGAATGCATGAGGGACACAGTCTGTGTCTGTAACACAGTTTTGTTTAGTCACATTGTCATGAACAGCAGCACTCATGGGTTCCTTTTACATTCTGCCTGCTACAGCGGATGCATCCTTTCCCCAGGTCACCCCCTGCATCTCACACGGCATCACACAACCTGAATGTCATTTTCCATCGCACAATCTAAACGTCTTTTTCCCTGACTGGAGAAACTGGAGACCCCAATATGAACAAAGTGCTTCTTATTATGATTTTCAACAGCATCTATAGTTAGGAGGCTGTAGGGTGTAGTTCAGAGTAGAGCTTTAGGGAACCAGCCCAGCAGGTATTGGCCCAGGAGGGACCCAAACAGAGGTTCTCTTTCATTTGGTATGCTCGTCGTGTCTCAGAAGCTTGTAGTGCTTGATGGCATGTGTGTCTCACATCTCTTCTATTTTACAGGCAGTGACTGTTTATGAATGTTTGTCGGAGTGGGGCCAGATTCTCTGTGCAATCTGCCCCAACCCCAAGCTGGTCATCACGGGTGGAACAAGCACGGTCGTGTGTGTTTGGGAGATGAGTACCTCAAAAGAAAAGGCTAAGACTCTCACTCTCAAACAGGTAACAGAATGTAAGATGGTGGACCTATTTCCAGCCCACCCGCTCATGCTCTAGAGAAACTGAGTAACTTCCTTAATTCCGAGGCAATTTACACATTAATGGACAAGACCAAAAAATGTATGTTCTTTTGCTAGAAATGGATCTTAAAAAAAGTAAATGAAAAATTAGAGGATACTATTTCTGAAGATGATCCAAGCTATCCTTTTATAAAATCTGAAGCAAGATATCTTTAGGTGATACAGTTTTTTTAAAAATATATTTAAGTAATGTCAGTGTTTCTCAGAGTTATATGTAGGTTAAATTCTTGCAAACCAGTTATATTTGCAATTGATTCATAATAACTTCTTTTCTGGATGCTTTTCATTCATCTATACCATTAAGTCGTTGATTTTTGGTTTTCTGTTTCTTCATTTATAATATTCTTAAGAACATGGCAAATTCATGAAATGTATTCAGAAAAACCATTGGTGATGTTATTAACAAGTATTTTTGATCACTTGTTATGAGGTGACTATCATAAATGTTTAATCAAAACGAGAATTCTTTTATCATGAAGCCATCACCTTTTAAATATTTGATTTATAAGTGAATTTACTGTAAGTTTCTTTTTAATGGAGTTTACATCTAGGTGTTTTCTGTGATAACACATTTTAAAAGTAGTATAACAGTAATATCTGACATTTACTGAACACCTGCCGTGTTCAGGGCACTGTGCTGGGAGTTTAAAAAATGTAAAACTGCAATCCTAACATTTCTACAAGATCATTATCAGCCCGAGCTAATTAACACCTGGAAAAACCACGGCTTAGGGAACTTAATACACAGGCCCATGTCACACCTTGTGGTAAAGCCAGGATATAAATTCAGTTCTGTGTGATTCCAACGCTATTTTAAAACCAGCCTCAGACAAACAGTGCTGTTTTCAATACCTATAGAAAGAATTGAGCCCCTCTTGCTTACTCCAGTGACCATCTCTATTGTCCAGAACCTTCAGTGGTTGCTGGGTCTAAAGGTGAGTCCTTGTGAGACAGTCTCCACATGAGCAGGTGCAAGGCTCTCAGTGCAGTTTGCTGGTCCAAACACTCCTGCTTGCGATATTTTCAGTGTAGAAAATGGGCTTCGCAGCCAGCTAGCATGCCTGTTAGCCCCTCAGTGCCAAGTACTTCTCACTTCGAACAGCCTTCTGGGTTTGCTAAGTATATAGTAAGGGTGTGTGTATCACCAAAATTTGATAAATTTGATAAATACTCAGAAATTCCTAACAGTCATCTGAATCTTTTCCTTCAAAATGTTTGTTTTCATGCACTACCATTTCCCTTGATCCTGTTTCTCTTCATATCCCAGCAAAAGAGAAACGTGTTTATTCTGGTTTGAGAACAGGTCCCTCTCGGGTGCAGGAGACACCCAGGTGTGTCCAGCTCTTAACAGGTGCTCAGCAGACACGTCAGAGCTGCATTTTCACTGTATCTTCCTAGGACCATGTATTACAACCACACACTTACATTTTTAAAAAACATATCCAATTGTAGTTCTGTAGAATGGACTTCGAGGAATCGACAGCAGAAAAGAATAGATTCAGAATTTAAATTCTGAATTTGGAGACTATGATCGACACATCTCCGTGTGGAGACGGAAAGTGTGAGAAAACCCCAGCTGGGTTGCAGTTGCGACTCTCCCTTCCTTCTGAGATCCTGGGCTGAAGCCAGGAGAGAAGTAAGATACTAATGGAGAGTGGCGTCTCCCAAGTCCTCCACACTTCTCTCTTACCCCTGGTTGAGGAGGCAGGGACAGTGGCGAGAAAAGAATGAGGGCCTTCCAGGTGCTGCTTGCGCAAGGCGCTCCGCGCTAGCTGCACGCCTCTCGGTTCACAGCGCACCCAGCTGTTTGGAGTCCAGTAAGGAGCACAGCCACCTGAGACCAGGTCTCATCTGTTCCCCTTTTAGGCCTTACTTGGCCACACTGATACGGTCACCTGTGCCACCGCGTCATTAGCCTATCACATCATCGTCAGCGGGTCCCGAGACCGAACCTGCATCATCTGGGACTTGAACAAGCTGTCGTTCCTAACCCAGCTCCGAGGCCACCGGGCCCCTGTGTCTGCTCTGTGTATCAATGAATTAACCGTAAGTCATAAATTGCTCACTTGTTTTGTGTGTAGGAACACATAACTCTGGCCAGCATAAATACAAAATAACTCTGCTTTCCAAGTTGATGGACATACATCTTATAAAAGCCACTTGGTTTAGATGTTGTTTGCAAAAGCAAATGGATATTAAAGTTTGTAACCCAGGAAACAATTCTGTCTTAAAATCCAATCACTGCAGCAATACTTCAAAGAGCAAGATTTGGTTCAAAATAAAACAGTGTAGAATGCGCTTTTTTAAAAGCAAGGAATTTGTGGGATTTGTTAAAATTGTTGAAGTTTGATGAAATATGTACAAAGTGTTTATAAAGTGAGGAGAGTAATATTTGGGTACCCAAACAAGAGAAAAATGGTTGTAAAACGGCTTTCAAAACAGATTCCAAAGGTATGAAAAAAAATGGCCCTCAAAAATACACAGAAACAGAACAAAAGAAATTTGCTGGCATAGGAGCCTCCATGCAGACTAGGCAAGGAGGGGGAAGAGTCATTGGTTTGGGGTGTTGGGAAGCAAGGAACATTCGGGGTAGGTTTAGAGAGAATGAGGTCTCTGTGTCCAGGGGACAAATTCTCACATGTGCAAGTCAGTCTGCAGTTAATAAGAACCCCCAAGCTCATCACTTCTTAGCTGTAAATATTCACTCCCACCCTTGCTGTCAGCCCCGCCAGGCATCATGCTAGTGACACAGAGTGGTCCTAGCTTTGTCATACCATCAGCCACGGGCAGCTTTCCTTTCAAAGGAGGCATATCTTTAATTTATACCAGAAGATTCTGAGTATTGAGTACTGTGCTTTCAGTCAAATACCTTGCAGTCACTCAGAGAAAAAGAAGAAAAGGAAATTTACTCATTCCCACTTAATGGCACTTGCAGTTGTGCCATGGACTTGCTGAGTCTCGTCTGACTCTCTTGTGACCCCATGCACTGTAGGCCACCAGGCTCCTCTGTCCATGGGGATTCTCCAGGCAAGAATCCTGGAGTGGGTTGCCAGGCCCTCCTCCAGGGGATCTTCCCGACCCAGGGATCGAATCTGCACCTCCTGCATTGGCGGGTGGATTCTTTACCACTGAGCCACCAGGGAAGGCCAGTTAATGTCACTTAGATTGTCTCAAAATAATAAGAGTATTAGAGTCAGGAATGAGTGGGGAGCGTGTGGGGATAAGAGAGTCAAATTTGTTTTCATATATATTTGAAAGGCTTAAAATGTTTTTTAAAACAGCACCTTCGGTTGCTCCTGCAAAGGCATCTAAGAGGAGGTTTATGGAAATGTCAGTGCAGCAGAACCACCCTGCTCTTCACTGTGTTGCTCTGAGTCAAATGCATAATTGCACTATTTCAGGCACTTAGTTTTTGATTGTTCTCAAATGCTGAAGATTTTATTTTAGTTAGTTGTCACTGGGGCCAGCATACACTCACTGGATTGCAGTAGTTGCTGCAGACCCTACAGACATGTTAGATTTTTACCTTTGAAGATTCCTTTGTCATTTCCATCACTCATGAGAAGATTTCTATTTCTGTTACATTTTTGTAGCCATCATCAAGTCTGCCTTACTGCAGTCTACACTTTGGGCATAAGCTGCCTTGCAGCTGCCCTTTAATTCTCCTTACTCTCAACCCTCATAACCACAGGGTTTGCTCAAACGCACTCTAATTGAGGTGCCCTGGAGTAATTGCAGAATGTCTTGTGTAGTGCATCATGGGGTGGCAGCCTCCCGTCTCCTACAGAGACTGAACCCATTAATTAAAACTCAGTTGCTGACACTCGTCCTCAGAGGTGGTTCCAGAGGTAGACACAGCAGCGCTTTGCTCAGTGTGGTTTTTGTTTGGGTTTTGGTTTGGTTCTTGCCACCTTGGTAGACTGGGGGAGAAGGGGAAGGAACAGTAGCAAGACCACCACAGACAGTGGTTTGGAAAAGCACCGGGTCACGCCTGCCTTCCCTTCCCTTCTCTCTTGCATGGGTCCTGCTGTTTCGTTTCTAGCTTTCCTCTGTTCTTGATCTTGTTCAGTTTCTCAGTCATGCCCAACTCTTTGCAACCCCATGGACTGCAGCACGCCAGGCCTCCCCGTCCTTCACTATCTCCCGGAGCCTGCTCAAACTCATGTCCATTGAGTCGGGGATTCCATCCAACCATCTCGCCCTCTGTCATCCCCTTCTCCCGAATGCAATCATTTCCCAGCATCAGGGTCTTTTCTAATGAGTCAGCTGTTCACCTAAGGTGGCTGAAGTATTGGAGCTTCAGCATCAGTCCTTCCAATGAATATTCAGGACTGATTTCTTTTAGGATGGACTGGTTGGATCTCCATGCAGTCCAAGGGACTCTCAAGAGTCTTCTCCAACACCACAGTTCAGAAGCATCAGTTCTTCAGCACTCAGCTTTCTTTGTAATCCGACTCTCTTATCCATACATGACTACTGGAAGAACCATAGCTTTGACTAGACAGACCTTTGTCAGCAAAGTAATGTCTCTGCTTTTTAATGTGCTGTCTAGGTTGGCCATTGCTTTTCTTCCAAGGAGTAAGCATCTTTTAATTTCATGGCTGCATTCACCATCTGCAGTGATTTTGGAGCCCAAAAAAATAAAGTCTGTCACTGTTTCCATTGTTTCTCCATCTGTTTGCCATGAAGGGATGGGACTGGATGCCATGATCTTAGTTTTTTGAATTTTAAGCCAACTTTTTCACTCTCCTCTTTCACTTTCATCAAGAGGCTCTTTAGTTCCTCTTCACTTTCTACCATAAGGGTGGTGTCATTTGCATTTCTGAGGTTGTTGATATTTCTCTGGCAATCTTGATTTTAGCTTGTGTTTTATCCAGCCCAGCATTTTGCATGATATACTCTGCATAGAAGTTAAATAAGCAGGGTGACAATATACAGCCTTGATGTTCTCCTTTCCCAGTTTGAAACCAGTCCATTTTCCCATGTCCAGTTCTAACTGTTGCTTCTTGACCTACATACAGATTTTTCAGGAGGTAGGAAAGGTGGTCTGGTATTCCCATCTCGAAGAATTTTCCAGTTTGTTGTGATTTACACAGTCAAAGGCTTTAGCATAGTCAGTGAAGCAGAAGTAGATGTCTTTCTGAAATTCTCTTGCTTTTTCTGTGATCCAATGGATGTTGGCAATTTGATCTCTGGTTCCTCTGCCTTTTCTCAATCCAGCTTGAACATCTGGACGTTCTCAGTTAACATACTGTTGAAGCCTAGCTTGGAGAATTTTGAGAATTACTTTGCTAGCTTGTGAAATGAGTGCAATTGTGCAGTAGTTTGAGCATTCTTTGGCCCTGCCTTTCTTTGGGATTGGAATAAAAACTGATCTTTTCTAGTCCTGTGGCCATTGCTGCATTTTCCAGATTTGCTGGCATATTTATTGTTTTGATGATCATCTTCCAATTCCTGTATGTTGTCCTACGCCCACTGGCTGTGTCCACCAGATCATTTCTGAAGTCAGACCTAGCATCACGCCTGTCAGACTATCTCAGGGATAGGAGAGGCTGCCTGGGGATGGTGTAGAAGCTTTGGGGTGTCTAAAGGGCCCAGCGCACTAACCAACACACTATTGATGCTTCAGGAAGTATCTTAGTTCCTTTAACGGTAGTGGGTTGTTTTTTCACCAAACTGGTAGAATTTGAAGGAAAAGCTTCCTTTTTTTTTTTTTTTTTTCTTCCCTATCTCTGGAACTCATGAAAAACTGACTTATCTGCTCAGGGAGTCTTAGGGTTTAATTCCGTGTGCCAAGAAATGACCTACATACTAGCTTTCTTCTTCTCTATTGTGAATACAAATTTGTAATAGGATATTACAGTGTTACCAAGATTTCATCTTTTCGTTTATTGAAGGAGAGTCCCAGCTGCACCAAAGTAAAAGATTTCTCTTCTACCCCGTGGCTTTTATGATTGGGCTCATTTTGTAAAATTAAGTGGGTGGAAGGTATAGATTTTGTAAACAGTAAGAGAGTGGTTATCACCTCCTCAGATTACAGATAGCTCTGACATGGAATGCAGCAGGGCTTTGCTGAGTGTGTGGAAGGGCTTCCAAATCCATCACCAGATCACCTTGGCCAGTCTTCATGCCACCTTGAATTCTTAAAGAGGCCTCTGTTCAGGGTATTTTTTTTAAGTCAGCAAGCTCTGGATTCCAGGCTACCTCAGAAACTACCCAGTCACTAGTCAAAGCACTTGAGAGAGTTCTCAAGAGCCAGACCAAAGATTCAGTTGCTTCTGAGAGGAGCGTGTCCTCTGCTGGGAGTGACGTTTCTCTTCCCCATCTCAGGGGGACATCGTGTCCTGCGCCGGCACGTACATCCATGTGTGGAGCATCAATGGGAACCCCGTCGTAAGTGTGAACACGTTCACAGGCAGGAGCCAGCAGATCGTCTGTTGCTGCGTGTCAGAGATGAACGAGTGGGACACGCAGAACGTCATCGTCACGGGACACTCGGATGGCGTGGTCCGGGTAGGTCTTCTGTGAGCACATGCGCCAGGGTGTTTGCTGCCCTGGTTCACCCAAAGCTTCTGTAGCTGTCCTCAGGTGAAGACACCTGGAGGTTGTCCTGCTGTTTAGCAAACTGGCACTCAGATGTAGACCTTGGCCACTGGGTTATCAGATGTGGGGAGCATCAGTGACTCGGCCTCTTTTCCCCCCATTAAGTAGATGTGTTAGTGCATTGACCACTTGATACAGGATCACTGAGACACCATTTCCCTGTCGCACTGGGATTGCTAGAAATGTCAGCTGCCCAAGTATTGGCCTTTCAGCCCGTCAGATGGCTTCTTAGGGAAAATGGGGACCATCTCTTCTCTGCAGAGAATCACAGAGCTCGATCATGCTTCCAGGGGCCTCACGTCATCCATTCCTTGCTTGTCTCAGATCCTGGGTGATTTTACCTAAATCCTAGATCCATTTATCCTTTTCTTAGTTTTCATGTGTTGAAAAGAAAAGAAAGAAAGTGAAATCACTCAGTTGTGTCTGACTCTTCACAATCCCATGGACTATAGTCTACCAGGCTCCTTTGTCCCTGGGATTTTCCAGGCAAAAGTACTGGAGTGGGTTGCCATTTCCTTCTCCAGGGAATCTTCCCAAACCCAGGGATTGAACACGGGTCTCCCTTATTGTAGGCAGAAGCTTTACTGTCTGAGCCACCAGGGAAGCCGATGCATTCATGCGTTGGGCCTCTACCAAAAATGGAATCCACGGACTGTTTACCTTTTTAGTCTGTTGTAATACTTGGGTGTTTCTCTCGGGAGATTTTTCTTTATGTCCTTCTTTAATTGTGCTCTGTGAAAGGAGAGAGCAGATGGTTGCTGCCCTTGTAATCACAGTCACAAGCAGAGCTACACAATGAGGCCATCGGCCACTCCCCGGCCACATTCTACTCTTAGACTGTGGCCACTCGCCCAAAGGGCACACCCCCAAAGCTGCAGGGCTGCAGAGCAGCATTCCAGATTACTCCATCTGTGAGGCATCATGAAGAGCACCCTAGCCAAACACGTCTGGGGCTCCTACTTCCTGTACACCTTCTTGGAGCTGTAAAGTACATATCAGTGTATGCAAGGCTCACAGGGGTTTTGTAGGAAATAAGGAAGTGTACATAGTTTAACTGTGTTTCTGAAATCTCTTTGACCCCATTCCTTTCCCTTGACCATGAAAAACCCACTGACATCTCATGCAGCACAGTTTGGGGAGAACTGTTTAATCTGGAAGCAGTCCCTGCCACATTTTTCAAGATACAGGGAAACCTGACTGTACATAATAAGAGAAATCAGGTTACCTATTTAACCCTGAGAATCCATCTTCATGCAGTAACTCATAAATGGTTTCTGTAATCTGTTCAACTGTGTTGTTTTGTTTTTGTTCCCCATGCTTATTTAAATTCAGTTTTGGAGAATGGAATTTTTGCAAGTTCCTGAAACACCAGCCCCTGAGCCTGCTGAAGTTCTCGAAATGCAGGAAGACTGTCCAGAAGCACAAATCGGTATTGAATACTGTCTAAGTTTTGCAGTAATTGTCATGTTTCTTTTTTTTTAATCCTTATGAGTAAACTTACATCAACCTGAGGTTGGGCATTGCTGTCAGAAGTGGTCTTAACCACCTGGTGTGCAAAGCAGCCTGGCAGGCTCACAGAGTTCTCTGGTTCATCAGGCAACACCCCATGTGGTAGTGTCTCATGGTGAGCTTTCGCATCCCACAATAAATACAGTTGCAAGCTTCCCAGAATACCAGAGGCTTGGGCTTTCCATTCTGAGAAATACAAAGCAGGTGCAAAAGTCCACTGTCCGATGAGTCGGGGCCACACCTCAGTCCCCCCCATCACTTGAACAGCTCCATGTGAGGGACAGGGCAGCATCATGTTTGTAAACTATTCACAGAGACAGACCAGAGTCCATGCCCTAGACCCCCTCAGGAGGGGCCTTCATCAGACAGGAGCCTGCTGATCTGTATTCTTGTTGTTTAGTCGCTAAGTCACGTGCGACTCTGCGACCCCATGCTCTATAGCCCACCAGGTTTCTCTGGCCCTCAATTTCCCAGGCAAGAATACTGGAGTGGGTTGCCATTTCCTCCTCCAGGGTATCTTCGCAGCCCAGGGATTAAACCCACATCTCCGACATTGGCAGGCAGGTTCTTGGTACCACTGAGCCACCAGGGAAGCCCCAATCTTTGTTCTGTATCTGCTGTTTGTGAAGCACTTTAAAATTTTCCAGTGAAATATATACACAGTGTATATATACACACACAGAATGTTTGGAAATGGCATCAAAGAATCAAGCTAAGTTGTGCTTTGGGTTACTGAGTCTCCAGAGAAATACCTCTCGCTGAGTTAGATCAGCTGGTCCAAGACTCTTCCTAGAAAGGAACGGGGCTTTAAGTTCAACCTCTAGATCATCTCTCCGTGACTAATTTTTGTACACTGAGAATTCAGCATGAGTTTGACAATATGAGCAAGTTGCTAAGGGAAAAGACTTACTCTCAGAAAGACACAAATCCTTCTCCTTGTAAGCTGACAATAGCTTTTCCTTTCTTTGCCAGAACCGATGAACAGGACATTGTAATGCTCGTGTTACTTTAATGCGTGTAAATTTCCACATACAATTGCAGTTCCACTAAGAAGAAAGTCATCTGGGTGTTTGAAAACCTACACTCAGAATTCAGTTCAGTCAGTATTTGAGAGTTAATAACTGTTGTGTGTCAGACATCGACTGTTCAGTCTAATGAGAAGTGTGTCCCTCTCCCTTCCTCGTAACAAAGCTTGTAAGTGAAAAACAGGAAAATACGAATAAGGAGAGAAGAAGGGGTCAGATTCAGGGAGGAGAGACATTTGTATGTCTTTGTCCTCTTTATGTTTCCACATTGTGGACAAAGTTAGGCAAGAGTGGCAGAGGCAGAGAGCAGCCTACAGAAAGGGTTAACTTGGGACCATGTCAAAGTGGTAGGACTCAAGGGCAGGGCCCCAGATGAAAGAGAGAGCTAGTGGCTCTCTGGAAATCAAACCTGTGTCAAAGACCACTGTTTGAAGACTTTCATGATCATAAGCCATTGGGTTAAAAAAAAAAAAAAAGCTCTGAAATTAGCCAACCAGATTACTAACATTAGTAGTAGTGTTAATTGCTCAGTTATGTCCAACTCTGTGTAATACCATGGACTGTCTCCTCTGTCCATGGGATTTCCCAGGCAGAAATAATGGAGTGGGTTGCCATTTCCTCCTTTGGGTAGATCTTCAGGTTTGATCCCTGGGTCTACTTCATTGCAGGCAGACTCTTTCAGTTCAGTTCAGTTCAGTCAGTTGTGTCCAACTCTTTGCGACACCATGAATTGCAGCACGCCAGGCCTCCCTGTCCATCACCAACTCCCAGAGTCCACTCAAACTCACGTCCATCGAGTCAGTGATGCCACCCAGCCATCTCATCCTCGGTCATCCCCTTCTCCTGCCTCCAATCCCTCCCAGCATCAAAGTCTTTTCCAATGAGTCAACTCTGCATGAGGTGGCCAAAATACTGGAGTTTCAGCTTTAGCATCATTCCTTCCAAAGAAATCCCAGGGCTGATCTCCTTCAGAATGGACTGGTTGGATCTTACCACAGGCAAATTAAGTATTCGTCTAGTTAAAAAATATGCGTAGTGGACTGGTGCTTGCTCACTTGTTTGTTTGTTTGTTTTTGGCTGAGTCAAGTTGTAGTTGTGGCACGCAGGATCTTCATTGACACACGCAGGTTCATGGGCTCCAGAGCGAATGGGTTCAGTAGTTGAGGCATGCAGGCTTAGTTGCCCTGCGGCGTGTGAGATCTTAGTTCCCTGACCAGGGATCAAACCTGTATCTCCACCATTGGAAGGCGAATTCTTAACCACTGGACCACCAGGGAGGTCCCTGCTCACTTGGTCTTGCTCTCTCCTTTGTTCCAGTTACATATGTTTGAAAGTAAGTGAAAGTGTTGGTCGCTCAGTAGTCTCTGACTCTTTGCAGCCCCGTGGACCGTAGCTCACCAGGCTTCTCTGTCCACGGGATTCTCCAGGCAAGGATACTGGAGTGGGTTGCCATTCTCTTCTCCAGGGGATCTTCCTGAACTAGGGATTGAACCCGGGTCTCCTGCACTACGGGCAGATAGATTCTTTACCATCTGAGCCACCAGAAAAGCTGGTTTTCCCTCCAGTAGACTGTTGCAAGGGAATTGAGCTGAAGAAATGCACAATAACAATGGAAAGAGGAGGAGGAACGAAATTCTCAATTAAGATTTCTATCCATGGTCTGCTCATCTGTGCTGTCATTTATATTGACTGCTATGTGGAAGGCACCATGCTAGGACTCCTGCTCTGCAACTGACCACTGTCTTGTAGAAATAATGACCAAAAGTAATAGTTTGGAGTGATAATTTTAAATGTGTGAGAGCCATACAGCTGTTAAAGGAGCCCAGAAGAGAGAGTTAACTTTCTGTTTCAGGAACCACATAAGATTTTAGAGAAAGATGCATTTAAGATATGTCTTGAGAGATAGGTCACACCGGAACACACAGAGATTGGGAAGATGGGTCCAAGCAGGGCCAACCTGCGTGTGCAAAACTAGCTGCAAGGAGGAGCAGGGCTGCGTGGAGAGCCAAGTGGGCACGTCCAGCTGAGCTGTGGCCGTGAGGCAGGTGCGGGTGGTGAGAAATTCATAAAGGCAGGCTTTGGCCAGATTGTGAAAGAATAAATGCCGATCTAAGGATTTGGGCCAAAACAGTCTATAAACTCTGAAATTCGGCCATTTTGCTATCATACCTAACTGAAAATTCTGGCAATTTATTTGCCTTTATGGCTTCCCAGGTTGAGCTAGTGATAAATAACCCTCTTGCCAGTGAAGGAGACATGAGAGATGTGGGTTCGATCCCTGGGTCAGGAAGGTCCCCTGGAGGAGGGCACAGCAACCCACTCTACTATTCTTGCCTGGAGAATCCCATGGACAGAGGAGCCTGGCAGGCTACAGTCCACAGGGCCACAAAGAGTGGGACACAACTGAAGCGACTTTGCATATTGTAATATTGAGCTTAAAATACTGTCTCTTGTGTCTTAACCACTAGAGGAAAAATACGAGTGGGACAAAGCTGGATCTAACCATGATGTGTGTGTGTTCTCTAATTCCCCCAATGCATCACCCAGGGCAAGAAGCCCAGGATGAGGACAGCAGCGACTCCGAAGCCGACGAGCAGAGCGTCAGCCAGGACCCCAAGGACACGCCCAGCCAGCCCAGCAGCACCAGCCACCGGCCCCGGGCAGCCTCCTGCCGAGCCACAGCCACCTGGTATAACGACAGTGGCTCCGATGACTCCAGGCGCTGGTCCGATCAGCTCAGCCTCGATGAGAAAGACGGCTTCATATTTGTGAACTATTCAGAGGGCCAGAGCAGACCTCATCTTCAGACTCCCCTTAACCACCCCCACCCCAATCCCATCGAGGCGCGGAATTACAGCCGATTGAAGCCTGGTAACTCAGAAGTCCCACGTCTGTTTGTCAAGTCTTGTGGGTTGGCGAGGGTCGGTGGACTGAGGCAGAGTGCTGCAGCTCCTCTTTGCCCCATCCCTGTGACCGAGGCTGCCCACCGAGAGGGCCTCACGTTTCTTCTTGTGTAAAGTGGACCTAGAGACCCTTGGAGAGTCTATCCTACAGTAGCATTTGCAATGTGTTGGGCATTTTGTAAGGAAAAATAACCTCAAACCAAAACTTCATTCATTCACAAATTATGAAAGCTTTTGAAAATGGGTAGCCTATGGATTATGGATAAATAGATAAAACTCTATTCACAGAGAACTTTACCTGTGATAGAGTTAGGGGCCAGGTCCTCAACTGGAGAAGTTGTGTCTAGTACTGAGGGTTTCCCCCTCTCCGTGTTTGTCTTTGTGAAGGCCTGAGTCCGTGGTCAGTGTCAGGCTAGACTGCTGGACCTTTAATAACCAAGGCAGCAGCGACCGAGAACCAGAGAGGCTGCCAGAGCTGTGTTCGGCAGCACCCTGAGGTTTGAGAGCCCTTTGTCAGGGGCCACCTACCATACATGGGCTCCCCTCGCTTCGTCAGTCATGCATTGCCCTTTTCTGCCCCAGGGTATCGCTGGGAACGGCAGCTGGTGTTCAGGAGTAAGCTGACCATGCACACGGCCTTCGACCGGAAGGACAACGCTCACCCTGCCGAGATCACCGCATTGGGCGTCTCCAAGTAAGTGGCCAGCTCTCCTGGGGCCCAGCCTGGGCACCCACACTCAAGCCACCTCTGGGGAGCACAGGTTTCATCTGTATTATCCTGTGGGGCTGCACCAGACACACCAGGACACCTGCCAGTGTGTGGATTTCACTTGTGAATTTCAAAAACCAAAAAACTTTGCCTTCTCTGTTCTTCAGAGATATAGCACGGTTTGATGCATGGAGGGTTGAGATGGAAGTGTGCATTCGGGCTCCATGCTGTTCTGTGCCTATCCACGCTCGACCCCTCCCAAGCACACACATCCACTGGGGACCAGGGTCACAGGGAGCTGCGGCCGCCTGGCGGTAACTCTGCCGTGTCTCCTGCAGGGACCACAGCAGGATCCTCGTGGGCGACAGTCGGGGCCGGGTGTTCAGCTGGTCTGTGAGCGACCAGCCCGGCCGCTCCGCCGCTGACCACTGGGTGAAGGACGAAGGAGGGGACAGCTGTTCAGGCTGCTCCGTGCGGTTCTCTCTCACGGAAAGACGGCACCATTGCAGGAACTGCGGTCAACTCTTCTGCCAGAAGTAAGATGAGATGCAAGCTTTCTTTCCTTTTAATTAAGAAATTAATTTCTGTTTATGTATCTTTAGTTGCTCTGGGTCTCCATTGCCGTGAACAGGCTTTCCTCTAGTTGCAGCGAGGGTTCGGGTTACTCTAGTTGCGGTGCTTGGGCTTCTTCTCACTGTGGCTTCTCTTCTTGCAGAGGCGGGGCTCTGGGTACACAGGCTTCAGTAGATGTGATTCATGGGCTCAGTGGCCCGGTGGCAGGTGGGATCTTCTTCAGCCAGGGTTTGAACCTGTGTCCCCTGCTTTGGCAGGCTGACTCGTAACCACTGGACCACCAGGGAGGTCCTTGAAAATCAAGGGATTTTCTTTCATTTTATCAGAACGATAAGCAATACTGCAATGCACACCATTATAAATGCCCTCTTCATACACAAGCTGGAGTTTCCCTGGAGGAGATACCTCAGAAAGGAATTGCTAGATGGCAGACATAGCCCTGAGCGTAACTAGCTATTGCCAGATTACTCTCCAGAACAGTAGTGCTAGTTTGCTCTCCCTCCAGCGGGATATGTCAGTTCTTGCAGTGCTTATTCATACCTGGTACTGCCAAGCTTTTCCACTTGTGCCAATCTGAGAGCCAGATTGTGTTGTTCTAGCTTGCAGCGTCTCTGAGGTTGAGCATCTTTTCATATGCTTATTGGCAGTTTTGAGTCCCCTCTGGGGTAACTTGGCCCATTTCCCGTTTGGGTTTGCTCTTTGTTTTTTTCCACCTACTTGAGTTGTTTTGTATCCTGGGCTCTGATCCTTTGCCTTATATATGTCTTGCAGATATCTTCTGCCAGTCTGTGGCTTGTGTTTTTAACTTGATGTATGTCTTTTTTCTGGCACACGGGTTTAGAATTTTGATGTAGTAGCATGTGTTACTTTTTATTACTTTTGCTTCTTTTTTTTGGCCTTAAAAAATCTTTCTCTGTCCTGAGGTCATAAAGATGGCCTTGTTCATTTTCTTTTAAAAGTTTCAAAGTTTTGTTTTTCCCATTTGGGTCTTTAGGTTCAAATCCATTTGGAATTTATTTGGGGGTACGACATGAGGTGGGGATCACTTACATTTCCCGGGTATGAAGAGTCAGCTGTCCCATATGCAGTGACTCCTTGGCATCTCTGTCATACACTGGGGTCCCACACACGCATGTTCACGCATTACTTTCCTTTTTTTAAGATTTATTTACCTACATATTTGCCTGCTTAGTCTCTCAGTCGTGTCCAGCTCTCTGTGACCCTTTGGACTGTGGCCTGTCCGCCTCCTCTGTCCATGGGATTTCCCAGGCAGAAATGCATGCATGCATGTGTTTTTGCCTGCACTGGGTCTTCATTGCCATTCGTGGGCTCTCTCCAGTTGCAGTGCAGGCTCCCCTTCATCACAGCGCGTGGGCTTCTCTTGTTGTGGAATACAGGTCTCAGGGCATGTGGGCTCAGTAGTTGTGGCACGCAGGCTTAGTTCCTCCGAGGTATGTGGGATCTTCCCATACCAGGGATCAAACCCGTGTCCCCTGCATTGGCAGGCAGATTCTTAACCACTAGACCATCAGGGAAGCCCCAGTCCTTAGTTTTCATGGCAGACAACCGAAAAGATCCCCCAGGCAGTACTCACTAATATGTATATTGCCTTACTCGAAAGGTGCTTTCATAGAAAACACAAAGTGTATCATTGCTCCTGAGCCAGTCACTGAGGGCCTTGGCTTATTGGAAAGGCTACGGTCTTAGGTTTACACTGCCCGGGTACTCACTGGGCTGTTGTCCATTGCGTCATCTCAGCACATTACTAGCCCTCTCTGAAATCACATATGAGTTTTGTAAAGCACCAGGTGCAAAGTCTGGCAATATAGGTGTTTAGTAAAAAGTGTTATCATAATTATAAATTTGTTTTCAGATTAATGTCTTAAACCTTTTCTCCTGAGATGCCTGATTCAAGGTGAGGTAGCAGAAAGTTGCTGCCAGCCACTTCTTACAGGAATTTCCATGATGGCAGAGGTATCTGTCTTGAGCTTCTGTGCTTTGAGACACCTACTCTGTGAAGCCTAGTGATCTGGTATTTTTTGGTCATCTGCTGCTCCATATGTCTGCTGACATTCATCTGTTCTTTGTAGTGTTTAATTTTCAAAGTACTGTTTACATGTAGGTGATTCTTTAAATTATCCCAGGCCCTCAAATGTTGAATGGAGGCTTTATTTGAAAAACCAACCAAACAAGTAACAGAGGATGACATAATGAACATGGAAGGAATGCTGTCCCAGAGGGCATAGCCCTGCCATGATCTTTTACCCTGGAGCTGCTAAGGGAGCTTGCCAGCATTCCTAAGGGTCTCCTCAAAGTCCAGTCCCTTAAACCCCCGAGGCTGCTGGCGCTTCACTTATTCTCTGGACACTTCTACTGACAGATTAATGGAGGAAATAAAATTTTCAGTCTTGTGAAAAGCCAAGCTCAAAGTGACGGAGTGCCACATTCAGGGTCATACCCTGCTTTATGCCAGGAATAAGAATGCTTTCTATAAAGAACATCTCTAAGTGTGTATTCCACCTCAAGAAATTCTGTCAAGATAAACAAAAAATGAGAACATTTGGACCAGACAGAAAAGTCAAACTACGTGTTTAAGATATGACTGAAGAGTGAGTCAAAGTGTTTAAAAGCTCAGAAGAACTCTTTAGTGACCAAAGTATCTTCTAAAATGAGTAGTGAGAGCTCTAATGCCCAGGGAAAATAGGCTCCAAGTAAAGACATTGGCATACCGCCCAAGGTTACAGGACATGAGGAAGAATGCCCTGCTTCCGTCCTGCACAGGAAGAACGGCCTCAGAGCTGTTCAGTTCCCCTGGCTTCATCCTGTAGCAGAATCTTAACTTTTTTTTTTAATCTTCTTTTGTCAAATAAATGCCTTGCCTTGGTTTATTAGCACATTTCTTCATAGAATGAAACAAGGAATACAGCATTCCTCGTGGTCCTTGGTCAAAAATCACATGACCTGTACCAGTACGGCCTCTGGCATTCTTCTGACACAATATGGTCTTGAGTGTTATACTGTAGGCTGTCCATTCTGTTTTTAAATGAGCATTTCGGGGCCCAATGGTCCAGTGTGGGAAAAAATCCATAACTACCTGGTTTTGCCTCTTCTTTAGGTGCAGCCGATTTCAGTCAGAAATCAAACGCTTGAAAATCTCCTCCCCAGTACGTGTCTGTCAGAACTGTTACTACAACTTACAGCATGAGAGGA
Organism: Capricornis sumatraensis; assembly: GCF_032405125.1. Classification (NCBI taxonomy): domain Eukaryota; kingdom Metazoa; phylum Chordata; class Mammalia; order Artiodactyla; family Bovidae; genus Capricornis; species Capricornis sumatraensis. The sequence goes on along the minus strand of NC_091075.1, from coordinate 101,882,746 downwards.
GTTCAGAAGACGGGCCCCGGAATTGTTGAAGACTCACCAAGCTGATCAGAGACCACGGTCTGGAGACCCCGCTTCCCGCCTCCCCCGTCACAACTCGCAGTTTGGAAGGCATCGAAACAGTCTCCGTTTACACATCTCTTCACACCACGCGCCTGAAGTGTGGGATTCAAAGGGAACACTGACTACACAGGTGTAGAGTCCAGTCATGGGGCAGGCACTGTGCAGGGGAGCAGCACCTGCTGAGAAGACGAGGTGGTTCCCAGGAGCAACATCTCAGTATCCGACTCTCCCTTAACAATCGCTGTCTCCAAGAGAAAATCCTCACGTGTTACCTGTTCTTTCCTTGCGTCTCATTTTTGTAGAGCTACTCATCCTCGATTGGAAAAATCAACAACTACAAAAAAAAAAGGCTTTTAGAAAATGGTTGTAAATCTGACTTCTTTGCAAGTAACTGTGTATATTGTAAATAGGTACAAAGGCCTTTTTTCTAAATAAGGACTTAACAGCCTGTAACATGAGACTTCCAACTAAACCACTAATTCAATGAAATACTTATGGTTTGTCTGACATCGCTCACCAATTAATTATAAATATGGTTTTTTTTAAATCTTCAAAGACATTATCTGTGGTCTTTTTTCCTTTCCCCTTTCAAGCCCAGCTCGTGTGCCTGATGTCCTTTCTCTCAAGTTGCCCACGGTATCTCCACTTAACCTAAGCTAGTAACCAAAACAATGTCATGTGGACCTTCTTTAGGAAACAGTGTGGGAGAATAGGAGTCTGGCCCTGAGATACCCTGGCAATCTTTGGGCATCTTGCACATGGCTACACACCACCTCGGTGTTGTTCTGATGTCATAAGGCCCCGCGTAGACTTCTCTTTGGACTGCCCTGTGGTCAAAGCATCTGTTCTTAGCACTGCGCCCTGATGGTCAGGCAATCCACGCAGTGCAGGAAACAGCCCTGCCTCAACTGATGGAAATATATTTGCATGTAACCCAAATTAGCTTCTCTTGCATAGAACATAAGAAGTATGTGTCTTTGGTGACACTAATGTTCTACTATAGCTTATTTTCCAAAAAAGGGTTAAAACAAAAGAAAAAAGTGTACAGAATTAACATGTAAACCTTGTTGTAAAACTGGATCATGTCAGAACTGCTTATATTTAACCTTTACCATTTAATGCCATCTACCTGAAAACAGTGAGATTTATACTGTATCAATGTCTATTTTTTTGTTTTTGCTATGAATATAAGTACAGTATTTTAATATTTAGTTATTTAATTTGTTCTACTAGTTGGATACAGAACACACAAATCCAGGGAGACTAAAGCTGGTGGTGGCGAAGAGATAAGTTTCGTTTACAGAAGAAAAAGGCTTTGGTGGTGGGATTTTTTAAAATGTGTGTTATGTACATATATAAATATATATATAAAACAAATGAAACGATTAATCTAGATTTTAACATTTTCAGATATTTAGTGATAATATTATGAACAAATCTAAAAGCCCTGTGATTTGAAAAACATTGAAGCATTTATGGCCCAGGAAAGGAAGGACAGGCCTTCACACCTCTCGGAGTATCATACGAAGGACAGCGGCTTTGGCGTTCCCAATTTTTCATCCTTAGGCCCTGGTGACAGGCACACTTATGCACTAAAATGCACATATATGCACATGCATTCAAGCATAGGCATTGGTACAATAGTAACCTTGTACCTAATGGGCTGAAACCAGCTTAAGAACAAATTTGTTCTTCCTGATAACTAGGTCTCCAAGAGAAAAATATAAAGGCTGCTTTAGTGCCTTATGCTTACTAAATTTACACCTTTATTTACTTAGGTCTGAGCCTACCGTCTATTTATGATTACATATCAAAATTGAGGAAAACACTTCCATTTCTAAAAGTTCAAATATACTTGTTAATAAAAGGATTATTGGCATTAATACTTTAACTTGAAGAAAAGTGTGTTCTGTTTTCCTTCCTGTGTCTCCCTCTCTCCCACCTTCCTCCCCGCTCCGTCCCCAACCTTCTAAGTTCCGTTCTAATAAATAATGCTGGGTGTTCAACAGTTGCAGGACCTGTGCTCTCACCTAGCCGTGGGCTTTGCCCCTGTCCAGACCTAGAGATGAGTTGTAGCAGTGTTATTCTACACTTTTTAAAAGAGGCGTCCTCCTTGTGTCCATGAACCATGTTTACCCCAAACCCAGCGGCAGAGATGTTCTTTAAAGACTTGAATATATGAATGTCTGTACGTAGTTACTTAAAGGTTATTCCTCTGTGTAATATGAAGTTATATGAGATGAACACTTTTAAACTTTCCGACACAACTTCCATAACTAGAAGGTGGAAACCAAAACCCTCATGATAGTATTTCCTCTGGCAGCTGGTGCTGTGGGCAACCGTTTTGTTCAGTGGGGTTTCTTTTCCTTTTTGCTTTTAATGCAGAAATCACAAATCACTCACACACCCAAGTACACTCACTCACATAAACTAATCGTTTCTCTGGATGTCTTTCTGTTCCATGCACATTTGTTTATCAACATATATTCTCAGCATGTACAGCCACCTTTGTGTGGTCCATGTTCTTTCTCTGAGAGTACCTCACAGGGCTTCTGCCTGATCTTTGTAGTGGTTTGTCCATCCATCCATTCATTCATCCCTGTTTTCTAACATCTGTGTGTAGTGTGGCATGGTAATGTCATGCTTTTGAAGAGGAGACTAGCTGCCCACAGCAGCCATCCGTCTGGATAATAGCAAAACACTCTAGATAAGTTATTTTGCACTTTCTTATGTATAAAGTTGGTAGAAACTTATTTTTGCTTTGTATCATTTAAATACATTTTGTTTGGGTAAATGAACTGTGTATAAAATATTTATGCCATTAAAACTGTTTTTAGAAAGTATTTTTAATTTCAGCAAGTTTGGTTACTTGTTGCATGACTATTAACACAGCTGACTTTTTGTGTCAGTGCAATGTATATTTTTTTGTCCTGTTATTAACTTGTAAGCCCTAGTAATGGCCGATTATTTGTACAGCAACAGAAGTAAATTGAAGATACTGGCTAAGACTGGATTGACTGTGGACTTTTGTACTATATTGCAGAATCCAATATCTGTTCTTTGGTGGTTATGTAAAAGGCCTGAAGAATTACTATCTTAGTGTGCAACCTGTGATAACTGAATGTTCATTGTATATCTGTCTCTGATGCAAAAAGGTAGAGTAACACAATTACAATACATGATTAAATGCAGTAGTCCAGATACTTTTTTTTTTTTCATTTCAGATAAATACCTCCTATTTACCACCCCCAGGAAAAAAAGAAAAAGTTTTTGAGCCAGCTCTTCAGAGAATGAAAAACAAAATTGAGGTCCAGTAAAGCTTGTGTGTAGTTCTTTTCTAGTTGTGAATATATCTCTCAGAAGCGCCTGCTTAAAGTCTCTGCTTGCAGAGGTGTTGGCCGCTAGGACCTGGCTCCCGTTCTAGTGCAATCCACGTTTTAAAACCAGGCTTTCCGCATTCTGAGTTTCTCAGTGATGCTGGACTCCCGGGGCTAACGGTGTGCACAGCCGCAGGGAGAGACAAGTGGCTCTTGGGAGACATGACCTTCAGACTTGAATGAACCTTTGGAAAAGGACTACATCTCATGGTTTCGGCTCCTTTTCTCTGAGCTTTTTCTCTTATCCATCATATTGTGAAATGTAAGCAATGATAAATTATATCTCTGTCTATCTCCAGCCCCTGCTATATTCACATCAGGAATATTCTGCTGTCCTGCTCTCTTTCCGGAAGCACGGCGCCCTCTGTCATCAGCTAGACTTTCCATTTCAGCCTTTGATCTGAGATTGTTAGCAACTCACATCTGTTTTTATAGTTACTAGCTTATTTGGTCTGAAAACTGACTTCCCAGAAAGGGGGAATGTAGAAAACACTTAAGTTTATTTAGGCTGCTTTAATGTCTTCTTTCTAAATATACTAACAAAATTTCCATTTCATCTTAAGTATAAATAGTAGAGTCCCACGTTTGAGGATATTGTACTTATTACAAATTACCCCCCAGTGCAACTCCAGTGTAGAGCCAAAAGATATAGGAATGCTAAGAATTTCTAAGACAATAGATATTTCTTCAAAAATAGATTGGTGATAAGAGAAAACCCAGAGCAGTTCTCATTGTTTTAATGTAGTACCATTCATAATTCTAATGACCTCAAGAAGAGTTGCTGTCAAGGACGGACTTGCAAAATTTTTTTTCAGGGTTTAAAGGAAAATGTGCAAATGATCTTCAGTAAGTCCCATGTCTGCCTTTTGATTCTCCAGTAAAATTTCCTCTTCACCCCTCATTTCGGCCCATTTGGAATGTGGAAGAAGCAGAGATGGAATTGCTTTAGCACTGGCTTAGACTTTTTTGCACTAACAATATTCTCATTTTTCCCCACCCTTTGCAAAGTTCCTTTTTTATTTATATATTGTTCTTTTGACTTTTGCTAGAAGTGCACCCAGCTCAGCTACTGAACTCAGAGATAGCATGGTGTTGGGAGAGCCTTGGCTCGGGATTCAGAGACGGTGACTTCCGGAGCCCCGCATTTAATCCCTCTTGGTGCACCAGGCTTTCCTGTGTCAACACTGACTGTGAGCATGGGATGAGTCTAAAGTAGCGCTTTTCCAACTCTTTGGTCTCAAACCATTTTGATCCTTAAAACTATCACTTTTGTTTGTGTGAGCTGTCTCTGTTAGTAGGCGTTGTATTAGAGATCAAAACTGAGATTTTAAAAGTATGTATATTATTTAGAAATAGCAATGATGAAACTATTATGTAGTAACATCAATTACATATGTCTATGGAAAAAAAAAAAAAACTTTTCCAAACCATGAGAGAAAAAAAATTAGTAAAGACAGTGGAATGGCTTTACAATTTTGCAAACCTTTTATGTCTGGCTTAATTGAACACAGGTGGATTCTCACATTTTCTTCTACGTTCAGTCTCTTGTGATTCTTCATGTTGGTTGAAGCATATGAGGGAAATCCAGCCTCACACAGGTATGTGGTTAAAAGGGGGGCAGGGAGGGGTATTTTAATAGCCTTTTCAAGTCATTGTTTCTGAATAACTTTAAGTTTCTTAAAGATTGATTGCTATATGGTATTTGAAACTATTGGGTTAGCCAGAAGGTTTGGGCTTTTCCACAACATCGTACAGAAAAACCCAAATGGACTTATTGGCCAACCCATTTTATCAGTGAACTTTTTATACTCCATTGCTTGAAAATCCATTAGTCTGTCTTGTACTTTGAATCGATCTTTTACCCATGTATAATTTTATAGCACTCACTGGCTATTTAGAGGGCTTCCCAGGTGGCTCAGTGGTAAAGAATCAGCCTGCTAAGCAGGAGACTCAGATCCCATCCCTGGATCAGGAAGATCCCCTAGAGAAGGAAATGGCAACTCACTCCAGTATTCTTGCCTGGAAAATCCCATGGGCTGGAGGAGCCTGGTGGGCTACAGTCCACAGGGTCGCAAAAGAGTCAGACATGACAAAGCAACTAAACAACACTGGCCATTTGAACTATCATCACCACTGCTACAACGTGTGTAGATCTTCCAGGATGCATTTCATTCTGTAATATATCCCCCCAAATCATGTCATACATAATATCAAAACATCTCCAGCCATCTCAGGAAATTCTAAGTCAAGCTCACAGTAGTGGATATCACAAGTTTTCCAAAATTCTTTAAGTTCTGCTTAAAACCTAGAATTTTCTCACTGGCACCAGTCACTGTTGTTTCTTTGAAGCAATAGGCTCACCTTGTTAATCCCAACAACACTGCTGCCCAAGAACTGAGGTCTGTCTACTGCTCTTTCAGGGAGGAAAGATATGCCGGGAGAAAAGCCACAGGCCAGCCACAACTCAACTGCAAGTGCTTCTCTTCAAGATGAACCTTGTACCCGATACACCTGGCACCTTCTGGGTACCTCTCATTTTGTGTCATGTAACTTTAGGTTCAAGGTTTAAGAAGAGTAGTAACTTCACCGCTTCTCCAAGGACATTCTTAAGAGAAATATACTTTTACTGGGAGCGCTTGACAATGAAGACTATCATAACAAGTGGCAGTTCAGTACTGCTGCCTGATCGCATGCTTGAATTCTAGCAGTTATACTCACTGTTGTTTCACATCTGAGTTTGGTACAAATATCAACGCATCGAAAAAGGCAAACATTTCAGTATTACCATGAAAATAATCTTCATCTTGCCTTTGACCCTTGAGAGGGTCTTTAGGAATCCCAAGGGTCTGGAACTCTGAATTGCAGAAGCACTGGTCCAAGGAGAAGACACATGAGGTGTTCCTCAATTTTAAAGCAACCGGTCTGAAACTGACCTGGAGCCAGGTTTCTAAGCACAGACCCGGGGCTTTCAGTGGGGCTCGCTCTGAAGCCTGCCAAGTGCAAGACAGGCCCTGCCACACTGGGCTTACCGCTGGGGTCACAGCCCTCTGCCAGAAACTGCCTCCCCAGCTCAAAGCACACACAGACCAAGAGTGCATCACTGGAGTGCTGGGGTTTCTAAGACAGCCATTTTTTGTCACATTCTTCTAGTCAAGACTCCAAAATTTTGATCATGTAAAAACAATAAAGGACAGAAATGGTAAGGACCTAACAGAAGCAGAAGATATTAAGAAGAGGTGGCAAGAATACACAGAACTGTACAAAAGATCTTCACAACCGAGATAATCATGATGGTGTGATCACTCATCTAGAGCCAGACATCCTGGAATGTGAAGTCAAGTGAGCCTTAGAAAGCATCACTACGAACAAAGCTAGTGGAGGTGATGGCATTCCAGTGGAGCTATTTCAAATCCTGAAAGATGATGCTGTGTAAGTGTTGCACTCAATATGCCAGCAAATTTGGAAAACTCAGCAGTGGCCACGGGAGTGGAAAAGCTCAGTTTTCATTCCTATCCCAAAGGCAATGCCAAAGAATGCTCAAACTACTGCACAATTGCACTCATCTCACATGCTAGCAAAGTAATGCTTAAAATTTTCCAAGCCAGGCTTCAGCAGTACATGAATCGTAAACTTCCAGATGTTCAAGCTGGTGTTAGAAGAGGCAAAGGAACCAGAGATCAAATTGCCAACATCCGCTGGATCATGGAAAAAGCAAGAGAGTTCCAGAAAAACATCTATTTCTGCTTTATTGACTATTCCAAAGCCTTTGACTGTGTGGATCACAATAAACTGGAAAATTCTGAAAGAGATGGGGATACCAGACCACCTGACCTGCCTCTTGAGAAATGTGTGTGCACGTCAGGAAGCAACAGTTAGAACTGGACATGGAACAACAGACTGGTTCCAGTTAGGAAAAGGATTACGTCAAGACTGTATATTGTCACCCTGCTTATTTAACTTATATGCAGAGTACATCATGAGGAATGCTGGGCTGAAAGAAGCACAAGCTGGAATCAAGATTGCTGGGAGAAATATCAATAACCTCAGATATGCAGATGACACCACCCTTATGGCAGAAAGTGAAGAACTAGAGAGCCCCTTGATGAAAGTGAAAGAGGAGAGTGAAAAAGCTGGCTTAAAGCTCAACATTCAGAAAACTAAGATCATGGCATCTGGTCCCATCACTTCATGGCAAATAGATGGGGAAACAGTGGCTGACTTTATGTTTCTGGGCTCCAAAATCACTGCAGATGGTGACTGCAGCCATGAAATTAAAAGACACTTACTCCTGGAAGGAAAGTTATGTCCAACCTAGACAGCATATTGAAAAGCAGAGACATTACTTTGTCAGCAAAGGTCCATCTAGTCAAGGCTATGGTTTTTCCAGTGGTCATGTATGGATGTGAGAGTTGGTCTATGAAGAAAGCTGAGCGCTGAAGAATTGATGCTTTTGAACTGTGGTGTTAGAGAAGACTCTTGAGATTCCCTTGGACTGCAAGGAGATCCAACCAGGCCATCCTAAAGAAAATCAGTCCTGAATATCCATTGGAAGGACTGATGTTGAAGATGAAACTCCAATACTTTGGCCACCTCATGCAAAGAGCTGACTCATTTGAAAAGACCCTGATGCTGGGAAAGATTGAGGGCAGGAGGAGAAGGGGATGACAGAGGATGAGATGGTTGGATGGCATCACTGACTCAACGGACATGGGTTTGGGTGAACTCTGGGAGTTGGTGATGGACAGGGAGGCCTGGCGTGCTGTGGTTCATGGGGTCGCAAAGAGTTGGACACGACTGAGCAACTGAACTGAACTGAAAAACACTGTAATCCTTCCTATTGAGTATAGTTCTGCCTAAAATGGTGAGCTGGTCAGGAACTTGACAACTGAGGGTCAGTCTGAAGTTTAAGTTCTCGTTCTGCCACTTACTGTGTGGCATTAGGCCACTTCTCCACATCTGAGCTTCCTCATAAGTCAGTTTTGTATTATGATACTTGAAATTGTTATAAAGACTAAATTGGGTAATACATATCTTTTCCAATGAGTTGGCTCTTCACATACTTTGGCCACCTGATGTGAGGAGGTGACTCATTGAAAAAGACCCTGATGTTGGGAGGGACTGAGGGCAGGAAGAGAAGGGGGCGACAGAAGATGAGATGTTTGGATGACATCACTGACTCAGTGGATATGAGTCTGACCAAGCGCCAGGAGATAGTGAAGGACCGTGAAGCTTGGCATGCTGTAGTTCATGGGATCGCAGCTTACAGACTGAATAACAATATAGGACGTGTAGTGCTTTACCAGGTGTTCTCAATATAGTGTAGCATTAATTTAGAAATGGATTCCCAGGTGACTCAGTGGTAAAGAATCTGCCGGACAGTGCAGGAGATGCAGACGTGGATTCAATTCCTGGGTCGGGAAGATCCCCTGGAGGAGAAACTGACAACTCACTCCAGTATTCCTCCCAGGAAAATCCCATGGACAGAGGAAATGGTTAGACAGCATCACCAACTCAAAGGACATGAATTTAAGCAAACTCTGGGAGATGGTAGACAGAGGAGCCTGGTGTGCTACAGTCCATGCGGTCGCAAAGAGTCCGACACAACTTGGTGACTGAACAATAACAACAAAAAATTAGAAATATGAATGTAAAAGGTGTGGTGCATTTTCCAAAGCCTAAATATCTAAAGCCACTGATGGCAAGTTCATCTTCAGGCAGATTCACAGCAGGCAGAATGCCAGCTGAGGAAGAGCCCTTAGAAATCGTGCAGCCCAAACCTTCATTTAGCACCAAGAAGAAAGGGATTCAGAAAAAGCTTTGACATTCCCAAAGCCCTATTGCTTATTAAATCTAATTCCCTGCTCTGCCCCTAAACTTCCCAACTCCAAGGCCAGTGATCTTTACAAATGGCTTCCAGGTTCCATTTTCCATTTCTCTTTCTTTTGGGCGGTGGGGGTGGGGTGGGTGCTGCGGGGCAGTGGTGTTGACTACAGTGAAAACGTACTAGGATATTATTTCTATCATGCCCAGCTTTATCATAAAGAGAAAGGGTTGGAACTTCAACCTTGGCCTTCAACTATCACACTTCCTGCTCAACAAAGGCAAAGGCAAGTTGCAAGCTGCATTCCAGAGCACAGAACTATTATTCATAGGAAAACAATTCCTTCGTGATTTTGCCCTCAAGCACTCCTATACATTTCAAACAAAACCTGTACCCTAAAATATTTTTTGTACATAAAAGCCAAGCCACCTGTTTGCAACCTGATTTGTTGCTGTTCAGTCGTTAAGTCAAGTCCAACTCTTTGCCACCCCATAGACTGTGGCCCATCAGGCTCCTCTGTCCTCCACTATCGCCCAGAGTTTGCTCAGATTCATGTCCATTGACTTAGTGATTCAATCTAACCATCTCATCCTCTGCCACCCTCTTCCCCTTTTGCCTTCAGTCTTTCCCAGCATCAAGGTCTTTTCCAGTGGGGCAGCTCTTCGCATCAGGTAGCTAAAGTATTGGAGCTTCAGCATCAGTCCTTTCAATGAATATTCAGGGTTGATTTCCTTTAGGATTGACTGGTTTGATCTCCTTGCAGTCCAAGGGACTCTCCAGCACCACAGTTCAAAGGCACCAATTCTTGAGTGCTCAGCCTTATGATCCAACTGATTAGGAAGAAATAAACCAGGGAGCAAAGGTCAACCTAAGCAGCCTGACTATAAACTCAAGGGTCATCTCAGTGTGACCCTGCAGGCCAATTCTGCCAAGAGAAAGAAACCAAGACCTACCCCAGCAGTGTGACCAAGTATGCTTGTGGCTCAAGTGTGGATCCATCCACATAGATTTTTCCTTCTCCTAAGGTAGCAATCTCTATGTCCATGATGATACATATTCCACTGGGCCTTGTGGATGATACAAAAATGACATAACTAACCTCAAGAACTTTCTAGCCTATAAACGAGAGGCTTGCCTTCAAGTCGGTGTAAGATCTATAGTTGTATTTTCAGTGAGTCTATTCCATTTCTTACTGTTTCTAATTCAGTAAGAATGACAATCTCATCACAGTTGGTTTTCTCAACTCTTCAATCTTCATTTTCACATCATTCTATTATTCTCTCATTTCATCGCTGTTCCTTTATTGAACTCATATTTTCACTGAATTACATAATACAAAGCCTTCCCAGAAAATAATCTTCTCTAGGGTGGTTTTCCTCCCCCGCCCCCTAGACTGGGCTCTTGGCGTGTGTGCCTGCTTTCCTGTCTTCCTTTGTTTTGTGTAGATGTGATAGCGTTGATCTGCATCTTCCTCCTTTTAAACGTGGGTATTCCAACCCAGAGTTTGCACTTGCTGACATACAGTGTGAGTAAATTCACCCTTACTTTGGGGACTAGCTGTGGGATTTCATGGTCCATTCTTAGCCAGGCAAGCGCACTAAGACGCTGGATTCTGTCAGTCCTCCTTAAAACCTGCAGGGCTCCTCACCTCCTACCTCCTTCATTCTGCACACTTGCCAGGCTCTCCCCCGAACTGTAACGTCTGCCTTGAGGCTCCTAACCCATCTGTGCCCCACTTCCTCACTCCCCTGCCTCAGTCACGTCTCAACCGTCACCTTCTAAGGGAGGCCTTTCCAGACCTCCGGGCAATACTAAGCCGACCCCTCAATGATGCCCATCAGACATGTGGGCAAGGAGGGGAGGCTGAACACATCGTGGGGCCCCTAGTTGTGGAGACAGTCGGCAGCTCTCCCCTGCTCCTCCCCAGGCCCAGGATACGTTCCCCTGTACATCTACCATGACAGATCGTCTAGTCATTTAACAACTTTATTAACATCCTATAAAAATTCATCAAATAAGACTCTCTGAGTTTAGCATGTTCAGAGTTGTGCAGCTGTCACTATCGTCTAATTTTAGAACATCTGCATCACCCCTAAGGAAATCTCACACCATTAGTCCCCATTCTCCACCCTGTCCCCAACCCTGGCAGCCACTGACCTACTCCCTGTCTATAGAGTTGCCTGTTCTGGACATTTGGTTGAATGGAATTGTCAGTATGTGCTCTTTAGGGGCTGTCCTATGTCAGTGAACATAATATTTTGGAGTTTCATTCATATTGTATCATGTATCAGAACGTCCTTTTTATGGCCAAGTAGTTTAGTCCGTGATGTGGATATAACACACTTTATTTATCCATTCACCACCTGATGGACATGTAGTTTGCATCCACTGTTTGCTGTTATGATTAATGCTGTTGCAAACATTTGTGTTTACATTGGGCATTTTCATATATATATACCCAAGAGTGGAATTGCTGGATCATATGGTAATGCTTTACCATGTTGAGGAACTGCCAACCTGATTTCCAAAACAGTTCTCTCATTTTACATTCCCTCCAGCAATGTGTCCAACCCTTTTTTATTCTCAGAGAACAGCACCAGCCAACCCTCAGTCCCTTCTCTGTCACCTATGAGCCCTCATTAAAATGTCTCTTTGATTTAGAGACAGGCCACTTTCTAATGTACTTTCAAGCTGAGAGTGACAGCCTGCTGTAGTACCCTGGGAATGGAAAGAGAATCAGATGGATGCACTGTCATAGGTGGAGACTTCAGCCATCAGAAATGGACAGATGCAGGAGACAGAAATTTAGTGCAGACACGGCTGAACTTAAGAGCACCATCACTCAACTGGGTAAAACTGACATGCACAGACACCCAATAACAACAGAATACACATTCTTCTCAAAGTCCCATGGAATTCACCAAAATAGACCATATTCTGGGCCATAAAATACATCTAAACTTAAAAAAAGAAATAATAGAATGTCTGCTTTCAGACCACAAAGAAATAAACTAGAAATTCCAAAATACATGGAGCTTAAATACATGCATCAAAGAAGAAATCTCAAAAGAAATATTAAAATATTTTGAGCTGAATGAAAATGCAACTTACCAAAATTTGTAAGTGAAAGGAACAGAAAGGGAGATTTATACCACTTGAGTGCATATATTAGAAAAGAATAAAGACCGAAAATCAATAACCTAAAGAAGAGCAAAGTAAATCCAAAGTAAGCATAAGAAGAGAAACAGTGAGAACAGAAATCAGTGAAGTTGAAAACAAGAAATCAGTACCAAAAAATCAGTGAAACCAAAAGCTGGTTCTTTGAAAATATCACTAAAAATCAATAGGCCTCTAGCCAATCTACCTTAAAATAAAGAGAGGACACTGATTACTGATATTAGAAAAGAAATAGAATCTATCACCAGAGATCCTGTGAAATTAAAAGGACAATAAAGGAACACTATAAATAACTCTTATGCCCACAAATTTGCTACCTAGATGAAGTGGACCAATTCCTTGAAAGACACAATATGCCAAAGCTCATACAAGAAATAGTCTTCTATCAAAGAAATTAAATCAATACTTAATAACCTTCTGAAACAGACAATACCAGGCCCAGGTGGGTTCACTGGTAAATTCTATCAAAAAGGAAGAAATGATACCAATTGTCTACAGTCTCTTTCAGAGGACAGAAGCAGAGGAAACACTTCCTAACTCATTCTATGCAAACAGCATTAGCTTAATACCAAAAGCAGATAAAACCATTACAAGAAAACTGCAATCTCTCATGAACATAGGTGCAAAATCCTCCGCAAAGTAGTAGCAAATCAAATCCAGCAATGTATAAAGAGAATTATATACCATAACCAAGTGAGATATATTTCAAGTGTTCAAGGCTGGCTCAACATTTAAAAATCAATGTAATCCATCACATCATTTAGCTGAAAAAGAAAAATATGATCATATCAAATGCAAAAAAAAAAAAAAAAGCATTTGACAAAGTCCAACACTTATTCACTAAAAGCTCTCAGTAAACTAGGAATAGAGGAGAACCACCTCAACTTGATAAAGACTCTCTACCAAAAAAAAATCTACAGCTAATATGATATTCAAAGATGAGAAGCTTACAGCTTTACCACTAAAATCAGCTACAAAGCAAGGTCCATCATCACTCCTCAACATCATACTGGAAGTTCTGCCTAATGCAGTAAGACAAGAAAATTAAGTATACAGCTGGGAAGAAAGACATTAAACTTTTTGTTGCCAGGTGACAGGATTGTATGTAGAAACCCCCTCAAAATGTGACCAAAAACTCCTTTAATTAATAAACATTAATAGAAAGTTTTCATATTATAAAAATAAGTCACTTTCCTATATGTCAGCAATGAACAAGTGAAATTTGAAATTAAAAACAATGCCATTTACATTATCATTCCCAAAAATGAAATACGTATAAAGTTAAGAAAATGAGTATAAGATTTTATATAGACATACCTTAGAGATACTGTAGGTTCATTTCCACTCAATAAAGCAAATATCTAAAAGCAAGTCACCTGAATTTCTTGGTTTCTCAAGGCATATGTTATACTGTGGTCTTTTAAGTGTGCAATAGCAATATGTCTAAAAAATAATGTATATATCTCAACTTTAAAATATTGTTAAAAAATGTAACCATCACCTGACCCTTCAATGAGTCATAACCTTTTTGCAGGTGGAGGATCTTACCTCAATGTTGATGCTGCTAACTGATCAGGGTGGTAGTTGCTAAAGTTGGGGTGACTGTGGAATTTCTTAAAACAACAATGAATTTTGCCACAACTATTGACTTTTGCTTTCACAAACGATTTCTCTTTAGCATGCAATGCTGCTTGACAGCGTTTTACCCACAGTAGAACTTCTTTCAAAATTAGAGTCAATCCTCTCAAATCCTGCTGCTGCTTTATAAACTGTTTATTAATGTTTTAAATCTCGTCTTGTTATTTCAACAGCCTTCAGGGCCTCCCAGGTGGCTGGGACATATTCGTAAGTCATATATCTGATAAGGGATTTGTATCTAGGATACATAATAATCTCCTACAACTTAGGAAAAACATCACATGTAAAAATGTGCAAAGATACGAACAGACATTTTATCACAGAAGATATACAAATGGCCCATGAAAAGATGCTCAACACCATTAGCCATTGGGGAAATGCAAACTAAAACCACCTTGAGATGCCTCAGCACGCCAGCCAGAATGGCCATCTTTAAAAAGACAACACCAAAAAAAAAGTGTGTATATGTATAACATTCACTTTGCTGTACAACTGAAACGAACACAACCCTGTAAATCAACTAGACTCCAATAAAATTTCTGAAAGAAGACAATGCTGAGTTTTGGTGAGGATGTAGGTAAATTGGAACACTTGTGCACTGCTGGTAGGAATATAAGATTGTACTTTGGACAGTTTGGCCATTTCTTTAAAAGTTAAACATAAACTTACTATATGACCCAGCAATCTCACCCTGGAAATCTGAAGGGAATGCAGACATGCCGACACAACACACGTCAACATTTTGCACAAGAACCAAAAATTGGAAATAACTGAAATCATCAACAGGTAAATGGGTCAGCATTTACAGTATTAATAAAAAGGAAAGAAGTACTGATATATGCAAAAATATTATGCCAGACATAGAACACTGCATAGTGTATGAGTCTGTGTGTATGCTGTGTCCAGAAAAAGCAAATTCCTAAAGACAGAAAGCAAACCAGTGGTTGCCTAAAGCTGGAGGTTGGAGTGAGGATTATGTGCAAATGGGCACCAGGGACTTTTCTGGAGTGATGGGAATGTTCTCAAACCACAGGTGGTAATGGTTGCACAGTATTATGGTACATAAACTGTATCAATATTGGGGGGGAAAACAAAATTGCTAATGATACAAATGTGTCTACCTTACCTGTACTTGTTGAAGCCTCTGGTTCCCTCACAAAGTTTTGAGATTTATTAAAACTGATCAAAAATATACTAAATAGATTATTCAAGACTCTTCTCCAAACTTACCACTTTTCTAGGTCCTGTCTGAAGTTTGAACATTGCACATGCTTGAATTAAAGACCACCTGGATACACTCCAGCTGAATACACAGCAGAAAAGGAGGCTATGAGAGCTTAAACCCCAAATCCATACCCCATTGTCCTGTAAGTTTGACAGAGCAGTTTGAAATTTCATTTTTTCCAAGAGGACACCTTCAGGTGGACTGTCCTTCAATGAATCTCTTTCTCTGGGCAACAAGACTGCTGGTTTACCCACCCGTGTCCTCTGTACACATTTAAGGACCAGAGTATTCTCTCAGTTCATTTTGGAAACTCACTTCACCATCAACAGATAATATTCGACTCATCAGCCCGTACTAAATGACTCTCCTTGTTATCTGATGTTTCAAGAATATTCTCCCCTTCTGTGCAGGAAAAGGAAGACAATGGGATTAAGGTGAGACAGGCTTCTGATTTTGGTTAAATTGTCTAGATCTGCCTTTATTTGCAGCCACTGCATGAAGATTCCCAAATACAGCCCTTGCTCAGGGAGTGAATTTTAAACTCGAAGTTTCAGAGCTGGTAAGGAGAACTGGCTGTGGACTCTGTGCAGGGCAGCAGCTCGTCCATGGAGGTCAGAATGATGGTGTCCATTCAAGGAGCACTTACATTGCTAAGTCACTCAGTCATGGCCAACTCTGCACCCCTATGGACTACAGCACCACCAGGCTCCTCTGTCCATGGCGTTTTCCTGGCAAGACTACTCAAGTGGGTTGCCATGCCCTCCTCCAGGGGAATCTTCCCACTTACATTAAAACTACCTAAACCAGATGAGACCAGACATGTGGACACCATTCTGTTCAGTCCTACCAAACAGTCACTTCCCAGCAGAGATGGGCAACAGGAGAGGAGCAGAGAGGAAGAAGGAAGGACACCAAGGCTCAGCTCCTTTATGCTGAACCCAAATCACAACATATTCATAGGAGTTTTCACTTAACCCTTAACCATAGGAACTAAGAGTAATGAAGCCCATCTTAGAGTCGCACCAAATAAAAACTGGGATGAGAGTGGAGAGGCTGTTCAAGAGACACAAATGGGGATGTGAAGCTTGAGGACCTGGGGAGATGCCAGCATTGAGCCAGACCCTGGTAACACAGTGGCCATCAAGACAGACACCACTCACTGTCCATGCAGCTTAGAGCTCTAGTGATGATGAATAAAGATTCACAAAAATAAATAGCAATTTCAAACTAAGACATACCCAAGACATTCAGTCCTCTTTCTATCAAGAGGATATCACCTCTCAACAACCAAGTTTAATGATCAGCAGAGCTTATTTACTCCCCTGCCCTGAAGATGTCACTGTAGGTGTTGGTGACGGAGTATACACAGTTTCTGTATTTGCTGAATGAAATGTTTCTTCTCCAAAGAGAAAACACACAACAGAGTTCAAACGTGATTTGTTTATTTTCCTGTCTGAGTAAGAGGTTCAGAGAATGGATTAACACATATCATAAGCTACCTTCCAGCCATATACAGTAGGTATACACTGATTCTACTTTTTCTTTTCCCCTGATAGGTGACACTTTCTTTGTTCAAACCAAATTACAAATGAAGAGATACTATAAAAATAAAAGGGTGTGTGGGTGTAGCCTTTTTATTCTCAGACAGTAAATGTATACCTATCACCACGAGGGGAAAAGCACTGAGGAAACATTTGTACTAAACAGTCAGGACCCTCAGAGTACCTCTCCAAACAGCAGATTGGAACAGTTAGCCATTACTATAAAGGAAGTTCCTAGTCTTCCATTTTTTCTGTCATCACATTTGCTACACTGGAATTTAAACCCTCTTCAGAGTGCAAATATAAAAGTGATCAAAGTCAAGGTTTTATGGCAATCTTTGCCAAACTTTATTCTTGCTAAAATATATTCTATTTTAATATACATGCTATAAAAGTACACTAAAAAGGTCAATCTTTAGAGCTCTGTTAAAATTAAGAATTTTTTTTTACATATAGAATAATATACACCCAACTCTAAAAGTATATTTGAGGATAGCTATGACTGTGACCCCAAATACTTCTAGCTTCAGATTTTGTTTATAATAGTATCAATTTTATAATACATATATTCAGTAATGCTCTCATAATTCTATACTGCAATACTTCACTCATCACTAAAGAAAAATGCAGAGGAAACTGCATTTTCTCCAAGAAGTTCTTATTGTGCAAATCACCAAGTTTTCAACAGGAGTTCCTATTACAATATTTTTTAAACTTTGGTAAGTAAAATTCTTTTATGATCCACATTTGGGGCTTTTAATGCAGCAAGTAAAAAAGAGCGATGTTGAAAATTAACCTGAAGGTAGCCTGATTTTAAAAAGGATCACTTCCTTCTGTAATAACATCTCCAGGGCCAATTCTAGGTGTTTATGGAATAGTGTGGAATAACGCTGACTGCACACATTCAGTGGTGATGAACTGATTGAGTGCATGCCAAACCAAGATATTAGACTCTTGGGACTGAGTTTATATCTACCACAGTCACGTAGTACACGGGATAAGGCTGCTAGTTTACATCTGTGGAACCCAGGCATATCCACAATTTTTTTATTTTAAGTAGAGTTGTAGAAGAGAAATATAAAATAATTGAAATTTGTTTCTGATTTAAACAAAAATATGTACTCTTTTCATTAACAAAACATTCTTTAAAATATATCAACTTCTCCTCTCCGAACATTTAGCCAAGGAGCACTCGGCAATTTTTGAAGGTTTTTGTGCTGACCGTTCGATACAATAAATACGGTTGTAGTGAGCACACAGCAACAGTAGATTACTGACATCCACCGAGAAGAAATTTATCCTCCTCTGGTTCCAGTGTCCAGTCCACCGAAAGAAAGGTTTGGCATTCGTGTGCTTTTTGTTCTTGGTGGGAATCACTTCCGCTTGATTTTCGTTGTTGGAAGAAAAAAACACCAGCTGATGACCTCGGGTTTTGTGACATGATGTGAAAGAGGAATGCGACAAAAATTAGCTGCTACCATGGAGCCTGTCTGGGATGGGGTTTCCAGGCAGATCTCGCTTCTTCCCAGGGGCATGTCCGGTGGGCTCCACGGGCACCAGGAGCCAGGCACCTGGGGCCCAGGCATGTGGAGCTGCATCTTGGTGGTGGGGGCATTGCTCTCACTCAGCAGAGCACCCCCTGCTCTGCCTCAATCACCACGCCGCCTCACTACCTTATATACTGATGTTCGTGGGCACAGAACTTACGGAGAACAGCTCACAGGGAAACGAAGGCAGAGAAGTCAACCAAGAGGCAGGCTGTGCGTGCCATCATCCAGTGCTGCCTCCTGACTGCCTGTCTGTTGAGATGACGGGTGGAGCATGCGCACATCCGTTCTTCCCAGCGGAATTCTCCTATTTCTCTTGAAAGCTTTTGAGAAGATCCTGTTTTTTTCCAAACCATTTTATCAAAGTAGTCTGATGTCGGCTCTTTCGAGCAAACCAATCGTGGTAGAAACTTCAGTCCCTCTCTCTTGAATTTCAAACCTACCTAAAAGTGGAATGTTTTCCCCTGGCAAATAATTACTTCTTTGAAAAGTGGACAGTTATTCTTTTTTTTGGATCCAAGTCAGCCCTTCAGAAAATACTTCAGACTGGAAGAGGAGGAAGTGGAGGAGAACTAGCTTCCTATTGTGCCTTACATAAAACGTTTTGCTGAAAATGAAGAACGGCTCCGACTACAAAGGCAAATATTTGTGAAAAGGGCATACCGCCAGGTGCAACCTCAAGACACCCTCAATGTACTCATTTCATAGTGTGTGACTCTTTAAAATACAAGTCTTTTAAGTGACGAAAGTTAGCAAGTAATGGGAAGGAAGTTAACATCAGAAAATACACTTTAGAAAAAGTACAAGACATTTTGCCCTCCATTTGCTACTTATTTCATAACTTAGATCAAGAAAATGTTAAATATTCACAGTAACTTCAGAGAGGAAATATTCATGTCTGCAAAACTTCAATCCATTGCATTTTCAACTGTTTCTCTGTACAATTACAAAAATGTCATCTGTCAGTGCTTTCCTGTAGAATTCTTTATTGTTGGTCCATCCCTCTCCGGCTCCAGTTATACCTTCAAGGTGGGCTGTAGTATTCCCTTCTCAATGAGATGAGTCTTCAGCGTTTTATAGATATTTAACTGCTGTTCTGGTTGAAGCACCAACAGCTGCTGCAGCACTTTGCTGGGATTCGGACCCCTGGAAACAGCAGAAAAGACAAAGTTCACACTATTTTGAGAGAGCTGAAGGCAGCATAGCCTTGTATTTAAAATAAACCATGCCTTCAGGACTTCCCTGGTGGCACAATAGGGGCTCAGACAGTAAAGAATCTGCCTACAATGCAGGAGACCTGGGTTTGATCAGTGGGTCGGAAAGATCCTCTGGAGAAGGGAATGGCTCCCCACACCATTATTTCAGATTCTATGGACAGAGGAACCTGGCAGGCTACAGTCCATGGGGTCGCAAAGAGTCAGACACAACTGAGTGACCAACACTTTCCCTTTCGGTGGTACAATGGATAGAGATCCACCTGCCAATGCAGGGGACATGGGTTCGACCCCTGGTCTGGGAAGATTGCACATGGCAAGGAGCAGGTGAAAGCTGTGCACCACAGCTACTGAGCCTGTGCACGCTAGAGCCTGTGCTCTGCAACAAGACACCGCAGTAAGAAGCCACACACCACAACTAGAGAAAGCCCACACACAGCGACAAAGACCCAACACCACAGAGAAGTATTTTTAAAAGATAAAATAAGTCATGCATTTAAGTGCAAAGGACCACTCTTAACTGAAACAGCTCCTACTCAGAGCTCACTTTAATGTTAGTGTCACGGGGGGGAAAAAAACCTAGAACTCTCCACTGAGAGGCGTGGAGTGTAGATGTGAGAGAAACGCACAAACACAGAAGACAGGGTCAACACGAGGCACTGATGGAGTGCAGATCCACGCATTCCACAAAACTTCTCAAAAGGGCAACCTGAGTGAGAAGTGAAGGTTGGTAACAAAACCTGAGATTGGACAAGACACAGAAACCATTCTGTAAGAAAAGGAGCACAGTTCCTGGTAGATGAAGATAAACTAGAAGAGAACATGAAAACATAAATATTTTTGCTTCAAAGAAACATCAGACAAGGAAGGTGTTTTGAAAGAATACACAAAGTGCTGAGCCTGCACTGAAGCTGCCACCTGGGATCTGCAGTGGGAACAACAGCCTTTGTTCAAAGAAGGTCTTGGGTAAACCCCAACAACAGAAATGAAATAGAAGGGGCTCTGCTCCAGCTGTGGTGCCAGTGGTAAAGAATCTGCCTGCCAATGCAGGAGATGCTAGAGACTCCAGTTCGATCACTGGGTTGCAAAGGTGCCCTGGAGTAGGAAATGGCAACCCACTGGAGTATTCTTACCTGGAAAATTTCATGGACAGAGGAGCCTGGCAGGCTACTGTCCATGGGGTCATAAAGAGTCGGACACAACTGAACACGCACATTCGCACCCACCTTGCTTTAGCTGAAAGGAGGACAGGGAGCTGGAGAACCCTGCCTGCCTTATCCACCTTACCCAGCAGTCCCACTCCCACTGGGCAGGAAATAAGCCCAGGCAGTGTTAAGTATCCACTGGGCTGTGACTGCTCTCCACCAGGTACCAGGCAGGGGCCTCTCCCTAGGCTTCTCCAGCATCCCTACACCGGCCCTTCTCTCTGCACCCTCCCCTGGTGCACTCCGAGTCAGAAAAGGTCCCAACCAGGACTTCATACTCTTCTATCCTGAGACACTGTGACAGGCAGGGGAGTGCAATTTCCTACCTTTTGGACTAGCACTCAATCCATTTGTAAGCTACAGATCACTTTCTGCTAAAGTGCTATTTTGTCAAATTCAGAATGCACCTCATTCAGACCGTAATGCATATGTACTATTCTTTGCAATTCCTACAATTCACTTGAACAGGAAAAGCAGAGTAGGTTTACTTTTCAGGAAATCCAATGGGAAAAAGAAGCAAGACACAAGTAATAGGTGGAGAATGGCACAGAATTCTGAGAAAGACATTTACATGGGTAATTAAATTTATGACTTATGATAAGGGCTCTTCAGTTCAAGGGATTCTCTGGTGGCTCAGTGGTAAAGGACCCACCTACCAATGCAGGAGACTCAGGTTTCATCCTTGGGTCAGGAAGATCCCCTGCAGAAGGAAATGGCAACCCACTCTAGTACTCTTGCCTGGAGAATCGCATGGACCAAGGAGCCTGGTGGGCTACAGTCCATGGAGTCCCAAAAGAGTCAGACATGACTTAGTGACTAAACAACTTCAGTTCAGATGGAATTATAAGAAGTAGAAAACCCAGCAACCAAGAAATGTTTGCTGTAGGGTGATATCACAGAGAAAATCTTTGATTCAAAAAGCTGCACAATAGCATGGATTAGCTGTCTCATAGGTCACACCTTTGTGCACGTGGCTCAAATCATTTCCCAAAACCCTGAAACCCTAAGTCTTCCACAACCATAGTCTACTCACGTCAAGACACAGCTTGTCTTATATTTCTTCAAAAGACTCAGCAACTTAATAACATAAACCCAGAGCAGGGCCCCACAGAGAAAGGGAAGGCTATTCTAGCAAGTTCAGCTAAATGCAAAATTGTCCTCAGGTGCTCCCAGCTAGTTGCACGTTGGCTCTAGCACTGTATTTCTAATCATCTAAATATTTACTTTCAAATGGAGGACAACAAGGCTCAGCCTGACTTTTTCCTACTGAGAGAGCAGCAGATCAAAAAGCAAAAAAAGTATGAGTTAACGCTCTAAGAGCTACCATCCTCAGAAAAGAAAGAGTTCTAAGGATTTAATCACCAATTACTAAGACTCAAATAGATCAGTGAATAAGTCACATGCAAATGGATTAAATACTCCAATCAAAAAGACAAAGACTGTCAACTGGGTTATAAAAACAAACAAAATCCGGCTATACACTTGTGAGAAGAAAAACACTTTAAATATAAGGGGAAAGGCACACAAGAAATAAAAGGACAGACAAAGAAATACTATGCAAACATTAATCAAAAGTAGGCTGATGTAGCTATGCTTATATTCAACAAAATAAGCTTTAAACAGGTAGTATATAAAGATGAATATTATATGACAGGAGTGATTCAACAGTGTATACACTGTGTATACAACTAACACAACTTCAATATCTATAAAGCAAAAACTGGAAGATTCTGACAAAGCTCTCTTCATAACTGACAGAGCAAGCAGATGGAAAACCAAACCAAAAAATCAGTACAGAAGATTTAGCTAAACTCCCCCCAGTGGACTTAACAGCACTTGTCTCATGTACACACGGAATGTATATCTGAGTAGACCATAGGCTTGAGCACAAAGCAAGTCTCAATAAATATTAAATACTGAAATAACAGTATGTTTTCTGGTCACAGAATTAAAGCAAAAATCAATAAAGGAGAATGAGAAAGTCTCCATTTCTCTGAAAGTGAATCAATGAACTTGTAAATAATCCCATGTCAAAGAAGATATAATACTGGAGATCAAAAAATATTTGTAGCTGAATAATGAAAATACAAATGTGGGATGACAGTACTTAAAGAGTATTAAAAAAGAGCACTCAAAAAGCAGTAGTTAATAAGAAATATATAGTGTTAGATGAGCATATTAGACAAGAAAGCTGAAAATCAGTAACCTAAGCTTTATCTCAAGAAGCTGGAAAAGGAACAGAAAATTGAAACTTAAGGAAGATAAAGAACACAAAAACAGAAATGGAACCGATAGAAAACCCAGAAAAAACCCATGCACCTATGAGCACCTAATCTATCACAAAGGAGGCAAGAATATACAATGGAGCAAAGACAGTCTCTTCAATAAGTGGTGCTGGGAAAACCGGACAACTACACGTAAAAGAATGAAATTAGAAGATTCCCTAACACACACACACACAAATAAACTCAGATGGATCAAAGACCTAAATGTAAGGCTAGACACCATACAACTCTTACAGGAAAACATAGGCAGAACAGTCTTTGACATAAACAGCAGCAAGATCTTTCTGGATCCCCCTCCTAGACTATTGAAAATAGAAACAAAAATAAGCAAATGGGACCTAATTATGCTTAAAAGCTTTTGCACAGCAAAGTAAACCACAAACAAAACAAAAAGACAACCACGGAACGGGAGAAAACATTTGCAAACAAAGCGACTGACAAGGGACTAATCTCCAGAATAAACAAACAGCTCCTGCAGCTCTATGTCCAAAAAAAAAGAGAAACAACCCAATCAAAAAACAGGCAGAAGATCTAAATAGTTCTTTCTTCAAAGAAGACACGCAGATGGTCAAAAAGCATATGAAAAGATGCTTAACATCACTAATTATCTGAGAAATGCAAATCAAAACTACAATAAGGTATCACACCACACCTGTCAGAAAGCCCATCACCAAAAAATCTACAAACAATAAATACTGGAGAGAGTGCTGGTGGGAATGTAAATTGGTACAACCACCATGGAGAATAGGATGGAGAGTCTTTAAAAAACTAAAAATAGAGCTACCATATGATCCAGCAATCCTACTCCTGGGTATATATCCAGAGAAAACCGTAATTCAGAAAGATACATGCACCCCCAATGTTCACTGCAGCACTATTTACAAATGTCCATCAAAAGAGGAATGGTGCAAATATACAATGGAATATTAGTCATAAAATAGGAGAAAATAATGCCATTTGCAACAACACAGATGGCTAGAGATTATTACACGACGTGCAGTCAAATACCATGGTATTACTCATATGGGAAATCTAATTTTAAAAAATGATACAAATGAACTTATTTACAAAACAGAAACACTCACAGAGTTTGAAAATAAACTTATGTTTACCAAAAGGGAAATGCTGGAGGCAGGGGATAAATTAGGAGTTTGGGATTAACATGCACACACTACTATATATAAAATAGATAACTAACTAGGACCTACTCTGTAACATAGGGCACTCTACTCAATATTCTATAATAAGCTATACAGGGAACGAATCTGAAAGCGTATGAATAAATGCATAACTGATTCACTTTCCTGTACACCTGAAACTAACAACACTGTAAAGCAACTGTACACCAATAAAATTTTTTTTTAAAGATGAAGGAAAGGTGAGAGTCGACATCATGAAATGGAAAACAAACACACAACAGCCAAAGTTCAAGTCAGAATCTAACTCTTTGAAAAGATTAGTGAAATAAACTCCTAACAAAACTGCTCAAGGAAAATAAAGGTTAATACAAAAATGCTCACACTACTATGGGTATAGATTTAAAATGCATATTTAGGGACTATAAATATGAGTCTTCCTCCAAATAACAGGTTTCCTAGGTTTAGGAATATTCAAAGCTACAGGTTTTCTAGGCTCAGACACCAGTAGAGACCATCATTTTAAAAAGTTATCATGTGGTTGACGTGGTTAGCCTTCACATCCCAGACTGGCGTTTTAGGGCAGATCCAAAACATTAAAGTTTAATGATGAGAATAAAGCACCCATATAAAATAGCAACACTCTCCAGTCACCCTGCCTCACCTCTCCACTCCCACCCTCAACACACGTGCACATCCATAAACCCCTTACGCTGCTTCATTTTCCTCCACGGTTCTCACAACCACCGAACAAGCTCTATTTGTTGTCCACTCCTGCCCCTCCTCCCTCCAACTCCCCCACGAGAAAATAAGTTGAAGACGGGACTGGTTTGTTTTGTCCTCTGCTATATCCGTGCCGAGAACATGCCCCAACACATAACAGATACTCCAGCAGTAACTAGTGGGCTGGATGTCCGTCCTTTTGAACCCTCAGTGTTGACTACCACCACAGTGTCCACAGTTGAGAAATGAAATCTCCTCCTGTTCCAAACCCAGTACCATGCATCCACGCTGACTGAAGGTTAACTCAGTCCTATTAGACTATGACATATACTATTTTTTAAGCTGTTCAAATCTAAGAAAAATAATTACACTTTAATCATATAGCCCAAGGCAACAGTGTGACACGGTTCCAGGGGCCACCATTCCTTTCACTATTATGGAATACCAATGACAAAAAAGTAGCTAATTCAAATTAATGCCTATGGAAATGAGCACTCAAAGAAATTATCTAATAAAACATTTTTTAAAAATCTAAAAGTACCTTATGAAACTTGTGATGTACACATGCACGAAAGTTGCCATCAAATACTGACAATCAAATCTGTCCATTATCCCGCCATGTCCAGGAATGGTGTTTGCAAAATCCTTCAGAAAACAACAACAACAACAACAACAACAAACATATTAGTAAATTCTCAAAAATCACCTGCTATAAAATTTCTATCTGTAAATGTCTCCTCGACATCATGGACTTCAAAGAAAATACTTTAGTATTGGATTTTCCTATTAAATATAAGGGCTTCCCTTGTGGCTCAGATGGTAAAGAATCCACCCATAATGCGGGAGACTTTGGTTTGATCCTTGAGTTGGGAAGATCTCCTGGAGGACAGCATGGCAACCCACTGCAAGTATTCTTCCTTGAAGAATCCCCACAGACAAAGGAACCTGGCAAGCATGGGGTCGCAAAGAGTCAGACTCTACTGAGCGACTAAGCACACACAAACACAAACTTATTAGAACATATCCAACAGATTTAAACCGTATCTTTGGAATATGTTAGAATCATGCTAGAGTGATTACTGAACTGACCCACAGCTTTCCATGTTGTTGTTTCCTTTTTAGGGATCCAACCCACACCCGCTGCTGTGGAAGCAGGGGGGTGTTAACCATTGGGCGGCCACGGAAGTCCCAAGCCAAAGCTTTCAAATAACATTATTTAAATATTCATTCAATCTAGTACTAACTTTTTTCAGTTAATAAAATTTTTTCTAAACAAAAAACGCTATCAGCGAACACTAATCATATATCCTGCTCTTCTGTTTTATCAGCAGCTACTGGGAGGGTGCTATTTTAGTGTTGTTGACAGATGTACAACTGGTTCTAGCTCATGTTTATCCTAATAGTCCTTATGCTGAAATAAATATTTTACTACTGTGATGAATATTTCTTCTTTTTTTTTAAAGTGTTGGGGTAAAAAAGAAAATCAAAACAGTTAATTCATTTGGGACATGTTAGTCCATTAAATGGAGGGACTGGTTAATCAGCCTCTGCCAAGTTGACCTTGAACAGATCTATCCAGGAAATGGAAACGTGTCAGTGCCCAGGAAACGGAAATGACCAAGTGCTCTTCTCATTTACTCAGGCAACCTGAAAAACCTCTAAAATGTAACAGCAATTATACCTTCATTTCAGACATAAAAAGAAATCTCATCATTCAACAAGAAACCTTGGATTGGAGACCATTAAAGCAAATAAAATAGCTAGTGGGAAGCTGCTGTATATACCACAGGGAACTCAGTTTATCCTCTGTGATGACCTTAAGGAGTAGGACTGTGGGGGTGGGGGTGGCTGGATGGAAGCTCAAGAGGGAGGGAAAATATGTATACATAGAGTAGATTCACGTTGTTGCACAGCAGAAACTAACATAACATTGTAAAGCAATTATGCATGCGTGCTAAGTCACTTCAGTCATGTACAATTCTCTGCAACCCCATGGACACAGCCTGCTAGGCTCCTCTGTTCATGGGATTTTCCAGGCAAGAATACTGGAGTGGCAATCCAATGAATAAATACATGAAAATACCATTCTAAACATAACATTTCTCTCTTTGAAAAAATGATCGAATAATTCTTGGGTTAATTTTTGCCAACACATTTCCTTCCATCTCTCCCCTACTGACCCAAGTACAGGAGAGCCGTGGTGACTCAACCCTGCTTTACTGTTTGCAGACTTTTCAGGCCTGTTGTCTTGCACAGCTACTGCTGTGGTCCTTTGTGGGTATAAATTATCTCCCCAAGTAGGTGGTGAGCATCAGTGTGGACAACATCTTGCACATTTCTGTATATTATATGCACCTAAGGTAGGATGTCCCCCATTTCCCTGGGATCTGGCCCCATCCATTCTGTAGCCTGATCTACTCTCTACCGTGGCCATGTTCTTCTTCTTCATTTTCCCTCTGTGAGGGCTCCTCTGCTCCAGTGCTTTCACTGGAACTCCCTTCCTTCAATTTCTCTGCAGGACTCGTCATCCTTTCCCCAGATCCCTGCTCAAACATCACCTCCTCAGAGAAGCCTGCCCTGACTGCCCCATCTTCAGAAGCTACTCTAACTCCCAGCGGCACAACAGTCAGTCTTAGTGAAGCCACATGAAGAAAGCTGAAATAAGAGGCCATTATTTCATTTTATGAGATTCTAACTTAAAACACAGGGCTGATTTTAAGTATCTGGAACAGGGACCAGCAGACTACGTCCCATAGACCAAATCTAGCCCGCTGCCTGTTTTCTGTAAGTAAAGTTTTATTAAACCACAGCCACACCCATTCATTGACATTCTGTCCATGGGGCTCTCTCACTATGGAGAATTCGGAGCTGAGCAGTTTGGAACAGCACTACTATTAACATATGGCTGGGCCTTTACGGAAAGAGTCTGCTGCCCCTTGATCTGGAGAATCCAGACACAGATTCCAGGATTCTCCTGCACGCCCCTTCATACGAGATGGTGACCGGACACTACACTCAACACAATTCATGGCCAGATTCCTGGATGAACACCTGAAGGACCAAGATTCTGTGTCTGTCCCAACATTAAGTGACACGTGCCATTTCAAGAAGAGAGGGTGACGTGAAACTTTAAGATGCATTGGCAAGGCACGACCAAAACCTAACAAGAAAGAAGGAACTCTGTGAGGCTGACACACAGAGGGTGGAAACGTTTTTGCCCAGGGGCTTAATGTGGAGGCCAAAAGAGAACCAAATTCCAACCCTCTCACATTCTCTAATTATATTCTAAAACACTCTAACAAAGAATCTAAACACACACCTTGATTTTGAATGCTCTTTTGAATCCGCTGGCAAAGAAGCCTCCGAATGGACCAATCAAAGATGCAAACGTGGAAAGAGCAATGCTGTGTATCTGGAAAGGGTACATGCTCACTGATTCCTAAAGAAGTTAAAAGATAAAAAAAGGAGAGGGGTTGGAGCTAACTGCGTGAGAAATGTATTTGAGCATGCCACCTAAACTAAGAACTGTGATATAAACAGTAAGTCAAGAGCATATGCCATAGTTTTATTAATTTCACAAATTATCAAGATCACAGGAAAAAAATAAATGTTGTAAGCTCATACTATCCTTTGTTTATTCAGCCTACACGGCCCATTCCCTCTGTAAGCATACTGAAAGCACCTGGTGTACTAAAATCCAACAGGCTGCTTTCTAATCTGTCTAGAGATTTATACACCACTTGGCTTGCAGGATTACCAAAAATCAATTAATCTCTGAAACTGTTTTTTACAGTTGTTTCTGTAATCATATAATATATATTTTGATTGTGCATTTTATTTAACTTTAGTTTTATATGACAAAATGAGGGGAAAGTTGATCCTTCTTTTAAAATTAAGTTAAATGCTGTGGAAACACCTGAAAGTAAAATGCTTAAAAAGACTGCCAAAATGAGCATCAGGAAGACAATTATAAAAGATTTGGAGAGGAAATCATAAAAATCGAAAAGAATTCTACAGTCAAATTTCATAAATTCTTAGTTCTTATTCCACTTTAAATAAACTGAAATTACACATTTGAGAAAGTGCATCATGGGTGTGATTTACAAAAGGTCACTAAGAACTCCAATCTTTGGATTTGTCCTAAGCAATGGGCTCATCCCAATCAAAGACTGACAGAATCAGAGCATTCTCTAGCAGATAACAGATGGCTTGAACATTGAAAAAATTCTTAGAATCAGTGTATCTAGCATTCAAGTAGAGAAATAATTTGTTGGTTAACCTTTTTTTCTCAAAAATTAACTTCACTTAACAATTAAATGCTTCAAAGAATCCCTGAAACAGGTGGTCCAGTGGTTAGGACTTAGTGTTTTCCCTACTGGGGCCTGGGTTCAATTCCTGGTCAGGGAGTTAAGATCTAGCAAGCCATGAGGCACCACAAAAAAAAGTTTTAAACTGAGTCAGTTTATACCAGTTACACATAAAACGCATTATAACTCATCACTGCTTTGTAGAAATCTAAAAAATGCTGAAAAATGTTTCTAAGACAAACACAAAATAAATTACCACCAGTATTCAAACCATTAGACAAGTAAGTTTCTAACAGATAATTAGTTTGTGATAGCAATATTCATTTTATGTTCAAGAAGGGGAAATCCCAAGAGAATAGGATATACGATTGATGCCAAGCAGTCAGTGAAACCACTTTTGTATTCTATAGCTAACAATTCTGTAGAAATTGATTTCTTGTGAAAATCTTAATTTTACTTTCAAAGGAAGCTTAACCTTCGGGAGGGAGGATCCCTTCCACGTTCATCTTACCCGTCTCAACACTGCCTTCAGAAAGGGAGGAAGTGAGTAACTCTGAAGCTGAAAAAGTTCTGAGGGTTCACACTCTGTAACGAAGGAGTTTACATCACTTCGGTATTCCACTGGGCAGACAAAGTACTGGTATTTGGATAACAGGTAAGCAGCCTAAATGACAAAGCAATCATTCATAAAACATTCAATGAAACAGAAATATGCATATACTAAAATTTTAATGGATATATATCATGTGTCAGAAAGGCCAGAAACAGAATGCCAAGTTTTCCTTACATTCTCATTCTGCCGCGTATATTTAAAGTTAAATGATCATAAATGACACAATAAAAGACTTTCAAAAGCCATCAGGAAACCAAAAATTTTTGAAAATCAGTATTATTATAATCTCAGTATGACAGTAACAGGGAAGGGGAAAAAGATAAAAAATTGATTTGAGCATTTAGACAAGCATATAGACAAGCATTATAGCAAGGTTGTACTTTTTTTTAAGAACATACTTAATGTCAACAGAAGCTAAGAATTATAGAGATATGGGACAGTACAGGGCTGAAGTTTCTTACATAAAGGTTATATTAATTTCATCAATAAAAAATAACCAGTAATTCAAAATTGCTAACAAAACAGCACAGGTGAAAAACCCAGAAAATGGTTACTAAATTATTCTTTCTCTGGACGCATCATTGCAATTTTTAAAGCTATCTGTTTTCAGCCACAGAAGAAGATATATAAAAGCAAAATATCTTATTATAAATTTAAAGCGCTAGTTCATTTCCTTTCTCTTACAGACACTCACACCATTATCCTGCTCAAGAATGGTTAACAGAAGTGCAAATATAACACTGGGAAGGGACATATAGTGATTTTGCTTCCAAATAACCAGCTTCCTCAAAATTACTTATTAAATATATATATAATATACATATTTAAATATATATATATATAATTTCCCTCATTATTTTGTCATGCATTACATTCTTATAGGATAGCTCTTTATTTTCTTTGGTCCTATCCTTGGTCCTATCCAGTGATATGGCTGTTCTTGAAGAATTTCTCAATTGTCTTTAATGATAACAGATTCTTGTAGTAGTATGTAACTTAATAATATTCCAGTTAGCCTTGCTTCATACCGTATAAACATTGGATAGGACCAGGTCCCTTTCCATTATCCTATTTATCAATTATTATCAACATTCTACCAAATAAACACTGGAATAATTTTTAAAATTCTAGTGGAATTTTCACTGAGAATGAACTAAACTGATAAAGGAATTATGATGGTTTTCCCATCCAGCCTGGCTCATTTCCATTTGCTTGTGCACTTGCCCCCTCTCAAAGGGCCATGTTGTTAGTGAGTACCCTATATTTGGCTACAGAATATATTCTAGAACTGTTAAGGGACATGACTTACAAATTAAACTTCCTGACAGTAATTTTTTGGTATATTTATCTTATATCCAGCCATTTTTCTGTACCTTTTCTTGATTCTCACAAGACACCTTTGAATAAAAAACCTAAATTCCATAATTATACACTATTTTTAAAAACATTAACAAGATTCGTATTCACAGCTAAAAGTGAACATCAATTATTTTTAACAAACTTTTTCTGTAAACTGGGCTCACAGCCACAAACGCCCATTAAGTCAAGCAGCTGGCAAGTGTGAAGGAGGCAGAAGCCTTCAACATCATTTGCAGTCTCTGCTTTTACTTAGAGCCACCACCTTTCCCAGTGTCTGTGTCCCCCAAAGGCTGCACAGCTATCAGAAACTACCAGAATACAACAAAGGGTCTCAAGCCTACCTGTGTATGAGAATCAGCTGCGGGAGTTAACTGAGCTGGCAGAGGGCTGGGACATGAATGTTAGAGAAGCTCCCCAGGTGATCCTGACACAGGCCAGGATGGGAGCTGCTGGGCTAGAAAATACGGGCATACCTCGCTCTATTGCACTCGCTTTATGGTGCTTCCCAAGTTTTGTGTTTTTAACAAATTGAAGGTTTATGGCAACCCTGCCTCAAGCAAGCCTAATGGCACCATTTTTCCAGCAGCAAGACTTTAGTGGAGGAAGTAACCACAAATGTGGTAAAATAGGAAAAGAATTGCAATTAGAAGTGGAGCCTGAATAAGGGTTGAATTGCTGCAATCTCCTTATACGACTTCCATGGATGAGGAATCACTTGTGATGAATGAGTAAACAAAGTGGTTTCTTGAGATGAGCTCTATTCCTGGTG
This sequence comes from Capricornis sumatraensis, assembly GCF_032405125.1. Taxonomy (NCBI): domain Eukaryota; kingdom Metazoa; phylum Chordata; class Mammalia; order Artiodactyla; family Bovidae; genus Capricornis; species Capricornis sumatraensis. The sequence goes on along the minus strand of NC_091075.1, from coordinate 101,850,749 downwards.
AAGATGCTGTGAAGACTGTTGAAATGACAACAAAGGCTATAGACTATAACATAAACTTGTTTGATAAAGCAACAGCAGGATTTGAGAAGACTGACTCCAATTCTGAAAGAAGTTATGCTGAGCGCAAAATGCTATCAGCACTGCATGCTACAGAGAAGTCCTTCACGAAGGAAGAGGCAATCAACATGGTGTGCTTCATTGTTGTCGTACTTTAAGAGATTACCAGAGCCCCCTCAGCCTTTAACAACCACCATCCTGATCAGTCAGCAGCATCAACATCAGAGCAAGGTTCTCCACCAGCAAAAAGACGATGGCTTCTGAAGGCTCAGATGATGGTTAGTTAGCAGGGTTTTTTTTCTTTTTGCTGGGGGTGGGGGGGCTACAAAGTATTTTAAAATTAAGGTATGTACATTGTTCTTTAAGATATAATGCCATTCCACACTTAAAGGACTAACAGTAAAATGTAAACGTAACTTTTATATACACTGGGAAACCAAAACATTTGTGTGACTCACCTTAACCCCACTACTTGCTTTACTGTGGTGGGCTGGAACTGAAGCCACAGTATCTCCAAGGTATGACTGCGGATTCTGTTGAGTGGGCTTCAGTTACTACATTATTAGCATTTTATGGTTTAATGTCTTAAGGTTTAGAATAGATTAATAAACTTGCTACCATTTCTCAAAATATAAAATAAAAATCCGAGTAAAACTCACAATGAATCCAAAGATAACTGTGGAAAAGAAACCACCAATGAATCCTTCCCAGGTCTTCTTAGGAGACAACTGAAAAAGATATTTATTTTTTATATTAAATAAAATTTAAAAGAGTTACTGCACTCACAAAACACAGATACATATGTTCAGTGAACTCTCATAATACCCTGTACACCTCTCCTTTTTCTCATACTGAAAAGACTTTGCAACGCTTTTTCCTTCAGTCCATGATTGTGTCCTATTTGTGTGAATCTCTCTAGCAGAGTCTAACACATATTAGGCCCTCATACATCTGACATATTGTGAATATCTGTTTCTATAAATTGCCTCAATTTGTTTTCATCACTCAAAGGACTATAAACTCTATCCTGAAACAATTGTCCCATAATGTTCATGCTTATATAAACTCCCAGAATAATGTAGTTCTTGAAATAACGCTGAGATCTATTCCTTCTAAGTATACATGGTCTGTGTTGATTGCCTACTGATCAAAAGTAGGATGCGTACAACACATGGACACCACAGAGCCCCGGACCGTCACATATTCCCAAACGCCAGGCTTACAGCAGACCTCTTTCTGAAATGGCCAAATACTCCATAGCCCAGGTGCAGATTAGCCCCACAAGTGGGCACATATCCTCCTTCCTTTGGTCAGAATATGTCATTCTCTATGAAGAAATATATTGTGCTTCTAAGGATACTTTGGTATTTTGTATATCTTTGCAATTTGTTTCAGGTTGCAATTATTGTTTATTAGTCCTTGGAGCATTCAGGGAGAGACATGTGGAGGAAAGTCTTGAACTTGGTGAAGCAGGGGCAGGAGAAAAAGATTTAGGAGTAGACAGTGCTAACTGCTTAGATGCTCTGGAAAATAAGGACTCGGTACAGGGTTCTGATCATCAGGAAAGCACTCTGGTGGACTCTGTAAGAATCCTTTCAGTGGATCAGTGAGGACGGAAGCCAAACAAATAGCAGAGGGAAGATTCTGACATAGAAATGGGTAATATGCTAAAGTACATGAAGTCTCAGCCTGAAGTTTACAAAGCACAAAGCCTTTCTTGCCCAATCTGACAACAATTCCATCATAGGTAAGCGACTGGTATACACTACCTCTTAGGATAATTCAGTATCGTTGTCATGAAACAGCAGCTGACTCAAATTCGAAAGTGCCTGCTGATTAAACAGAGCTTATCAAATTAAATTGACCCTATCATATTGATTTCAGGGTTAACTTGCTTAATTACACCTGGCTGCATTATACAACTAATTCAGCCTGGTAATTCACTAGAAATTGACGCTTAAAATCAGACAGTAAGTCTTCTACAGCCTCTGAGGGCTCTTGAGTCAATAAGCTCTTAGTTGGTATAGAAGCCTTGACTACTTCACCACTCACTCTTGCGCTGGAGCAACTTTATAAACTTTAAAAATATGCACTTTGCCGGCCAGTGTCCCTACAGCTCAGCTTGATGCTATGTACCAGACTCCTATGTGGGGAAGAATTTAAAGAAGGTGTTTTTGAAGGACAAGCAGTCCATACACTATTCTGGGAATGATAAACTATCCTCACATCACTCTGAACAAACAAGTTTTCTATCCGAATAATTGTCTCAGTTCCTCCCAAAAATGCCTTCATGTCATAACATCAAAACAGCCACTTAATGCATTTGTGGGAATGTCATAAAAGACCTGGCCCAATATATAAACCAAGTAATTCCTTTATAAGGCCCCAACATGAAAAGTTTTTATTTTTTGAAGCAACCAGTTCTATAAAATGGTCTGTCTTTATATGAGAAATTGATCTTTTTTTTAACCCCAGATGGGAACTTAAAAATTACTTCACTTCCTTCTTTGCCTCCATTGACTATTGTACTGTGCTAAGTCACTTCAGTCGTGTCCGACTCTTTGTGACCCCACAAACTGTAGCCTGCCAGGCTCCTCTGTCCATTGGATTCTCCAGGCAAGAATGCTGGAGCGGGTTGCCGAGCCCTCCTCCAGGGGATCTTCCCGACCCAGGGGTCGAACCTTCGTCTCTCAAGTCTCCTGCATTGGCTGGTGGGTTCTTTACCACTGGTGCCACCTGGGAAGCCAATGGAACCAAATCTAACACAAAACAACATGGTCTCCTCATGTGTGTTTTCTGGGCTCTGAGCTTCACTTTTCCTTATCGCTTGCATTATTCGTCGATGTTTTTTATTGTAGAACCTCAATTTTTTTAAAATGAATTTGAGTATAAAAGTCTTGCAAATGGACATGAGTATGTGATGCTGGTACATTATGCACCTTTAACCAACTCAGTAAAGGAGGAGACAAATGAGACGGCTTGAGAGGAAAGCAGAGTCAAGGACAGGCCTGTTTAGAGGGATGTTGGGGAGCAGAATAAAACAACACGTGACAGCCAAGGGAAAGAAGCCAGAGGAAAATGACAGGCGCCTTCACGGAAGAGAATGAATGACAGAGGAGTCAAGAGACCAGCTGACGAAAAGCCCAGGTGGAATCATTGGGAAATACAGACTTCTGCCCTCAACACTGTGGCTGCTGAGGGTAGCTAAGGAAAGTCAAAGCGCCTGAGAAATTAGCAACATGTAACAGCACCTAACTGTTGGGAATTTTTTCCAGTAGCTAATCATCTAGGTTATGGTAAGGGCTTGCTTGTGGTGTTTTTCCATTACCTTAATTAACGGAGTTCTTCCAAAAAAAAACCCAAAAATGTAAGCAGCTATGTCATTGCAAATAACACTTGAAATTGGAACAAGGAACCTTAAACAAAAAAAAAAAAAGTCAGCAGAAAGAAGTCTGTAAGATTAAATGGCAAATATTTACACAGGTTTTGACTCAATGAACCAATGCAATAACCCTTTGGATGACACTGCAGCCTAGTCCAGAACATAACACATGCTGAAAGATGAATAGACACAATAAATATCAACCAAATCTGCCCATTTAGCAGTTAAGCAGAGCAAAATCTATAAACATACTAGAAGAATATTGCTAGGGAAAATATTAAATAATCAATTTGACAGTTAAAAATCAATTTCTATAAGCTGTGGACTTTCAAATTTCCATTTTATGAGGAATGCCAACTAAAAACTGTCACTCGCCATCTGGCTCTACAAGGATTAGGTCACTAGTCACTGCCATTGCTGACCTCTGCTGACCTTTAACACATCCTGAAAGGAGTTCAGGGCAAAGGTCAGGAATGAGGCACTCTGTGGTCCAGGTAAAAGTGGCAGAACAGGCCCTCAGAGAGTTAGACATTTTTTTAGGAGAAGATTTTATGAGGCCAACTGCTTATGTCAGACTCACTCTCGTATCTAGAAAAGCACTAACATCACTAGCAGAGACAGCTGCTCCTCGTGACTAGCAGCAACCTTCTGCCAAAATGCATGCTTGATGGCAGGCGTCCCCTTCACTAAACTCATGTGTATACTGACCTCCCCTCCGACCTCCTTAGAGCAGTTCCTCGGAGCTACCTGAGAAACTTTCTCAGAGTTCTCTGAGAAACTGTCTCTGGGCTATATAGTCCTCATTTGGCTCCAAATAAAACTTAACTCACAATTCTCACATCATGCATCTTTTTTTTTTTTCAGTTAATAAAAACAAGTTATAGTAATATAATGAATTTTTTAAAAGCAGCCTTTCAAAACAGAAATGAGTCAGTCAGAGTATAATCTGATAAAGTTACACCAAACTCTTGTCCAATTATCAGTTTTAATTCTATCCTAGCCTACAGGGGCATTAAACCCTACTAACTGTACAGAACCTACTAATTTCAGTGATTGCCTCCCATCAATGAAAAGTTTGTATATGGAAGGCAGTCTTAAAATGATTCCAATTTTTCACACACACATACATTAAAAAACACCAACCTGTCAAGGGAACAAATTTATCTTGACTAAACTTACCAATTATAAAAGTTTTTAGTTACTGTGTTTTAAAAGAATGTGGAAAAAATATGGTCAGATTTCTTAAAATCTTAAGTTTTTCTCCACTTTTATTTTTAATTAATAATAATTGCTTTAACTTAAGCTAATTTTTAACTAATAAAAATGCCTTCTCAATCTGCAACCCACTCCAAGTAGGTTACTAGCAAGTAACTCCACCTACTTGGAACCTGGACACTCTACACCTATACAAAGGCAGAGGAGAACTAACCCACCTTTCACCCAAAGAAAATGCACTGCCATCTCACTGTCTGCTTAAAAGCAAACTTTCCCCTTCTTCTTACATTCCACATAAACAGTGCACTCTTTAAACTCGACTCTTTGTTTTTAGAAGAGAGTCATATTAAAGTGAAGTAACACCTGAAAATGCATTTAATTATTTGGAGCTTTTATGAGGGTTTTCTGCATTTTACTGGAAACCTGAAAAAAGAAGTTTTCCAGTTGATAACGAAGCATTTGTCTTCAGTTGTCAAACAGAAGTGAAGTCACTCAGTCATGTCCCTCAGGGATCGAACCCGGGTCTCCTGCATTGCAGGCAGACTCTTTACGGCCTGAGCCACCAGGGAATCCAGTCAAACAGTTAAGGGGAACTTACTTTAATGGAATAGAGTGACAACAAATAGGACATTTTAGTAGAAATCCCCGTAAGACACTGTCCAGGGTAAGAGAGCTTTAAAAGTGCTATAAATAAATATAAATAGAAAGCAGCATATATGTCCCCTTACCATATCATGCCTTCAAACAGATTTTGGATGACAAGATGTGACTGAGTAACTGTTATCAGTAAGGTGACATGAGTCCATGCGAACTGTTAATAGCCCAACAACACAACAATAATGAGCACAAGAGATCAGGGCAGGCCACGAAGCAACAGCAATTCTGAAATGCAAATTTCTAGCACAACTACTGGTCAAATTTCATAAGATAAGGTCATACAAAATAAATGCCGTTAGTAAATTACCTTCATTTTGGTGCCTCCTGAAACCTGAGAACCATGAAAAATATTCAACAAAGTAACCTTAATTTATACAAAAATGGAATGTTGGTAACAACGAGCTACACATCTGTTAAAAAATAAACCATCACCGTGAATCATGAGATTAAAGTGGTCATAACAAGTGTGCAGTATTGCTATGGATTTCGATGAGAACTAAAATCTTACTCTGAATGCATTCTCTAGTTACTAGAAATGCTGAAAACGATTTTTCCCTGAGTTCACTATGGTTTTTTGCCATAAAGAGTTGTCTATAACTTCAAATGATTCAAACCAGCAGGGATCAATTGCCCTTAAATCCAATCTTTTCATACTTGAAAGCTGAGCTCTGTTCAATGACAGTATTCCATTTTAAATTGTCCAAAGGCCTCTGTTTCATCAATTCCATCTATCCTGAGAGACAGCCACTTTAGCTACTTTTAGCATCATTAATATGAGTAGAATGTGAAGAAAAAGGGCTGATATTTCTATGTATTAGTCTCATAATTTTTTTTCTTTTTTCTTTTTTTGCTGCACACCATGCAGGATCTTAGTTCCCCAACCAAGGATTAAACCTGCAACCCCTGCATTGGCATTGTGAAGGCTTAACTACTGGGCCACCAGGGAAGTCTCTCATAACTTTCACTCAAAGTTATAAAAGGACTTTTCAGAATTCTTAGGATTTTGATTTATTCATAATAAACCTATCTTTCATTTCAGCAAACTGTGTATTATGTTGGTTGTTATCTTTTGTTTTCATCTGCTTAAGTGACCCAATTCTGTCTCAGTTGCTTCAATATGCATAAATGATTTTTCCCAATAGGTACCATTTATATTTTCATAGCAGATTCTATTATTTCTAATTTGTCATGATGGTTTCTAAATTTTCACTGAGAACTTTACTGTTTCTTTTTTTCTCAAGATCCCCAGAAATTAGAAATGTAAGAAATACTATAATTTTCCAGCAATGGTGCTCAGCAGGATGTCTTAATGGGGAAAAGCAACGCAAATTATACCCCAAATTCACAACAAACCTAGCAAATACATGAATTTATAGATACTACATTTGTCATTTTACACTCTCATCATTAGCTACCTTTTAAGAAAATAAGAGGTCATCATATACAGTGATTCATTTCATAAGACACTGAACACTGTTCAAGGATACACTGAAGGAAATACTTCTGGCCAAAACAAATCATCCAAGTGTATAACTAACCATAGCTACCCGGAAAATGTAAGCTCTGTTCCCCTTATGCCTAGGCTAAGCACAAGTAAACATAGGTCCTTTCCATACAAATATATGATAGATGTTTCTGGGACTTATTAACTGTTCAGGAGACTATGAAACACCTCAAATTTCTACATATTTAGGGAATCCAGATACTTGACTTTAATTTTACAGCCTTTGAAAATACTCAAAGGAAAAATTTTTAGGAAACTTTGGAAACAGTTAAAAATTTTGAGTCCTCGAAAAAATTTTCAACTTCAAACATTTATAAATATTAGTCATCCAAAATTCAAATACCCCTGACATTTAGGCAATTGGCAGATTAGAT